>NW_020448752.1:4133019-4260287 GCF_003343035.1 Apteryx rowi
CAGCCGGCTCCGCCCGCGGCCCGGAGCGGGGGAGGCCCCGCGGGCGGGAGCGGGCGGCCTCGTCGCGGCGTCGTGCCAGGCCTTGTCGCTGACGGGCCGCGGAGGCTCCGCCCGGGCTCTCCGCCCCGGAGGGCGCCGCTAACGCCAGGCCTGGAGCCGGCCAGCAAAGGGAAGAGCTCGTTAGACAATTCAGATATTTTAAAATCAGCTAGTTCTAATGAAATTCACCCTCAGGTGTGCAAGCAGTTTCAGTGTTCTCGGTAGTTCTCCTTGAGGGCTCGCCGGAGATGAGGAGAGATTAAAGAGGGCTGTGGAAAGGCAAAATCTCGCAGGTGGGGAATGAGGAGTCAGGCGAGCGTGCGCCAGCCAGCTTAACTCTGATTACTGGAAAAATACTGGAACAAATTCTCCAAACAGCTTGTAAGCAGTTAGGAGATAAGGCAATGAAAGCGGTCAACATGGATTTTTCAAGAACAAATCATGTCAAACCAATCTAATGTTTCTTTTTATGAGAGAGCAACAGCCTCATGGATGGAAGCAGGAGCTGCCCTATATTTTGTCTTTAGTGCTTTTTGATGTTGCCTGTCACGGCGCACTCATAAGCAAGTGAGAGAGAAATTGAAATGATGATGAACTAACTGGGTGCTCCCCGCTTGAAACCTGCGCTAATGGAGAGGTTAGCACCGCTCGATGCCAGGCTGCTGGCATGCACCGAGCAGCATTTCGGAGGGGTGGCTCCGAGCTCATGCATTCGTTAACGGCGTGCTCGATGGAATAGAGAGCGTGCTGTTTATTTTGCATATGTGATTGAGCAAGAGGGACACAGGAGTAGGATTAGAAATCAAGATGATCTTGAGAAACAGGAGAAGTGGTCTTGGGGGAAAAGTGAAACACAGTTCAGCAGGAATAGATGCAAAGTTCTACCCTTAGGAATAATCAAATGCACAAAAACAGAATAGGAGATGACTGGCAAGGCAGGGTCTGAGAATTACAGTGGATCTCAGATTGAACTTGAGTCCACAATGCTGCACTGCAAGAGAAAGTCAAATATTGTCTGGGGTGCATAGACAGCAGCAGCATTTCTGGGACACAAGGAGTGCTGGCTCTGCTCCAGTTTGCCCTGGAGTGGTGCCAGGTCTAGAGCAGTTTAGGGCATGGCAATTCAAGAAAGATGTGGGAAAAGGCCAGAGAAGAGAACGATCAGAAGGAAATGCTGAAATAATGAAGGTGATTTATTCAAAAGAGGGGAAGACTGGAAAGGGGACATACCAGTCTCTAAAGACAAACTTTGGGGCTCGTACCAACCTGACATCAGTCCAGCTCCTTTAACTTCAGCTACTTTTGCTGGTATTAGAGAGATGGGTCCCACGCACATTGAGAACGGGACCGTCTGGAGGCCTCCAGACCTGGCCTCAGCTGAGCCTGGACCTCTGCAGACAGTTATACTTTCCCTGCCTCTCACTCTAAGAAGCCTGTGGGCAACAGAGTCCCACTATCATGTGCCGAGGCAAGATGCTGGCACTCTACCAGGATACCGGCAGCCGAGGGAGAGGTTTAATGCCGGGATCCCCAGGGGACCCTTGTGCAAGGCTCTCAGCTGGCACAGACAGTGAATGAAGATTAAATAGCCATGTAAAGTTGCTGTGCCTCTTATCAAAGAGCTGTTACTCTCCCCTCTACTTGCAATGACTCATGCTCTGCTAGAACACTTTCCCCAGCCTCATCTGGGATATATTATTGCCTTGGACCCCACTCCGTTTCCTTACATATGTGGATTCTCTTGGAATGTCTGCCTCTCCCCCTTTCTTTTCTAGCTGTTTTGCTCCTTAAATGTCCCCCTCCACAGTTAACAAAATGCATTTGCCTAAGCAGAGCCCCCTTTGCTTGCACCAGCTCTCAGAAACCTCTTAACACATGTGTCCTGGAGCCAGTGCTGGCTCTCCCGATCCCTACTGACCAGGTTGTGGGCGCTGAGTCCTATCACAGACCCTGAACACAGACCCAAGCATATTTCCATGGGGGAGCTGCAAAACTGTGTGGCATGAAGCTGCACGTCACCAGAGACAGGTTTGGAAAGATCATCTGGGCGAACAAAGTGGGCCTGCACAGGTGATGGCAATGCCAGGAGCATCTCTCCTTGTCTGCACACGCAGAAAGGGATGCTGAGGAACCACAGTCCCATCCAAGCCCTCTGCTGAGCTACTGGGGCTCTCCCTGATCAGTGTGGTGGCCCAAGTCACCAGGAGGGCTCTTCCCTCCACAGTGCCTTGCCTTGTTCTGCCCTGATAGATGTTAATTGGGAGACCTTGTGGCTGACCTCAGCTGGGGTGCCGGGGGCTGGATGGGCCGTGCAGGGGATGGAGGGAGATGCTCTAGCTGGGACAGCGTATGTGAGCAGCTGGCTTCACCTCTGCCCTTACCAGTGTGCTGGTGCTGGGAGCTCCATCCTGAAGTGCTCCTAGAAATCTAGATGAGCACACCAGGCAAACTGGCACCCTGCCATGGGAAGAGGTGAGTGGGCAGCGGGGTGCACTATGCTGGCAGCCCTTCTGCAGGCTGCTCCTGCAAGCAGGAGAGAAGTCATGGCTATAATTAGAAGTGGATGTTCATCCATGAGCAACAGAGCTAGAGTGAAAAATTCAAACAATCCTGGCGACAGTGAGAAGCAGCCAGGAGACAGTCTGGGATGTGACAAGCTTCAGTCATCATAAGCACAAAAGGAGAGAGAATTTTTGCCGCAAGGTATGACGCTCAGATAAATCAGATGTGAGGGATTATCTTCAATCCCATCTGGAGGTGACTTGGTCTGAGGTTTCCCCAGCAGGCAGCTCTAAAAAATAACCCCTCCCTGCAGAGAAGTGGTCATCCACTGCAGTAATTTTTGTCTTGACAAAGCAGTCCAACCTTTTTGGAAAGAGGATGGTCCCTCAAAACTCCCCCTCCTTTGGAGGCCAAAGAAAGAGGAGTATACGTACTTGTATACTGGCCTGCAGGTCTGCTTGCTTGGGGCTTGCTACAGATTCCAGAACCATGGTGCTCTCCTGGGGCCAGTTCAGTTCTGACCTATATAGGGGAGAGAGGAAGACATTCACAGTCAAGATAGTAAGCAAAGGTTCATTAGATCTTCATTATAACCTGCCAGCTGACATTTCAGAGGGGGTGATAGTGGTACCCGTCCTTTTGGTAAGGTTTAATTTAACTGCCTCAGAAGCCTATACATCTTTCAGTGCCTGGGACAGTGGTGACTCAAGGAGGCAGCAGAGCTAAATCAGATGCCAGACACTGATTCCTCTGCACATCCCCAGGGACTGACAACTAGAGTTACTCTCACCATCTGTCTTCCCACATGCAGCCCCTGGAGAAGGTGCACTAACTCCAGCTAACAGTGAAGACAGCAAAAGGACAAATGCTTTAATTTCCAAGTGCATGGATTTTATGTTCAAGTATTTCTGGAATGCACTTCATTAGGGGAATGTGTTCCTCTCTGTAATGGGACTTGGCTGTTGCACTTTTGTTGTAACAGGTGTTACACTATGCCCATGGCTTACTACATCTCACTGATGGATTGACTGACTCCTCCACATTCCTTACCCAGGACATCTCTTCGAGGAGGTGTATTTGTGCTTTGAGATCCTCTGAGGAAAAATGTTACTGAAGTGCAGAAGATTGTATTTATTGTTCCTCATGGTCTCGCAATTACACCAAGCAGACTTAGAGACTAAATGGGTTGGCCAGAGGCCTGGGACATAAGATGAAAGCATTTCGTTTCTAGATAGGACACACCTTCATGGGAATGAGTTTGGTATTAATAAACCATAACCTGGCAGCCAGGTTTGTTGCGTTAACTCAAAAGCAATGAGGTTGTTGTGAATCACCAGGAGTGTGGGACTCAGGAGGAAGTCAGTCTGGGACCAGCTTAGAAGAGTCCTAGGCTGAACCAAAACCTGGAACTGAACCATTTTTTTAACGGTTGAAACTATTTAATAGTTGATATTCTTCACATTAGTTTTCCATTTTACACTTCCAAGAAAACAGGAGGGAAAACCCCAAATACCACAGAAACAGAAATCTTAGCCCAGCTGGCTTGACTGGTCCTTCTGGCTCCTTGAGGAATCTCAGCATGGGCTGAAGAGACCCAGCAGCCCGATGGGCTTCAAGTGCTCATGGACCTGAGCTGTGCTCCCACAAGCGAAGTGTCCTCCCAAAGTCTTCCAAAAGCAGCATCGTTGTCCCAGCTCTGAAGTGAACTGGCCCAAACTGTCTGCAACTGGAGTTATTTATGATTCGTGCTGCTCTGCCAGAGTTCATACTGCTCTGCCAGAAGTCTCTGGGATTGACTAGGGAAGGGGATTTGTGACCTCTGCTCTCCTGTTGACCTCTTCTGGCCTGATCTTGGAAACCAGAGCGGGGAGGCTGGGCCTGGGGCTGGGGCTGGGCCTGGGCTGGGTCCCGGTGCCGTGTGAGTACATACAGGAGCTGGGAGTGTGCTGCCAGGCTAATCAGATGAGGTCGAAGCTGGCTCAGATCTGCAGCTGCGCCCCAGAAGAAGCAGAATTACAGCAAGGTTGGAGAATTTTTTTCTGAGACACCCAATAAGCATGGTTGTGCTGGCACACACGGGGCCACGTCACATCTAGTGACCCCAGTTAATCGGGGTGCCTGAATCCTTTAATGTCCAGTCATCACTTGTTTCTTGCATGCAGATATCTGCAGGTCAGAGCAAAACCAGACAGGCTTTGTGCCCCAGCTGTCAGAGGGGATTAATTCACCCCTCCTAGCCATGATGGTGACATCTTCCCTGCCAGAGCTGCCTGGCTTTCACGTCTCGTTGATGCCAGGGTGACATTTGAATCAGAGAGGAATTCTCACGGAGAGAGGGAGCTTTGGTGGGAAACCCATTCTCTCTAGCTTTGCATATTCATTTATTATGATTAACAAACTAATCCAGTGCCCCTCCCTCCTCTCTGACAACCTCAATACTCATCTGCACTTCAAATTATCTTTTTCCCTGCAAAATCTGGCTGTCAAGACCACCCACAGCATTGCCAAAAACTCCTTCCTCCCTCCCTGCTCCTGCTGTCTCCCCAGAGAACTCCCCTCCTTTCCCACATCGACCTAGGGTGCCAAATTTGGCTGGAGGCAAAATCCCAGCTCCAAACACTCCTGTGCTTTGGGGGAGCTCGTATTCAAATCCAGACAGCTTGGCTTGGTCTTTTCTGTGCTTTTATGGCTTCACACAATTCTGCCCCTCTACACTCTGCATCTAAGCTCATGTTTTCTTCCCATGCTCCACCCAAAACTAATTTTCTGGCAGGTTGTCCTCATCTTCCTCGTTCAGTTACTCCTCAGCATCTCTTCCTCAGCACCGCTCAGATGTGCAAGTCTTTCCATTCACACCGTCTATGTAGGACAAGGTGGCACGGTGTTGCTAGCCCTCGCAGGAGGAGAATGCCACCTTGCAGAGCTTGTCACATCCGGCTGCAAGATTTTCTTCCCTTCCTCCCTGTGGATAAGTCTCTTTCTTGCAGTGCTGCGCTGACATCAAAGTCCTGCTCTTCCCCCGTAGCAAAGTGAACTGAAGGTCACTGACCTTCTCCTGAACCGGTTCCCTGTGATTCTGCTTGGTGTGCCAGCCTTTCCACAAGCTCTAAAATATGAGCTGCTTGACTCATTTTAAACAGCAGCTTGCCCTCCCCCAGCAGACCTGCTTTTATCCACACTGGTGCAGGTCTGAATAAAGGATCATTTTCCCTCAGCTGGTCACATACATACACACACGCACGTACCCACTGATTTAGCTGTGAGGTCAAAATTGCAGCTACTAATCACATAGGCAACACCCAGATTCACCAAAAGTATGCATCCGTGAGCATCCCAACGGTTTGGTTTAAAGCTCACGGAAGCTGGTGGAAAGGTATATCCTCACTGCCTTTAAACTCGTGAAACCCTTGTGTTTGCTTCAGAGATGCTCTCTGGGAGCTGTTAATCCCAGAGCAATGGAGGTTAACCCAGCTTCTTGTGGGTGAGCAGTTAAACAACGAGGAGAAAGAATATATAAGCTCTTCCAAGTTGTGAAACATAGCAAACCCACTGGATCAAGCTTTTAAAATGCACCATTCTGACCAACAATGTTTTATTCAGTGCTAATTTGCAAGTCTTTGCATTCAAGAATGATATTGAAATTACTCTAGTTTCCAGCAATGGTAAAACCTGGGTTTATGCAGACCCGGACAAAGCTCATCTACTTTCCTGCCAGCTTGGCTCCCATGGCATTTCTCAGAAAAGCAGAGAACAATTCCGCAACTATGAACTGAAAAGCGGCGTGTTCTCCCTCCTTTGTTTTCACTTCCATCATTTGAAATCTTCTTCTCTAATTCCTGAAAGACTCTCATTGTAATTAACTTTACCAGGAACATGTGAGCAACATGATGCTCTAAGTTCCTCAGCAGTGGAGGCAGCCAACCAGATAAATTTGCAGGCAGCCAAGATTGTGTTTTAGTAATAATCATCCTCATGGCTCTCATTTGTCTTGTGCATTTCATCACAACGTGTTTCAGCGCTTTACAGAAGCGTCCGTGCGGCAGCGGCGTGCAGAGCCTCTGGAGTCAGCCGATACAGCTGCTCAACAGCACAGAGCGGTGCGGCAGGGTGGCGGGAGGGAGCGGAGGCACTGGGTACGGCCGAGGGGGTGTCGGGGGCAGAACGCCCCCCTCAGACCCGCAGACCCTGGCGTGAGCTACTTGATGCCAGTGCCAAATGAGGCATCGATTCCTCCAGTCGGTGGTTTTCTGAGTGGTCACTGGATACCAGGACACCGAGACCTTTTATTAGGTTGACGTCACCCCTACAGAGCTTGGCCAGGGCCTGTGACCGAGGTTACCAGCGTACTGAGCTCTCTGGACCAGGGGAGAAAAGGGCCTCAATTCCCCTTCCAGGCAGGAGGAACAACGCGTGGGAGCATCTGCCAGCAGGCCCCAGGCTGGCACTGACGCCCCGGTGTCGCCTGCCAGCCGCTGCCCCAGACCCCCAAACAGGAGCGACAGTGCCCCGCAGACCCCAGCCCGCCCAGCTCCTCCCGAAGGGGCAGCAGGGTAAATCGCCACTGTCCCCAGCTGCTGCAGCCGTCCAGCCCGCGTGCTGGCAGCGAAGGCACTGCGTCGGGCGCAGGCTGCCTCCACGGCTGGCGACCGGGGCGGCTCCCCCGGCCCCAGAGCCCTGTCTGAACATTTAACGCTCCTGACAGCCTGGGCCGCAGCTCGCGGCTGCACTGGGGCTATCGTCGTTCCTCCAGGTCCTCTCTTTCTCCCCGTCCTCCACGGTATTGTTAATTGCTTGTACATTTTTTATTGGATTTCGTTAAATTAAACATATGATTCTGTATTATCTGACCCAAGGTCTGAAATCTCCCAGGCACAAGTAAGCTCTGCTGTCTCAGCTYTCCATTTACATGTTTATTTACTGCCTTTCAGATCACTGGGTTTGCACTGTGCAGCCTCTGATGAATAAATAACCAGTGCCCTTGTAGGCCAGATTGATTAAATGTATTTAATTAATGAGCCCAGCTTCCCTTGAGGACTTTCCCAACTAAAATAGTGAAACCAGCCTTTTCTATATGACACCACCAGGACCCATTGATTTGAAGCAAYATGAAAGAGGAATAATTTAGTAACTTCATTGATTCCATAACAAGTATATCCCAGAAGGACCGGGAAAAGCTGCAGATGGGCTGGGTCCCAGGCCACTTGCGCGTGACTTGCTCCCCCACACCACTCAGCTATGCAATTCCTGCAAACATCTTTGTTTCTAGTGAACGGTGGCTCTCATCCTCTCCCTTTCCCCTCTCCCCCTGTACCTGCACAGATGGAGGGAGCAGACACTGGAGCATCAGCACTTTCTGCTTGCTCCTAAAGGGCTTCCAGGGGTACATGTATGTATTGAAAACAATGGGGAGCGAGGAATTGTCCTCAAAGGCAAAAAATAATCTGCTAGAGTTCAGAAGCTGTTTATGCTTTCACTCGATCCACAGGTCAATAAATGGTGATTCAGGGGAACAGACAATAGAGAAATACTTTATGAAAGGAATGCAAAGAAATTGCTCCACACCATGGGAGATGTGCTGGAGGAAGACTCACAGACCATGTAAGGATCATGGGACAAAGTCTAGAGGACTGTGGCCCCAGSTCTAGCAGAAAACCCAGACTGGAGATGAGCACTACACAGAGCTGTAATTCAGGCTAAAATGGTACTAGTTTCAAGGACAGTGGGGTTTAAGGACACTGCGTTGTCTGCAGTCTGAGTGATGAGGCAGCCTGCGTGCAGGGCCCACRAGCACAGAGGAGAGGGAGGCTAACAGCAGGTAGCTGGCAGGATGAGGAAGGGGGTGCAGAGAGGGTTTCTGGCCCTGCTCTTTCTCACTGACAAACGCCTGACCTGCAAAGGCTCGTGAGCAGCCTTTCTAAAAGCAGCCCACAAGAACCTTCTGCCCTAATTCACCATTAGCAAATGCAAGGACAGGTGGATGTTAAGAGCTCCCCTGGGCCACTCCTCACCATGCAGGTTGCTGAGACATCACGATCCAGGGCTCAGAAGTGGCTCTGAGTAACTCTGAGCACAGACCCGCAGCGATTTATACCCGGGCACAGGCTTGCTGAGTTGTCGCTCCCGAGGGAAGCGGGGCCGAGCTGGCCAGGGTGGTGGGGCTGTGGTGAGCGGTGGGGCAGGGGCTGGGCTCGGGGGCAGCTCGAGAACTGCCCGAAAGCTGTGATGAGGGCAGAGAGGCTTTGCTAGCGTGCGCAAAGTTACCATGGGTGGACCTGGGCTCCCCAAGTACCCTTGAGATTAGCCTGGGGCTGCTCCGCATTGAGGTCAAACCTGGAGCTTTCTAGGACAAGGGAAGCTGTAGAGCAGGACTGAGGAGTCCACACAGAGCTGATGTAGGGGAAAGTGTACAGGGCCGAGCTAAAGCAGCCTTGCCCTGAAGTTCACGTAGCTAAAGGCATCTGCTCACAGACGTGCAGTCAGGATCTCAAAGCAAGCTGCCTCCCTGCTTCCCAGCTTTTCCTGTTCAAAGGAAGGAAGATGGCAGGTCCTCTCAGTGCCTTCACCGCACTCCCTCGCTCAGCCTCAGACCTTGCCCAGACTTAGCAGTGTCCTCGAGAAGTTGCCTCATGGGTTTATTAATTAATTCATTAAATTACTGCTGAAGCTAATTGAGACCCGCATGTTCCTCTCCAGCTCCCTCCCCACTGGCCTGCAGCTCAGGCAGGAAGACGCAGCATTACGAAGGATCACTAGCGTGCAGCTAATTAGCTGCCGTTCAATGCCTGTGGGAGCATCCAACGCCAAACTTACCGTGTGTCCTCCTTGCCGTCTGACACAGACGTCTGCCAGGCTCATCTCAGTGACGATCATCAGGTTTTAATTAGTCTCAAGCATGCTTCCTGTCACAAACACTCTGCTGGGGGTTGTTTGTTTTAATTTGATCAGGGACAAGCAAAGAAAGGGGGAGAAGGAAGGTAATTAAATTTGACTAAAAATCTTGGAATGCCATTAAGGCCGGTGTCCTCATTTGCATAACCCTCTACCTGCAGCACGCAAAGCTTTCAGCGTTTTTTCAATGTATTTAGGTACGTGCGCGTTTATGCGCGAGGAACCCGCGAGAGCAGCTTTTCCCCGTGCCCCCAGGTGGCGCTGCGGGCCCGGGAAGCCCTGCGCGCCCTTGCGCGCTGCCTGCGCGCTGCCTGCGCGCTGCCTGCGCTCCCCGCCCGCAGGTGCGTGTCCTTAGCGGAAACCGGGCTGGAGCCTCCCTCCGGCTCTGCAGGGAGGTTTTGCAGCAGAAGTGGTGAGACCCTTGGGGTGGTGGCTGGGTCTGTGGAGGGAGCTGCAGAAGGAGCCCGTCTGCTCAGTAAGTGCCGGCAGCTCCTGGCTCGGGGCAGGGGATGCGAAGGGGCAATAGCACTAGAGGAAGTGGTTCAGTGCTGTAGAGCAAGTGCTTCTCACTGTTTCAAGCTATTTTGCATAGCTTATTGTGTGGGAACCATGGAGCGCTGCTGCCAGCAGGACTCTCAAGCTCTGGAGGTGGAAAGGTGCTGCTTAGGTGCAGCAATCCCCTTACAATAGGAAAAGGGAGAGACAGGAGTTTGAGGGAATTCAGTCTCTGGAGGTTTCTAAGCAGTGTGTCTCTGCTGATTCTTATACCAGGTGCAAAAAACAAAACAAAACAAAAAAAAGTCCTTGCCTGTTTTTAGCAAGTTCAGGCTACCAAGTAAACTGCTTCCCCTCCTAAACTCAGGGTCCGTCCTGTGTCATGACTCAGGGCTGTGGTGGAGCTCAGCAGAGCCAGAGCTGTGTGGAGGCAGGACGTGCTACAGTCGGGCTCCCTGTTAGAAACACCCCTTTTCCCCAGTTTCCTAGTCACGTGTTTTCTCGTGCTGCTCTTTCCTTTGAATGCTGACTCTGTTTTCCTAGCACTGCTGTGTAGACATGTGGTGGGATGCTGCTGCAGGAAGGGTAGCCCCTGTGGTAGCCCCTGTCACTGCAATTTGTAAGCATTTGACTATGTAAGCATTAAACTATGTCTGAATGTCTTTGTAAGCATTAGACTATGTCTGAAAGGGTGACAAAGACCCTGTAGGACCAAATTCATGCAACCATTAAACTGGGAGGAGAGGTTTTTAAAATGCTGTTTTTAAGTCCTTGCCTGCTCAGCATAGGAAGAAGCAAGAGTGGTTTGTCTTTGAAGAATGCTCCAGGAGACAAACCAGTGTCAAATTATCCCTGCACACAGTGGTGATAAGAGGGGTGATATCCCAGGAAGGTTGCCTAGGGATGGTTGCAGAGGCGTTCTGCCTTAGCCCTGGAACTTGCCTTTACCATGAATTTTTGCTGGAGCAAAGTGCACCAGAAATCTTGCAAGCACTTGGGAAGAGCCTGGCAGGAATGCCAGAGCCCAGCAAAGGGTCATGGGGAGCAGAGTGATGCCAGTTCATGTAGCGGGCAAGACAGTGGAACAAAAGGCAAAGAGACAAGCCAAAATTGTTGGCTGTGAATCTAGATTCCCAATGTCAGGAAAGGCTGAGTGTAGTTAGAGCTGGGATTTTGGTTCCCAAGCAAGCGGTAGGTCAGTATGGGATCAGACTGGGGGTTTCTGCACCCAGCCTTCCCATTGTGTGGCCTTAAACAAGTCCCTTTGGCTCTTAGTGCTTCTGTTTTCCTGTTTGTGTTTCCCTGTTTAACCTGGAGAAAATACTATTCCTAATCTCCCTGCTGGGCTGTCCATAAAGCAATTATCCGCTAATTATTTCTGCTCATTGGCAAGATAGTTCTAATGATATTTGCTAAACATTTGATTACTATTGCAAACACCACTTTTGGATTTGCAGTCAGAGCCATGATTGCTAAAGAGAGTTTCTGGAGGAGCTAGTCATTACAGGCAATTGGGAGGTTTTTTGTTTTGGTCTGGGTTTTTTTTAGAGATATCACAGTCCAAGCTAGAATTTATGATGCTCTTAGGTCTTTTGCTTATTTGGGTAAAATAATTAAGGTGATATGCTTGATGATTTATAGAATTAGTAAAAATCCTGGACAGTATGAGAAGAAACATGGGGAGAGAAAACAGGAAAAGGGGAAGCATAGTGTTGGGGGAGAAAAGGGAAGGAGGACTCTTGCCTGTCTGTCCCTGGGATACACATTTGCAGCGAAACAAAATCCTATGACAGTTTAGAGCAGGAATACCTGCTGCTACCCATTCCCTAAAATCCATTAGCCTGCAGCAAAGGTAACTGCTTTAAGTCATATTGAGGGAAGACGTTTAATTTAGAAAAAGTGGATTCATTAGCCAAATGTTACTTCAAAGCAAGGAACTAAGTGAGTGGCAGGGAAGGCAGTGAGTGTCAGGCAGAAGAATGCAAACCCCTGGGAGCTTTTTCCTAGCAAGCAACAGGTGAAAAAGGAGAAGAAGGTTTGTATAGAAACCTAGGCTCTTAAAAGCCAGGGTCCATTGAGCGGTGTGAAAAGGGCCCCACTGCAGGCATGAGGCAGGTTTCCCAGGCTGGCAGCACGCTCAGCACCCCAGCTGACAGGAGCCCTTCTTCTGTTCACAAGCGACAGGGGTTACACACCTGCAAACCGGGCCTGATGCTGGAGAAAACAGCCTCATTTCCAAATCTGCAATTAAAACATTAGAGTGAAGTGCTGGGAATAGCCTATGACCCTCCCCTATTCCAGCTGGGCTGCGCGTAAATCTTGGCGTGAGATGTCTGCTGAGGACGCGCCTGGACGGTGCCTTTGGAGTGGCCCTGCTGTAAACACCCCAATGCACTTGGAGGGCTACTGCTAGCCCAGCCACCTGGAAGTGCCCTCAGCAGCATAAGTGCCACCACCGTGGCCTGGAAGGGGAGACTGTCACGAGACGCACAGAGGGAGCTGGGACTCCAAGTAGCCCAGCCAAGGCACAAGGACCTCATATTAAGCAGCTCAGAACGGTCCTTGCTGCCTAAGCTTGCAGTTTTGGACATTTCTTGGAACAGATTGATTCACCTCCCAGCACAGAGATCTTTTTTCAAGCCCTGGTTTTGCCTGGAGACCACTGTGCAGAGCTTATGCAATTCTATTAAAGGCCTTTCTGGATGATTTTCTGTAATCAGTGACTTACACCAGGAGCCATCAGAAGAGGAGAGGAATCATCCTTAAGCCAAGCAGTGCTTTTCCACAGGGGGTTTGCCTGTTGCTATTAGCTGTTTAAAGGAACACAAGCTTTTCTTACATTGCTGCCTCTTACTGTAGAAGCACTGATGGCAAGAAGAACCCAGGAGACATTGCAGGGTGGGTTAGAGTGCTAAACATCCAGGCAGCTGCTAAGAATAACACAGAGAAAACTGAAGAAAGGCTTCACTCCAGCCTCCAGATGGGCTCTAGGGGGAGGAAAAACCATCCATAGAGGCACATAGCTACCCAAATGGCATTGGCTCTTGCACGCCTGGAAGATAGAGTCCACCCTAGCGCTATTTGGCATTGCACCTTCCCCACAGGCTTGCTGGGCGTAAAAACTCAGAATGAAGGAGGGAGACAAACAGTGCAAAGAGTTGGAGCTCCATTTCCATGCTGGGAAAGCCAAGGATTATCAAGGTATCAGTTTGGAGGCATGGTTAGGCAGAAAAGGCCCTTACAATACAACACCATGTTAAAAAGAGGACAGTGGAGAGAGAGCAGTGTAAAGAAATTAAACTATTACAGAGCCAGTGGGGAGAGAGAGAGAAAGTGATCTGTGCAAAATGTAGGAGGCTTCTAGCAGTGGAAGACAGTCTGCATGAGTCTGTACCGCCTGCAGAGGTGGTAAAGGGGTATGATGGAGGGGCATCATGGTTGCACTTTGCAGCATGTGCAAGAATGTAAGAAAGCTAAAACCATACCTGCTCTCAGCTGATCTCCACAGGCAGCAGACACCCCTGGGTACAGCACACAAGGAAGAATTACCTCTTTTAGTGGCACTGTGGAAATTGGTCGTCTTCTTCCAACACGATAAAGCTGCCAGTGCCAGAGATGAAAGACCAGGCTCACACCAAGCAGCACATTAGGATCTTGTTGTCTGACAGTCCTTACGACAGCACACATTACCTTTATGAGGTGACATGGTGGCGTTCCTTTTTTAAAAAAGTAATGGATTGCATTTATCATAGGCTTCAGCAAAAATAGAATGTCATAAAAATAAATTGCATTTGAGAGCAGGGTAACATCTGTCATTACTATTGACGTGCCTCTGGAACTTTCTCAGAAACAGTGCCAGTTACAACTTCAGCAGTCGCACACCTCGATTATGGATCAGCCAAGGGTATTGAGAGGATATGATCCTCTTTTATGCCTCTGCAAAGATATCATAGGATCTGCAAGACTTTGTCCTCCTATCTCAGAAAACAAGCAACTAATGACACGTTGGCTATCACTAAGAGGAGAGCTGGGACATCCTCTGAGCACTTCCGAAACACCTCTCTGCAGACCGTGTACCATATCTTGCTTTCTCTACAGCCATGTGCCTGAAGCATGAAGTATTTGCCACATGGCTGGAGAAGCATTTGCATCATCYAAAAGAAGTTGCTGTTGCTATTTCCTCTTTTCCCTTAGTACTCAGCCATATATTTTGTGTTGTTTAGCTTCTTCCTTGCATCCTGCAACCTTCCTTTGATCATGCAGTTAGAGGGGGCTCCTCAAGTGCATTCCCTGCCCTGCTGCTGTAGGATTTTCCAAAAGTGAGCCACCTAAGCATATGCACCTCCGTAGAGTGCTGTAAAACAGGCATAATGCACACGGGATTGTGAAGGGGGATTAGCATAATAATTTGCAATCTTTCARTTAAAGGCAGCCCAGTAGTCCACACTCTCCCTGCTTTCAGATCTTCTCCAGGCCTTCTCCTGCAAATTTCACATTTGATGATCTGTCCTTGCATATTCAAAATCTAAGAGCAGAGCAGCCARTCTAATGCACAGAGCAGCCAATGGGGCAGATGTCCAAGGATGCTCTTTAATGGTATTCATCAGAACCAGAGAAATTTCAAGAGAAATCCTAGTATCACAAGAAAAGTCCAGACCTGCAAGGGTAAAGCTATCRAGGATAGGGAAGGATGTTTTTTTCAGTAGCAATAGGAAATAGTCTCCTAAAAGTCATGCACAGCACTTAACAAGTGGCTGCCCCCCCCCCCCCCAGTAAAGCCCAGAATTGGCTGAGTTCTCCACACCTGGTGACCTTTGGGGAGCCAGTTATTCTCCAGACCTGAAAATCAGGGTGTCCCTGCTGGAATGGCTCCCAAAAATCCTCCTACGTGGTGTTTAGCAAGCTCTATCTTTCAAGATGCCTTAAGCAATAGAGGATATGAACCCTAAAAAGCAACACAGCTCAGTATTTATGTCTAAATATCCAACATCAGAATAAGGCRTTCTTGTCAAACTTCTTGTCTGCTTTAAGGTTGGCAATTTCACACAATTTCAGCGTGACTGCTAAAAAGCAAAGGCCTTGATAGCCCAAATATTTTCATGTGATTTATTCTGCAACAATCTGCAGAAGTAAGAAGCATCAAAGTTTGCAGAATATGGAAGAAACTGCAGAGTGTGCCAGTTTAAATAGCTTCAGCAATTCGTTCCACTTCTTCCCAGTAGCTGCACAGCCCAGATTAGTTATGGGCTGTACCACCTCTGCCCTGGTTAATCACTGGGGAAACGATTTCTGTTTCTCTGGCAGACTTCAAAACATAAACGAGCGGGCTAATTTTTTTACTTTAATGCTTATGGCTTTATTGCCTCCAAACTTATTTCTGTTCGGTTCTCAAAGCTGAGGAAGCTACTGCGTCTTCCCTTTCTTTTCTGGTCTGAGCACTTCTGTAGGGTGACTTTGGTAGAAGCTCATAAAAGGTCAGGGGTCAGAGCTGTTTTATAKTGTGAACGCTAATTCAGGTCAGGTTTCTCTTTAGCCTCAACCATGCATTTCCCTTGTAGAATTCTTATCTCTGACTGAAGTCCAGTTTCTATAATGTTTCTGTTTCCTACTTACCAGCTTCCTCTCAGTGGTTGTCCTACTAAGGTAACRTTATGCTTTCATGGGAACTGCCCAYGTGGCAGAGGCGATCGCTGTGACGGTGAAGATTAACTTCACCAAGGGGCTTGAGTTTCATACCGAARCTCTTGGACTGGATCTTAGGTTGATTGGTAGACTCTCCACTCGGAGCAATCCAGCAAATGAACAGCATGGGATCTGCTGCATCCTAATCAGGTGTGTGCATGTGTGTACACCCGTGCGTGTGTGATACCCGGTATGGTAATCAGGCCTGCAAGTAGCAGCTGCAGCAATTGCAGGGGCCGGCTTGGGACCTCATAGGAGGTTTCACATMTTCACACTTCAACTCCTGTGTTAACACGAGCTGCTCTGTCTGTAGAAATCCGTCTGTTTATTTATTCCAGGGCCCCAAAACAGAAGAAATGACTGTTTGCCATTATTTCCAAATGTGGGTTTCCAAAGCCTTGTCTGATGCAGACAGCGCTACCCCTTCTGGTTAGCGAGCCGTTATAGCAGGTGGTGAGAACGCAAAGGGGATGGGATGCGAGCTCCAGGCAGGTCACGTAAAGCGTAATCACTTCCTAGCACCCTAAAGAGCATGTCGTGGTCATCCARTACAACTTTGATTTCCTGAATATTCGGGGACTAAGAGTTTAACCCTTTCGGTCTGCATCGGGATTGGTTCTTCCTCTTGGTTAACTAGAGCACATGTTTTGATTTTAAACATATTGAGTGAGAGAGGTTTCCTCACTGCRGTATAGATGGTTCCAGTTGTTAATTAGCCTTGCTATTGAAAACACTAACTTTATTTCCAGSCTGAATTGGTCTCACTTCCCCTCCAACCACTGTATTTTCTTCTTGTTTGTCTGCTAAATTAAAGAGCTGTCCTGCAGCAGCTACTTTCCTCCCCAGGTGTCTCCTTGCTCACTTTCCCGTGGCAGAGGGCAGGACTCGGACTTGCCTAGAAGAGAAATGCCCAGAAGGGAGGTGGGAGTAGCGTGGTGGGAGAGCGGCTGGAGCAAAGGCATCAACCKCTCTGCACAAATAATTGCAGAAAACATTTGTAATTTTTGCCAGCTGTAGCATAACAAACTCTGTTGGTACCTGAGACCAGCTTGATAGGTGAGAGCAAGCCAGAAGGGTCCCGTTTCATTCCTGGGCTAAACAGTGAAACTGTTTCTGCCGGCAGTTCTGGTTGGAACAGTTTGAACCGCTGCTGCGTTGCATTTGTGCGTTGCCAGCACGAGAGCAGGCCCTTGCTCTCTGGTTTCAAGAATTAAAGGGGGGCTTTTCTGTCCTGCACCTATCCCCCTGCCCGCTCTCCAGCAGGCCTCCCGAGTCGCAGCTCCAACGCGTGCAGCTGAGTCCCAGGGAAGTCGGGCTGTTTCTAACTAACGCCAGTGCAACTGCTGGAAATGGGGTTTGGGAATTTCCACGGAGCTTTTGCTTTCCAGGCTTCAGCAGCGCAGGCAGCAGATGCTGCCCTGGCACCGGGTGCAGGCATGGTGTGTCAGCATTCATTAACATGAGAGCAATGTGGTAAGAGGCATATTGGTTCTTAACGCAGGCCTGCCATGCGTTAGCGTTTACCATATTTCACAGCGCAWATGCAGACAGCAGCCTTTGTTCAGCAAGGAAATGTTCTTCGGTCCTGTTTTCTAGTGGTAATAGCTAAAACTTCCATCAATGTTGGGGGTTTTCAACCTCCAATCGCTTAGCAGTCCACAGAATGAAATTAAGAGCAATGAACACAGCCTCTTCCATAGTGCAACGCAGTAACCCTGCAAGTGAAGGAGTATTTAGCTGTGCCTGCAAAGGAAAATACRCAGGCAGAGCATTTCTCCCAGCTGGAACTGACACCACAGCTAACCTCTTTACTCCACCAAGGTTGAAGTTTATTAAAGATCATGAGTCAGCCAACCATGAGTCTGAATCTCATTAAACAAGACAGCACAAAACATACCCTTGTTCCCAAGGAATGACTTTGTCTCCTTTTAAATGCCATTACTTCTTCCAATTCCCCGGTCTTTCCCTTTCAAACAGGGACCCGTCTGACTTCACTTAGCTCTAGGTTTTGGGTGGATTTGTGCGATCTCCTTTCCCAGTATGATAAAAAGCGATAATGCGCAGGAGAAGTGCAGAACAACGTGAAGCTCCGGAGGGATTCACAYGTGGCGTGCGAGGCTCCCGCTGGCTCTGCCGCGTCTGAGCAGCGCCGGGGCCGTCGCTCCGCGGTGGCGCTGGGAGAGAGGCAGGGCAGCACTGAACGCGCCGGGATCTGGCTCGGRGCTGCTCGGGGCACTTCCACTCGGTGCAGACCGATGTCTCTAGAAACGCGGCAGCTTTGGTGTAGCCCTCGTGGTGTTTGCTAGTGGGAAATGTTTGTCCCTTGCCCGTGAAGTAGTTTGCTTGGGAGAAGCACTTCTGGTGCGGAAACCCTGGCCCTGGTGCTGTCGGGGAGCTACACCAAGGCCTCCGTGGTGCTCCAGCAGCCGGCGGGCTGCACCCGGCACCACAAGCGCACGCGAGCCGGGGACCGACCGCGGATCCCTGCAGCATTGCGGCTCCGGAGAGAAAATCCCAGGGTCCTGCAGGAGCCCGGGCTTGTGGTTTGCCCCTGCCGTGTGCTATGGCAGCGAGGTCCCCAAGCCCTCCTTCTGTGGGCTTCAGGCTCCCTGCCTGGAAAATGTGCGATAGTAATTGCTTCTTACCTAGCAATAGAAGCACGAGGTTTAAATGAGTCTTTGTTACTGCTCTTCAGCCCCCAGCCAGAAAGGGCTGCAAATGAGAAACGTATTATTCCGAGTGCTCRGCAGCAAACAAAATGTCAGGGCTGTACATTTATGGGGTGCTCCCCGACAGGGACTCGGTTCTCAGTTACTCTAGCAAGGACCTGCAGAAATTGTCTTCCGTTTGTCCAGGGCGAAAACCCCCCTGCCCAGCRTATGCCGACAGCTCCCTCAGCACTTCCAGTAAAATTATCCATTGTTCGTAACATGCTTCATTAAAAAAAGGAGCAGATCTGGGTAGGTGCGAGCTGCCCAAACACCCTCAGGAGCATGTGCCAGAGGCGTGCAGGGCACTCAGCAGAAGAGCGGCAGGTGAGAGGCAGCAGTGACCGAGTTYGTTTTTCCTGTAGCTTTCTGAAGCAGCGGTGGGTGCAAAAGTGCTGCCGCTCAGTGCAGAGAGGACTTGGCAGAGCTGAGACGCGGCTGCCGTGGGAGCCCACACGGCCTGGCTGAAGGAGGTCCCCCTTTGCTCCAGGCAGCACTGGCAAGGCAGGGAAAGATAGCATTACATCTGTGTATTGCACTGCCGCTCCATTCCCGCTTCTTATCTGTGCTTTCAAGGAATATAAAGAAGAAGAAAATGAAAAAAATCTAATTAGCACCACAAAAACCACTTTCAACTCATCGTGATGTTTTTTTTCTTTCATTACATGGTTTTGAAAGCAGCGCAGCGTGCAAGCCTGGGGAACAGATTCCAACCCCGGCCACGGCCGGGTGGGATAAACCCAGACATCCTGCCGAAGGGCAYGCCACGAGGTGGAAAGGAAGTTCAGATGCGCGGCGCTGTTCAGAGCTGGAGGGAGTGGGAGTTAGCTACGGGTGAAATGGAGCGACTGCAGATTGCAGTATTTCATCATAGGCTGACTCCAGATGAAAYGGCCCAGTCCAGCCGGAAAGGAATGGAGATTGCAAAACCACGTGGGCAGAGGGATTGCGGGGCAGGAGGTGGTGGGGACGTGGCTCCACGGTGCAGTAGCTCCCCAGGGCTGAGGTGCTCCTCTGCTGATGGTTGTTCGCGGTGTGCTGTGATGCTCTGCGGAGAAGGGAGCGGTGCTTTCCCTCCTCACCCTGTTCCACAAGGGKTGTTCAGACTCTGCCTCTAATTCTCCTTCTGCAGTTTCACATGAACTCATTAATTTCCACTTAACCAACATAAAGTTGTTACTGGGAGCTGTTAGCTGGTCCATATTAGAGAAGCAGATAAAGTGATTTGTGTGTAGATGGACTCTCCAGGGGGAAGATACTGTACAAATGTGTGATTTGTTAATTATTACTATGCTTTTCTTGCAGTTCAGCAGGGAATTGTTTCTCTTGCCCATTCACTTGTAACTTGGCAGACTCTCAAACCTGTGACCTTTCTCCCTGTCCTCCCGCTAGTTAATGAATGAAATTTTTGGAGGAAGGTATTTTCAAGTTCATTGCCTGACTCCTTTTCATTTTTAATACAGCTGATAATGGGACTGAACTTTGCCCAGTTAAAGTTCTCTTCTCCCAGCTGCCCTCTTTTCCATCGCTCTTCTGGCCGGAGGGTTAGATGTGAGGATGGAAGAGGAGCACTGGGGTTTTGCTGGGTCAGTGAAGGATGCAGCTTAGCAGGAAATGCTGAGAAACCGCAGGTCTGGGCAGACAGAAGCAGGTAGCRAGCAGGGCTGGTCAGGGGCTGGGATTTTCCTGCACGTGTTAAAATGGGTGCTGGCTTCCTCCTTGAAACCGCAAACGTCAGACCACAGCGGAGGTGCRCAGAGTGCCGAATGAGGTGTCTCGTGGACTCGCCTCGCCAGCAGCAGCCGCGGACAGACCGTCCGTGCGTTCAAGGGGGCTGCAGGCCCTGGAGCCCTGCGGGGGCCTYTTGCCGTCTGGCCTCGTGGCGCATCCGTCTCCGGGCTGTGCCTGGTGCGGACGCACATGCCATCGGTGAGGCTGCTGCACCCAGCGGCACAGGCTTCTCTCAGAGAACTGCGAAGGAGCGCGTGATTTCATCAGAACTTATATGGATGCTTTTAACATCTTTTCTGGCCACAGACATCATCCTGGTCTGGTTTAGCTCTTTCATGTCTCATGAGCACTGCCTCATTCCCATACATTTTTTCGGTCCGTCTGAAATTGAGTGCAAAGAGAGGCTAACAACACRGACTGCCCGCTGCCGAGAATTAATCCCCACCTCCTTTGAAGACAGGAGCTGAGTCTGTACCCGTCCTCGGCTGATGAAGCATTTGTAGCAGAGGGAAAGAGGGAGATGCTAGGGAACACCAGAGACTGCAGACCCACATTTATCATTGCTTTAAGTTAATTAACAACACCCCAGTTAGACTGGCGCGCGTGAGGCTGCAGAAGGTAAACGGCTTCAGGAATCAGCCTTCTGAAGGGAATCCGGCACTTGCTGAAAAGAGCTGAAATGATGTATAAGAATATGACCATTTCTCCTGAACCCTGTAAAAAGCATCTAAATTAGTCCTGCATGTGGGGATGTCTGCAGGGACGTCTGCTCCGGGTCTCAGCTGGGGCTGTCGATGGGGCGAAGGAAGCTGCCCGGGCACGCGGCTCTGGAGGGGACTGTGGGGTTTCGGTGGTTGTGTCCAGTCCTCTGGAGGCGGTAGGAGATCAGAGCAGATGTCCCAGACCTTGATCCRGATTCAGCAGGGACTCAGCACAGGCAAAGGCTCAAGAAGGCGGCGAGTTTTCAGCACACTATGACGTTTAAGAGGCAGATTGCTGTGTTTCATCCTGGCTCAAACACCGTGAGCATCTCCCAAGGGAAGGTACGGGACTGACCATGGATCCTTTCCCAGGAGATGCTCCAGAGCCAGGTGATGGAGGCTTCAAAGGCTGGTCTGAATTTAGCTTTGCCTAGAAGCACCTACCATCCAGGCACAGCGCTGCTCATGGAGTTTCTGGCACGGATGCGCTCAGGTGAGCGAGGGGGAAACATGCCTTCTCGTTTGGTGGGAGGAGGAGAGCGGATGGATGGGAGGGACGAGGCTGCTGATACGGGAAGCTGGATCAGCTTAGCATCTGCCTCCCCTGCCCCAGTCCTGTCCTCGCCCGGTGGTTTCCCCAGCTGAAGAGCATATTTCTGTGTTATAATATTGCACCATGGGTGCTCTGCTGAGCTTGGCATTTAATTTCCCAGGCTGAGAACATGGCAGCAGCCTGTGTGCCTGTTGCTGGCTGAAGAAACCCGGTAATGACCCAGACTAACCATTACTTCCAAGTGGTCACGTCCCGCAGCAGCCAGATACCCTGTCTCGGCCAAAGCCGGAGCTCCCCACGGCTGTGCACGCTGCCCAGCCCTGCTCCTGTTGCAGGGTGGGCTGCCTTCGGCGATGTTTCAGGAGCAGCATGCTGGGCGCCGTGGTGGGACGCTGGTCTCCTGGCGGGGGGCAGACGTGCGCTGTACCTCTCCCCAACACGTGCAGGTCCTGGCTCTCCCCAACTGCCCAAACTGGGCACCAGCCTCCTCGGTTAATCGTGTTGGTGCTTAAAGTACCCAAGGGCAGTTTAGTACCAAAACGTGTGCAAAGCCCTCATAGAAAGGTGCTTTTAAGTACAAATGCTTCCACCAGCATTTTCAAGTGTTGCAGTCAGCAGATTTATTCTGAAGCCTGGTTATGGTTTCACTYGGTCTCCAAATAAAACTGCAGTTTTTCTGTATGTCTATGCGCGTATATAAACCACATGCTCTTTCATTGCCTTTGTAACCTAGCTTAAYTCATTCCACTAATTAGTTCATCACTGGTGTTCCCTAAGAAATAGTACTATAATAAGGCCCCCCTTCCTTCCCCCGGAGTGTAGCATAGCTATTGCCAGTGCCTAGCAAGTGGAGAGAAAATCCAATTACAGCAGCCAATTACATGTGGGGAGCATGGCCAGGCTGGAATTCACAGAAGGTGAATTTCAGGAGATGCAATTTTCCTCTGTAAATTTGAAATAAGATAAAATAACTTGTTRGTGGTTGGCCTGTGGTTTCCCCGGTACTCAGTCTTTCTGCTCTCAGCTACTTATTCATTCTTTGGGCGAGGAAATTCACCAAGAAAAGTGATTTACAGACTTTCTGCTTGGTAAAGAGAATTTTCCTTCCAGGCCAGTGAAGAATTTACCATCAGTCTGAAGGAGAGGGAGGATTTTAAGAGTCTGGTTACAGATAATATATCAGTGACTGAAGGAAGTGGCAGGGAGGACTAGTCATGGATACGCAACATTTCCTCTGCCAATTAACCTAAATTGCTGACCAGAATTGCGATGGCTGGAAAAATCAGCGAGTGAGTCGGGGAAACCTGCAGGAACATGAGAAACATCTGGAGTCAGCGGGAAGAGTTCAAAAGCCGGGGTAGCCTGTCCTCTCGCCTCTCTTGCCTTTAAGCCACCCTGCACAGAAGGACTGAAAAAGGAGGACAAAAGCTAGAAGTGGGGAATCTGCCAGTAAGGGATTAATTGGCAGTTAAATTATAAACAGCAAAAGTGACCATTACCAAAAATTGGCTGCTGTCTGTTTCCCTACACCCCTCATACATATCTGCCACGGACAGAGAAATAGGAAGATCAACACAGAGTTTTGATGTCTCGGGTCTCCGTGTTGTAAGAACCATAGCGTTTGCATGCTGGCCTACAGCTCCACTTTATTATGTCTCATAAAACCCTATTCCATGAACAATGTCCCGTGGAAGCAAAGATACAAATAACGTGATCACATGTTGTCCAGAGCCCATAGCAGGATGCCGTGTGACACCACCCAGCAGGCGAGTGGCTGTGACTGTGGTTGGACTGGTAAAACACTGGCATGAGAGGGCTGCGGCCCCATCCCCATCCTCCTGAGCACGCGGGGCAGCGCCAGGCAGCGGAGATGCTGACCCCCTGCCACCACCTCTGCAGGGACATCATGGGTCCATGCCAGACATCTTTGGAGACTCCCTAAGGCAGGGTAGGAACGTGTTTCTGGGCAGGCTGCTCCACGCTCAACTCATGGACTCAGATCAATTCCTCCTTGAAAGCCTCTGTCCGTCTTCTTCTCTATAACTTATGTTCCCTTATAGAAGAAACTTGTGGGAAGCTGTGGGTTCAGCTCTCCACGTGTTAGCAGGTACCTTGCTAAGCTCCTTATAGCAAGGGTAGGATGTAGGTTAGCATTGCCACCTCTTGAACGCCCACCTGAGCAAAGTGTCATGGGGGAGCTCAGAAATTCACAGTCCCGCTGCTGCTGCTGAAAACCCTGTGCCACGAAGGTTGTCCTCAGGATCTGCCTTGCCCCTCTCCTGGTGGTCGTACCCTCAGAAGCAGAGCCGCGGCTTGGCAGAGCGGACTAGCTGGTAGCTTACAGCCAGCTGGAATCAAGCTGGCAGCATGGAGCAGCCCCCTGAGAAAAGAGCTGTTAAACACTACGCGGGGAGATATAACGTGTCATCCTGCTTCTCGGTGCTGGACACAGAGCAAAGGGCGTCCAGCAGAGGTGGAAGATGCTAGGGCAGAAAGACGGCGAGCGCTAGCAGAGCGCCAAGCCATTCCGAGTCCTGCTGTGAACTGCTGTTGACGCTGCAACGCCAGGGTCGGAGGGGTGAGTAAAGCTCGGGTGGTTACGTAGCAGAGCCTGCAAGTTTCTGCTGTCTTTGCTTCAGGAACTGAGGCCAGGGACTGCTGCTGAAAGGCCGTACCCAGATAGCAGGATAGCCACGCATTCACAGCCTGCCTTCAAAACCCTTCACTGCGCATTAAGCCAAGACCAGTGTTGTTGTCCTTCAGCCACCTCTGAGAGCCACGGTCAGAGAGGCCACTGGCCCCCAGAGCTCACACTTCTGCACCAGGTGAAGACAAGTATTCCCACTTGTCCTGGCCCACTGTCCCAGGACACACACAGTAATATTTTTATTTTACTCATAAAAAATCTAAAAATACCATTTCTTTTCCAAACTTTTTCTTTATCAGAAACATTTCTTTCTTTCTGCTCTGATGCAGTTGAGCAGGGATATGAATTAAGTCTATCTTTTTTAAGTCCCTCATCTACTGTCCCATTTGTCACCCCTTCCAGCCTAGGAATATTATCTAACTATTCTAGTTATTCACCAAGTTATCCTACATTCCTTCTGGGGGGAATACATGCCAAGTGGCAAAAGGGATGGCTATTAATTGTAATCGAGGATTTAGACTTGATATTTAGTTGAACTTTGGTTGTCATTTTCTGTTACTTTAAAATAAACTGTAGGTCAAATTTTGGAACTGAAGTACTCGGCTTTGTCCCTTTAAGAACATAGGGCCTTCAGGAGCTGATGGAAGTCCCAAAGCAATCTGCAGGACGCTCCTCCTGGTCCTTGGCTGCACTTTAAGTGGTGCGCTGATCCCACCTTCGACGTGAAGTCCACGTTTGCATTGCTACAACCCAGATTTTGGCAACAAATCAAGCAGTGACTCAGTTACCCAGTAATTTCAAACACAAACATCTGCTCCAGAGCAGAATAATTAATAACTTTCTGGTTCACCCACCGAGCAGAAAAGCTTGGGTTTGCAGCTCCAAGTGTAGACTTTTTAAACGACTTCCCATCAGAAGTGTTTAGCTTCTTTTAATTGCTATGTGATTGACAAGCGTTTTAGCTAGCACAGAAAGCACATAACCAGCACTGGAAACACTGAGTAAACACAGACAAGAGCACGGAAAGCCACCAAATGTTGTTGCCGCCATATGTTCTTCAGGAAGCTCGAGGTAGAGCCCTAATCAGCTTCCAAACGTGATTACTGAGCATGAAGGAAAGTTATAGTTTGGACAGCACGTTGATTATATAAGGTTTAAACATTGGTGTGATTACAGCAGAGCACGAAGCTTTCATTCAAAAACTTTACTACATTTTTCCTCAGGCAAATTGTCCAATGAATTCTTGACCTGTTGAAAGACTCTCCATCTCCATTGGGTTCACAGTCAGCAGCCCTCAGCCATGGAGAGAGGCTGACTGGCTAAACATCAGCAGACAAGGCTGTCCAGTTGATGGTGAAGTATTCCGGGATTTCCTAACCTCCAAGACCTCATGGAATCCATAGGGAAGCTGTTGTCTTGCACCTGCCTGCTTAGGAGCTAACTATTTGAAGGGAAAATGCCTTACCTCAATGCTCCAAAATGTTCCCAAACTTCATCTTATAGTAAAGTTAAGTGGAGGGGGAGGGATGATATGTTTGCCCAGCTTATCACGGAAACACCTAGAGATGTCAGTCCAGTCAGGCCTGTGATCTCAGCTCCATATCTCACTACCTTCTGTGTCAAAAGCAAGGGTATAAAACTTACTCAAGAGACTTTGGGGGAAAAAAAGGAAGAAAAATATTTCTTTTGAATGAAACTTTAAAGCAAGGTCTACCCAGCCCATCTCCTGTGACCTGACCCCATAGCATCTGTAGAGGCCACATCACAACCTCTAAATGTTGTTTTCGCAGCCAAGATCACATGTGTGCAGAATGTCTTCCCACTTCATTAACGTTTTGCTGCTTGAGAGCACTCTTCTATAAGAGAGAGAAATCTGGAGGACCCAACCCAAAATCAGGTCATCAATATGGAGATGAGCCCAAATGGAATTAGTGGAAATGCAACATTTTACCTTTTCCAAGTTCTCTGGTGTGAAGTCACGCAATGTGGTCGAGGTGCTGCAGTATAACCTTTCAGTGGAGGTTTACAGCGACGGCGTGGAAAGCCAGAGAAATCCTGCAGGGTCAGTGGGTTGCAGGTCCCAATATGAGAGCGCAGAGCATGCCAGCTGGCTCCTACAGTGACGGGAAGGACACTCAGGGAGTCCTTCCCTAAAGCCCTGCAGCGACACACGTGCCATCCCTTTGGGTTTTCATCTGCTGCACCTTTTCTTGTTACTTCTGCCAACTTGCTTATTTTGGAGTACTCAAGATACTGCATCCTATTTGCATTCTGATTCCCTGGTCACCTCTCGGGAAATGCGATGAGGCTGGGGTCTGCCCAAGCATAGCCGAGGGCAGAACTTGGCGCATGGAGTCATTTCACGTGCTGTTGATATCAATCTACTCAAAGCCCGTAGGAGAGAGGAATCAGCCCATAATGTTGTACAGTTCGTGACCTCAGAAGCAGACAGAGACTTATCTCAAATGAAGGGGAAAAAAAAACACAGGAGAAGTCAGAACTGAGCAAGAACTACGGGATTTGGCATGAGAAATTATCTCAGTGGAAAACAAAGTAAAAGGGAAAAGCTGGCTTGATTTGTTCAAAAGTAACATTGTCCAGGGAGATGACAAAGAAAACTCCTGACAGGAAAAATCTCTCTTTTGTGTGATTGTGCTGGAGTGAAGGCCTCCTGSAAAATGACTGTGAAGCTCTGTGAAGAGGTTATGCTTTTAAAATCCTGGAATATAAATTTGTGCCATGCAATTGCACAAGTCCTCTCTTAACCACTCGGGGCTCTGTATCATAATGTATTGCTAGGCTTTATAGCCCGGAGATTTAATGCATGTGGTTAAGTGTCCAATGCCCATACATCATTTTGGTAGTTAGTGGGAGGCGCGTCCCCAAGAGTTGGATGACGATTGCTGCCAAAGGGTATGAGGTGAAATTTTTTGCCCATTAACAAAGTTCACATTAAGAAATACAAACTTGGTGTAAAGATGCTGACAGCCTGGAGGAACATTGGAGAAGAAAGCTGAAAAATATTGCAATAGAAGGAGAGTTCTAGGAAAAAAATAGCAAAAGCTTGGCATGTAGGAGGCACTGCTGTCTGCAGCTATTCAAGGGTGAGAGCAAAGAATGAGACTTTGAGTTGCCCAGGAACGGTGCAAGAACAACAAACTGCATGGAGTAAAGAACGGTGAAATTTGGGGCATGTAAAAGAGAAGACAGGTGCCCCTTGACTCCTGCTGGGTTTTCTGAGGGAAAGAAGCTCAACTCTCTGTGGTTTCATATTATCCTGTTGGAAGCACTAGTGAAAGCAAGACAGGATGTGTTCCTGCACCAGGTGGAACCTAACAAGGTAGGTTCCTCCCTCGCGTTTCCAATTCCACATATCCTGCCAGATCTGGCTTCAGACTGAAGTCTTGGCACTGCATCTTCAAGTCTTTGCAAAATTTTACTATCCAGAACTCCTAGTTTTGCCTGCAGCTGAACCAAAATCCTGTTCCAGACATCTGTGCCATGAGGAGATGCCTGAAGTTAGGTTTCTCAGCTGGGGTCCATCATTTCATGTCATGTTGTTATAACTTTCAGAAAATTGTTCTTCCTTGGTGCATACATACAACTTCATAAAAGGACCTGAGAGAGCTGCTCCTGAAGAGCCTGCAAAAGAAACTGTTTGCCATCATTTTTCCAAATTATGATTTTTTTGCCTTTGCCTGATTTCACTGGCTGTTACTTTCTCGGATTCAGAAGGTCCTCCTCTGTTTGGATCCCTTCTATACATAGGAGGACAGCCTTCACCCCAACCTACAGTCAGCCAAGTTAAAGCATGGAGGAATTCTGACAGTTCTTGAAACACGTTTTTATTTTAGAGCTTTGATTTTTTATTTTTTTTTCTGGCTGCAGGTTTGAAGGTTTTGCAGTCAGTACCATCTGTCATCTCGGCATCCAGGAACAAATGCCCAAGTCCGAGAGCTATGGCTGAAAAGTGGACTTGTCTTATGATACTTGTCTTTAGCAGTGGCATTGCAAAGTCTTTGCCGAGAGGCTAAGATTTGCACAGACAAAAACTGTTTTCCCAACAGCTTATTTCCATCTTTGAAAAAATGAATTATTTTGCTTCTCTTTGATTTCCTCTTCCCCCACCACCCTCACCCTATCTGGCTTTTAGCTTCAAAGTACCCTTAGATCTTAAATAAATTTGATTTAGAACCAAAGATATTTCATGTCATTTTCCTTTGAAAGCTGTTCTGTGCTTCGTTGTGCAACTGCCACAGAAACCAGCCAAGTCATAGGAGGAGGGAAGGAGGTGATGAGAGAGAAGGCTCCTTTTCTGAGATCCCATTTCCTTAAAATTCCTTAAAATTGGAGGAAATGTACCTTAGTGCCAATGACAGTCAGTAATAAGGTGCACTGCCTTGGAAAGAGACTGGGGTACTGCTCTCTCAGCCAGGCCTTTTTTCTTATAACTCGTGACCCATAAAGCAGGAAAATATAGCCTGTGCTTTGACCACGTGGCATCCACAGAACAAGTGTCAAAACAATGTCATTTGATGGTTATTTCTCTTTTTGAGCTGATCTTGACTGGAATAGGCACAATAGCTCACAAGACTACTGCAATACTATGTATTTTCTTCTTCTTCCTTGTGTGGCTGTTTCTTGGAAGTTTTGTACAGCAGGGTCGAAGTAATGCCTTTACTTACATTTGCCGTATATCAGTTTTGATAGGAATATTTGTTCGGTCATTTAAAATGTATTAATAGGAATTTTGATAAGTTTATTGGTATATTTTAGATGTATTAATAGGAATATTCAAGCAAAAGGGGGAATATGTATATCATTTAATCCCACACACTTATGTTATGAGGTTGAGGAGAGGACAGGATAGTGGGTCTTGTGTTCTAAGTAAAAATTTGCTTTCCAGTAGTAGGGGAGGGGTTGAATTTGTATAGATCTTCTGGACCCGTGACGAACATTTGAAAATGATGGGGAAAGGAAATTCCCAGAAGACCTTTATTAACAATACAGATGGTCCAGGAATTTAACATAGAGATCAAAGCCCTAGTGGGAGTTTGATCTTTAATTGGGACCACCCTATTTCCCTGCAATTAACCCATCTGGGGAATTCTGACAATGCTCATCCCTCTTCTTAGGGATCTTTGCAAATTTGAGCGTAGTTGTTTCTGTGCAGTGCACTGGGATTCGGAAACAGAGGATGCAGAGATGATTAAATTATAAACTCAGTTAATACTAGCTTAGCAACTAGGAAGATAAAAATTAAAATAAAGGTGCTAATTGGTCAAACTGGACTTCTTAAAGCCCCGCCTGCAAGGAACAGCTGTTCAGAGAAGCCACCAGCGCTGGGCCCACGTCGCGGAGGGGCGCGAGGCAGGCGGTGACCTGCTCCACGGCTCAGCAATAAGCCCCTGCCGAAGCGTCCCGTGTGGGCAGACGCCTGAGCAGTGGGCAGCTGATTTCACTGCCTATTTAAAGGCGTCTGCCCGCTGTGGAGTGACGACAAAAGGTGCTGACCCAAACGGGTCATGCACAAACCAAAGCTCTCGGCTGTGCTCTGCACCCTGCGGACCACTGAATATTTGGGGGAACACGCTCAGCCCTGTTTGCAGGCCTTCTGCAGGGCCGCGCTGCCTCGCTCCGGGACGGGCTGTTCCATGCGGCTGCGCTGCCCCCTCGCCACCAGCACCGTTCCGGTCCGCGGGCTTTACGAGCCGTCAGTTAGCCAGGCAATTAGCAATTAGCAATTAGCGGCCCGCTGAGCCGCGGGGCCGGGGCGCACCTGGGACCGCAGCCAGCAGCCTGCAAAAGGGGCAGGAGCGGCGGCGCCCGTCCCTGGCCGCCTCAGACCGTCCGTGGGCCCGGGGGCAGCGGGGGCCTGGGGGTCTGAGCCCCGACGTGGCTCCTGCCCGGGGAGCAGCGGGCGGCCCCGAGCGGGCTCCGAGCCCCGACGTGGCCGCGCTGCCCGGGGAGGAGCGGGCGGCCCCGAGCGGGCTCTGAGACCCGACGTGGCTCCTGCCCGGGGAGGAGCGGGCGGCCCCCCGAGGCCGGGCGGCGGCGGAGCTCCGGGGGCCCTGGAGACGTCGGTGCCTGTGAGCAGCGGAGGAGCAGCAGCAGCATCTTCAGCTCCCCCTTCCCTCCTCCCCTCTCTGCTTACAGTAGCCCGGAACATTTCTGAACCGTCCCCGCCCGGGACTGCGGTGGCGAAGGCTCCTGACATGAAGCTGCTCCTGAGCGTTTTGCCATCCCTCCTCCTCGCTGCTGCAAGTAAGTGGCTGCCTTTGCAGGTCGCTGAGGGCAAAAGGGGGAGAAAATCGAGCCGTTTGGTTGTGCTGCTGGGAGTGGGGGGTTATGGGGGATCTTTTGTTAGGATTTTGATCAAAATCTTGATCTGTAGGATCTGTAATGCTAGCACGTGTCAGTAGTGATGCTAGTTGTCTGAAAGTAGCCTTGCTGCATCCCGGAAAAAATATATCTCTTGAGAGTTTATCCGTGCGCCTGTTGACACTGCTTTCTCTGTACTGTGCTTTTTTCTGGACTTTCATGTTACCTGTAAAGCGAGAGAGAATTGCAAATTGTGATTCTGTCTTATTCATGAGAACAGAAACCGGGGTTGAGAGCGGAGCGAGAGCAGATGCAGAAGTTGTGCTGATGTTTTGATGTGAAAGGGGAAGAGAGCTGTGGACAAAAAAACAGCGAGAAAAGAGACACTGTTTTGCTGGAGGTTAGAAGAGGGTGCAGGGAAAAGCCAGCAGCTCCGTGGTATTTCCGTTTCTGTCTGATTTGTTGTTTTACTTTCGTCAATGACAATTCAAGCTCCTGCTGTCCCTGCCCGCCCTGGGGGAGCGAGGGGCGAYGCTGGAGCCCTGCCGCGGAATGGGGGCATTAAAACTTTCTTTCAGACCGAACAGTTCCTCATTGGTATTTCCTTTGAGGTGTTTTGCTTTAGCGGCAGCTCGGCCCATCCCAATGGAGGAAACTTAACAGGTGATTTAGAGGCAGGATACTGCGCCAAGGGGGGTCGCAGCCSTGGGCAGGGACCTGCGCCCGGACCACGAGGATGCACCGCGGCGTGGGGAAGGTGGGGTGGCAGAAGCGTCGCCTCTGGGCCGCGTCCGGCGGCTCTAGGACTTTACTAGCAGAAATGCATTTTCCTCGCAGACAGAGATCGTGCAGAGTTAGGGCATGTTTCGTTAAGCGTGTTAGAGAATTCATTTTCTGGAGGTGAGCTTATTGAACTGACTTGTGAAACTAGCCTAGTGTACGAGAAAAGCAGATCTCATTTTTGGTCTCAGGAGAGGCCTTTCTAATGGAAAAAAGACGTGTCTCAAAGACCAGATCTCACTGATGTCGTTTTGAGTCTTCCTCATGTTCGTTCTGAAGCCTGGGAAAAAACTGGATAGAAGATCCCCAAAACACCGTTGCAAATCTGGGACGGCAATACTTTGGGGTCTGCTGGGCGCGTTTGGTGAGGACGAGCCTTCGGGGACAGCCGCCCTCGGCTGCGCCCGGCAGGGCTGCTGCGCTCTCCCCATCGCCCTGCGGCAAAAGTGTTCTCTGTCCGTTGGTTTTGGTCTTTATTTTTGGTCACAGGTGTTTTATTGGAGTTGTGCAGGCTTCGTTTATAATCTTGGGTGGCCCYCAGGAAAGGTCAGCAGGTGCTGAACTCTAATCTAGGCTAAATTTGGCCACTTCCTTTTTTTTCTTTCTTTTTTTTGTTGGCACAAGCCCCAAGTGCGGTGTGAGATGCCTTTCTCTCCTTCAACCCGATGCTGCCAGTGTGCCAGCGTCACTCCAGCCAGCGCAGCTGGTGAGCACCCACAAAACCCTCCTGGGAGGGAGGAAAAATGTGCGATTCTGCAAATTAACTTAATCTCCAGGCAACCAGTCTCTGTCTTCAGAGGTCTTGGGGGAGGTGACTTTTTCTAAAAAGCTACCTAATCCAAAAATCAGCTCTGTTCTGGACATTTTACCTTACCTGAAACATATACTTTTCCTCTAGGTTTTTTATTTCACCTGCTCCTTTAGCATTTCTCCTGCCACCCCTCCAGCCTATTTTAAGAGGTTTCCTGTTTGGAAGGTTTGCACTGAAACTCTCTTATTTACACTTAGTCCGTGTCCTGACTCCCATGTTCGCTGCCTGGCGTGCCGGGATCCTGCAGAGCTGTGCTGAGGTGCAGCTCCCGGCAGCGCGAGGGTTGGCAGAGCAGGGTGATAGCAGCAGCAGGACTGCTTAGAAACACATGTGCATGAAAGCACCTTAAATAGGTGAGGAAATGTGTTTTCTAGCACCCCAGCTCGGCCCCGGGGTGCAGCCCATCGTGCAGACCGAGGGCTGTCGTCCGAGGTGCTGGGGAATCTCTGCCGCTGCGCCCGGCGTGGCTCTCCGCCGGGGTTTCGGGCACAGGGTGCCATGCAGGAGCTGCTCGGTCCCCGGGCACGTGCCAGAAGTGCGGCTAGGAGGAAGGCGAGCTCCTCCGCGAAGGCACGCGGGATGCGCGGGAGCCCCCGAGCCTGTCGGAGCGGATCTCTGTCCCAGGGCAGCTCCCGGGGCGCTGCTGGGCAGCTCAGCCCAGAGCCCCTGCGAGGACCTGCCGCCCCGCCGGGGGCCTGGAGACGAGCGGGGCCGAAAGCCTGGTCTGCATCGTGCAGGGTGGCCAAAACCGCAGGCGCTGGGGCCGCGTGGCCCCGAGCAGCGGCCGCCTTAGAGGCGCCTGCAGAGGTTGAGCCGAGGAGCCGGGCTGAGGAATAGCATCCGGCTTCTCTCAGGTACTTTGCAGTGATATACAGCGTAAACTTGGACTGTTTTGACACAAACGTCATTTTATTTAGTTTGGTTCTTTTTGCGCACTTTTTATTGTTGGGTGTGATCTGCCAGCATAAGGTATTTTTAAGAAACATGATAAAACTCTTTTATTGAAATGTTAACACTCAACAGCTCTGTTGGAAACAAACTTATACTTCAGCTTGGCTTAAGTTTTTATTGCATTCACTGCCTCAGAGAAGCAGGTTCTTAGAAAATCAAAAGAACCAGTTGCACATTATGATTTTGCGTTTGTCCATCTTGTAACACATTAATTGGTTAAAGCAATTGCTCGCGCCTGCCCTGTATGAGATATATGTAACAGCTTTGTACTGGTCTTTATGTGCTTCTTGAAGGGAAGTCCTGGTTCTGCTGTTGATTYGCACCTGTCTCAAGCCCCCAGTGGCTGGGTTTTGATCTACTGATGGAGGAAACTTTATTGGTACCAGCCCTGCTCCTTTTAAAGGCTTTTGTATGCTGCTGTGGTGCTGTTAACATTTAAAGTAAAATCTTGCATGTAGCTCCTCATTCCTCACAGCTGTGTGCTCATGTTCCACTTCCAGCTCAGTTATCATGAACAGGTACAAGTCAAAAGTGGATTTTCCTTTTTCCCCCAAAAAATACTTTTAGGCAGCAGTCCAGCCTTCCAGTAGTATAAAGACTGTTAAGCCTGACCTGCTTGCGCAAGGACCATCTGGGAATAAGGGGGTGAGTCACGTCACTAACAAAGATGATGTCTCCGTGCGAGATATTATAGCAGGCAAGGTCTCCGTTCCACGTGAATCAGTTCATGCTTGTAGCGACGTTTTTGTCGCTTCCCAGCAGGTAGTAAGTTGGCACCTAAAAAGTCCCGTCCATTTTGGAGCTGTGCAAGAAGGGAATGGCTTTTACTGAGGAGCATGCCCCGTTCGTAGGAAGAATCGCACACAGCTGAGCTTGGCGCTGCTGCAGTTCCCCTGTCCTGCTCCCTTGCCCAGAGCAAAACTGGCCGGCTCCTTCCAAGGGCATCACGTGCCCTCTCCCTCCCTCTTTCTGTCATATTTGTGACCCACGTCCCCATCCCAAGCCCGTGTAATCCTGCACGCAGCAGTGCTCACTGCAGCCCTCTGAGCTTCAGCTGTACCAAACCTGCCCCGCGCAAACRAGACGCTGAGACATGGAGCGACTTGTCCATCCTCGCGCAGGAGATCTGCTGCCGGTCTGCTGTCCCGCCGTGTCCATGTGGCTCTGCTTTACAAGGCCGCAGGTTTACAGCCAGAAGTATTTGAAACTGCTTGCGCTAATGAGAGCACTTGGACTAAGCCTCCTGGTAATGAGCACGTCCCTCTGTGAGTTCCCCTCTTGCATTTCAAGACAGGAAGCTTCTCAAGGAAGCTGAATTTTAAATGCTACCAATTGCTGGATACAGGAATGGGAGAGGGAGAGACTTCGCAGCTGCCTTCATAGCTCGCAGGAGAGACATGGCCATATGGCAGCTTGGATCTTTGCTTCTTTTATATATATTACATTTTTTTCATAGTATTTGCAGGGGAAAAAAGAAAACCTCTAGCATATGCAGCACCCCTCACCCACATCTCTGCAGATTTTACTGTCGCAGTCTTGGCTTGTTTGTTGTATTATCAGAAGAAAGATGTTCTTGCCCCCAGCTAAATGAGCAAAAGATCATGTATAAATAAATTTTCAGTGATAAAATTTTGCAGCATTTAATAGAAGATTATATWTTTTTTTTAAGTTCCAGGCAAACAGTAATTCATTTGATATTTGTTATGCATTTTAATGTTCTGTAGTAGAATGTGTAATAGCACCATACACTTAGATATGTATATTACAGAAAAATAGCCACAAGTATTTATAAAATTACTTACTCCCTCTGCTTTTGACTAGCCTTTTTGCAAATTAAGGCACTTCCAAAGCAGTGATCTATGGAAGCTCAATGTACTATAAATAAAAAAAGGTGAACGGAGACATTTTGGTGAAATATGTTGAGTTTTGGGAACTGTTGGGTGACTCTGCACATCCATAACTTTATCTTCCTATTAGGGAGTTCTAATGGCAATATCTATCTCTATTTTCAGAGCTCTTCACGTCTTAGCCCTGCCGGTAGGTCTGTCCTGTGTAGCGTGCAGGAATCGGTGCGCGGTAGCCCAGCGACGGTGAACGTCACTGCAGAGACGCTCGCTGCCCTCCCATGCACGGAGGGCGCTGGGGACAGTGGGCACAAGTGCCTGTCACGTTTCCCAAATTCCTCTCTTCTCCCAGATCCGCTTTCCCATTTTCTGCATCGTTCTCCACCTTCCTTATTTTGTGCAGCCAATGTTTATGGATGAGTCAGTGCGGGTGCTGAGCCTGCTTTCGACTGCTGTATCTCACGCGCACATTTTTGTACAAAAAAGGTTCCATCTCTCAGAAAAGGAATGTTTTGCAACATGTAATCAGGTCAGTACACCCGGCGATGAAACCGATRTGCAGAAATGGAGAAAGAAAAAGAAAATGATTTCTGGGTTAACACTGCGCTGCTGGGCTTACCGAAAGCATCGCTGGGAATTGCACTTCCCGGGGTGCAACCGGCTTCCCCGGCTCTTGTCCAGGAAACCTCCTTGAAACTCTTCTCACGTTTGTGGTTCCTGGGCGTTTCTGCTGACTCTGAGAACGGGAAACTCGGTACCCTGGTGTGTGTGGCAGGAGAAAGCCCGTCCCGCTTCAGCTGCGTCCCCAGCACACGGGGACTCCCGCTTCCCTGCAGCCGTGCTCGGGGCCTGAGGGAAACGTCGGGGCAGAAACCGTGCCTGCGTCTCGTCGCTTCTGGCACGGAAAGGCCTCGGCTGTTGTAGCGCTTGCGATCCCTCCAGCAGTGGGAAACTTCTGTGTCTCTCTCGTGCTGCGGTTCAGGTGTAAACACAGCTGTGGAAAGGTGTGCGGATTTGCAGACTCGGCGYGCTCCTGGCATGGGAGAGGTTTGGCCGAGCTGGTCCAGGAGTGCCTGTTCTTGGACTCCTGCGCTTCTTGAGCATCGCTCTGGCTGCAGCGTGTGGATCCTGCAGTTCGGTGAGGGAAACGTGGCTCCCTGTGGTAAAAGCCGCATCCAATTCCGGAGCCGCCTGTCAGGCTGGGAGTGGCCGTGACTCGGAGCCTCTCCGTCGGCAGCGACGCTGGGGAGGATCGCCCGCGTTTCGGGGCCCGTGGGTGCTGGAGGGCAGGCGTCGTGGGTGCTCGTGTGCCTGGCTGAGCTCTGCTGCCGCATCGAAAGTGGCCGCACCTGGTCCCGAGGCTTCTGGMTTTGAGCACAAGCCTGCAGGACGTCTTGGAGCTCTCCGGTGCCTGATAGGCATTTCCTCCGGCTTTGGGAAGAATTTGGGTCAATGAGCACGTCGAGCCCTGCGTTTACGATGAATTAAGCTAGAAGCGAGTCTGAGCGCAGAGGCTCTGCTGTCTTTTCTGGGGGCTCGTCTTCAGGCTCGTCTCCAGACGGAAGAAGAGCAGAGCAGTTAATGGCACGAGCGTGTGGCCCCGTGACACCAGGAGCACGTTGGTTCTAGCCGTGRATTAAACGCCCTCTCGCCGGTGTCGCTGTGAAGCCCCCTCTGCGCGTAYGGATTACGAAGCTGACGGCAGGTTACGTGGCCTCCTGTGAGGCCCCAGCGTGTCGGGGAGCTTCGTCGCCCGTATGTTAAATGTGAAGAAAAGCTGGTGTGAAGGACAGAAGTAAAGTGCTTGCAGCTACYGCGGAAGCCTGCTCCCAGATTAAGGCCAGAACTTGGGTTTTATATCTCCGTACAAGGTGCTGCTGCGAGGGGACAAGGCTCCTTCTGGTGGGGAAGGGGTTTCATGCCCTGTGTTGTCCCGTTGCCCTCYAGGTTAGCGAAGTGCCAGCCCGGCGCAGCGCCAATGCCCGGAGCTGCCCAGCTCGGACACCCCGCGCTGGAAGGGAGCGCTCTGGCGTCACGCCTGGCTCTGCGAGCCCAAGCTCTGCTGGTGGAGGAGGAGGAGGAGGAAACCGGGGCAGAGCCCTGCCGTGAGCAGCCCTCAGCCTTGGGTGCACCCACCATGGAGCAGGGAATAGCTTGACTCCAAGCTGTGGGAGTCAAGGAGGTGCTCGGGGTTCCAGGCAGGCATTTCTTTGCATCTCTTTTAAACCAAAATAATAGCTGCATTTTAAGTAAGACCAAAACATCCCCAGAGCCCACCAGTACCACCAGCGTCCTCCTCTGGACTCTGCTCAGCCCAAGCGGTTTAGCGCTGCTGAACGGAGCCAGAGCAGAGCCTGGAGGTGGCCCCAGCCCCGAGACGCCCTCGCGTCGGCACCCAGCGTGGCTGTTCCCCAGGTGATTCATCAGCCTCGGCCTTCAAGGTGCAAAAGAAGCTTCTCTTRGTTCCCCTTCCCGCCGGGCAGCCTGGGGCTGCRGCGTGCCTGGCATCGCRTCTGGAGGAGCCGCCCGGGGTCCCAGCYGGCATCGCAGATGGCAACCGAAGGYGCGGGAGAGGATGAGTGATGGTGCGGGGCGGCTGGGAACGTCACTCGTGTCTGTTTTATGGCTTAAAGTGGGTGTAGATCTCTTGCGGAGGGTTTTGGGATAGCTCCAGTTTTTAGGAAGGATTCATGGACTTTGCTCCAAATCTTAAACACTTTGAATCATGTTGATTAAATCCAGCCAGTTTTGCGTGGATTTAGAGTCCTTATTTTCCCCAGAACAAACACCCCCAGATGCATCTGTAAATCTCCGGGAAGGCTGGTGGGTCTCCAAGGCCCATTCAGAAGATATACGGCCGGGGAATCGGCCAGTGTATGCTGTTTACTTCTAGCTCCAAACAGCCGTCTCGGAAAGAGGGGATATTTCTAGTCTAATGTGGAAAATTACTTCAGATCCAGACGCAGCTAGTTGGCAGGGAAATGCCATTCATGCGGCCGAGGCCCCGGGCAGCGAGACCTGTCGCGCACGGGGCGCACCTCTGCCCCGGGCTCAGGGTGTCCCGCRTCGGGAATCGCACCCCCGCCACGCTCCTCGGGGCTGTGTCCCCTCCTTGAGCACCAGGTCTGGGGTCAGGGGCAGCTTCGGGCAGCGGTCCAGAGACCAGCACCCTGCATCCAGGGTAACGTGGAGTTAACTCGTGGCAAAAATGCGTCGAGTTCCACCCATTCCTTTGCCTTGTCCTTGGTAAGATCTTCCCTAGAAAAKGCCTTTGAGAGATGCCTTGGATCTCACAGAAGGACCCTTCTGATTTGAGCTAGAATAGCTGTTTCTCTTGTACTTTCTGCGTTTCTCTYGCCACGGGGAATTTTGGCAAAGACTTTGCTTCTTAAAAGCTCGGTTGCTCCTCCTGCAAGTCGTTGCGGGGGGATGCCTTGAAGAGCACCGCGGGACCCCAGGAGAAGGGACTCACGTTTAACAACAGCAGGGGAAAAAGACCCCCTGGGTTTTCCCTYGGCGCGTGACCGTGGGGCTGAGGGTAACATGCCTTGGGAGAGGGGAGGACCAGGAGAGTCGCCCCATCCTGCATCCAGCTGTGCTCAGCGGACTTCCAAGGCCAAAGCACACCCTCAGCATTTCCACCGCCTTGTTGCCTCAGGCTGCTCTGCTAGGAAAGCCTGCAACTTCATCTCTGCTTTTCTGAAATCCTTTGCTTTTCACCGTGGGCCACGACTGCTGCTGCCACCAGCCACGAGCCGCCTGGGGCAGGGCCATGCTGAGCTGGGGGAGCCTCAGCTCACCCCACGCATACCTACACCTGCCACCCTTCCTCGCCCCCAAGCTCTTCACCCTGTTGCATGTAGGGGACGAACCTGTTTGAAGCATCGGTTTGACGTGGGCCAGCGGGTGGACGAATGACTGGGGGTTTCCTGCTCGTGGTGCAAATGATATTCATCCCTACGTTATGCCGCAGTGTTTCCTCGCAGGCTGSTTAATGGCGTGTGCGTGTAAGTGAGGCAAAGTGCTCTTAATTGCAACACGCACCATTAGCCATTAATAGCCTGGCACTTTAAGAAAATCTTGATGACAAGCTGGGCCCCTCCGCGCAGTCAYGTTCCCTCCCGGCGGCTGATTGCCACCGCTGCCAGGGCCGTGATCAAAGCAGGGACGTGACAGCATTTAGCTGGATCTGAGCGTGCGTTTGCCATGGATAATTGCAGATATTAATGAACAGGACCTGTAGCCGGGTATCTCTGATTGCCCYGATGGAAAGGGCTCAGCAGAGGGGGAGCTGGAGTTACCGAGACAGTTTTGCACCCTGCAATTGAACCTCATCTCGGAGACGGTGGCGGCTTTGCCAGGCTGTGGAAACAGGCTGGGGAGGCCGTCGGTGAGCAGTGTTTCGGGGGCTCTCCCGTTCACCTCGCGCTCCGTGCAAGGAGCTGCCTGCCCACGTCTCCCTGGCTCCCAGGCGGCGCTTTGCCAGCTAAAGCTGCTCCGAAGGCAAGGGGGTTGGTTCCCAGCCTGCTCCCCCCTTTCCCGGCAGGAGCGGGCAGGCAGGCTGGCTGCTCCCCCTGGAGCCACCTCCATCCCCGGAGCCACCTGCACCCCGGGCGTGGAGGAGCATCCCTTGCCGCAAGCACTTCAGGACAGCGGCTAGCTTTGACGAAGCAACCGATGCGGCAGGCGCCGTCTTTCGTGTCTCGTTGGAGAACCTCGGTCCGGGTCGCTGGAAATGATGCGGGTGGATGGGGAACCACGTGCGCGGCGGCAGCCCGGCGCAGGGACAGAGGCGCCGTGCGTGCGGGACAGGGGACGTGATGATGCTGCGACGCTGAGCGCCTCCCTGTTCCCTCGGCAGAGCCGGCCCCGCTTGGCCCCCGGCCRGACGGGCGCGCGTGTCCCCTGGGACAGTTCCCCTGCGGCAACCTCTCCGTCTGCTTGCCCCAGGCCCTGCACTGCAACGGGGCGGAGGACTGCGACAACGGCGCTGACGAAGAAAACTGCGGTAATTAGCGAGCCCCTAGCAAAGCCGGTGCCCGAGGGGTTAATAAGCCTCCGGCACGCGGAGGCGCCGGGGTCCAGCCCTGCGAGCGCGCTGCGGGAGAGCTCGCTCTTCCCGGGAAAGCRGCGGCTGCGAGGAATCCCGGCTCTTGCGTTGCCGAGCCAGATTCGTGCCGTCCGCGCGACCGCGAGCCGGGCGCAGCAGCCGGGCCGGCCGCCAGGCAGGACGCCGTCTGCCGAGGGCCGTCCCAGGCTTGGGTGGAAGAAACCCCGCGTGAGCCAAGACCTGGCTATTCCCGCGCTGCGGTAGAAAGGCGGCGGAGCGGTGGGATTCTGCGCTGTCCGTCGGGATGCGAGGGTGCGGCAGGTCTCAAGCAGCAGAACGAATTCCTTTTTGCGCGGCACAGCGCTATCGTGGGGCTCTTTGCCGGGGGGCTGCAGTGGCCAGGAGTATAAATGAGTCAGAAAGGGACGGGATAAGGTCATGCCTGCCGGGAGCCGCTTAACTCAGCGGTTTGGAGGCTGCCTCTGTCTCGGGAAATCCTTAAACGGGGCTTAGTGGGATAGTGGAAACGGGGGAGAAAACTATCCTGGGAGCGCTGGAGACACGGCACCGGGCTGGCCGGAGCTTTGCTCGGCCCTGGCACGGCTGCGGGGCCGAGGTTTCGTGGCAGCGCAGCCCATTCCCGGGGGTTTGCTCCACAGTGCCGAGCGGCAGGGATTCCCAGCGCTGGGTTCGGGCAGCGCTGAGGAGGGATGGTGGGGGAGAAGGGTGCAGGATGGGGGCAGAGGAGGTCCGGGGCGAGAGGAGAACCGTCCCACTGGCTCTAACCCGTCCTCGCCGGGGCCGTGCAGTGGACGACAGCGGCTGGCTGCAGATCCTGGGGGACATGCTGGCCGCGAGGAGCAGCAGAGCGACGGCGGAGGCGGATGCGGATGCCTGCTGTAAGCCCGTCCTTCCCGGGGCCGCCGCGTCCCTCCCCGGCCTGCCGCGGCCGCGCGCTACCCGTCCCCGCGCCGGCTCTCTGCCCCAGCGCGTCCCCCTGCTTCTCCGCAGTGCTGGAGCTCGTCCCGGAGCGGTGCCGCTGCCGGGGAAGCGCGGTGGACTGCACGGCGCGGGACCTCAGCGCYGTCCCGCCGGCCTCCTCCAACGTGACGAAGATGTAAGTAGCGATGGCCAAATGCAGCCTTTCCCCCCCAAAAGAGGCGAGAGCGAGGACCTGGCTGCCCAGCACGGTGGGGTGGTGTCGCCCGCGGTGCGGAAACGCGGGCTGCTTGGCAYGGCGATGGAGAGCCGGATGCTCCAGGCAGTCCTGCCAGCACGAGTCTGCCCAGCCTCCCCGCATCGGAAGAGCCAAGGAGCCCCATCGGTGCGGACGGGCTCCTCTCTGCTGAGCGCAGCCGTCCCTGCGAGTGGCCTGGGAACGGCACAGASCTGCCCGGGATCAGGGCCCGGGAAGCCTCTCCCGATTCCCAGGCCTCCAGCTGAGAGGCGCAGGGTCCAAGACAGGTGCCAGGGCTGGGGATGCCCTTTGCACAGGTGAAGGAGGAGAGTGCAAAAGACTCATGTGCAGCAAATTAAGAGGGCAATTAGCAGTGCAGCAGCTGACTTGCATTTCATTGATTGCTCAGGAAGAGGCGAGCATGTGAGCCAAGGTCTTCCTCTCTTAAAGGCCTCCTGAATTTCTTATGCTCACTGTGTCCTGGTCTGCTGTCCCTGAGCTTGATTTTTTYYCYCCCCYCTSCTATTTTCCTGCTAGGGACCTGAAGAAAAATAAAATCCRTTCTCTGCCGGACCATCAGTTTGCCACGTACAAGAGCCTGGAGAAGCTGTGAGTGTCGCCTGCCTTTACGTCGTGCTGCTTTCGGGCTGGCCCACGGTGAAAGGGCGAGCGAGCCCTGCCCGCTGCTGGCACGGGCTGTCGCTTCTCCCGGAGCCTCGCTGGTGCCTGCTGCGCTCAGCAGGTGCCTCTTGTAAACGCTGCTGACTCCTAACGCGCTGCCGCCGCTTTACCGCCCGCAGCGAGCGGGTCGCGGTCCCGGCGCTGCCGAGCAGGGCTCGTGTTTGCTCGTGGCCGCGCCGTGCACGCRAGGTACGGCGAGATATCCCGCCAGCCACGCGGGGAATAGCGAGCAGCCCTCTGCTCCGGGGCGCTCCGGAGCCTTTCCCACAAGCTGCTGCGCTTTGGCAACTGCCACCTCTCYGGGCTGCTGTAGCTGGAGCCCGGGAAGTGAGACGTCCGGGCGCACGGGGCGAGAGGTGTTTGCTCCTGCTGGTGGGATGCCGGCTCGGAGCAGCAACGATGACGGTGGGGCAGCCCGAAACAGCCGTTCGCGATCGCCAAGCGTTTGCACGTTCAACTTCCCTTCGTGTGCAGTAAATGAGGCGGAGAGAGGGGAAACGACCTCTCCAGGGCTGCTGGAGACRGGGCGCCCGCGGCAGTGCGAGGGCCGCGGCTTCGCTCTCCCGTCTGCAAGCCCGTGTGTCGCTCGGAGGTGGCCTTCCCCCCTCGCCGCGGGTAGCCCCATCCACGGTGCAGGAGGCGTTCCCCGTGCCGGGGCTGCTGGMGTCCCTGGGCATGCACACGCGGCGCCAGGGAATCCTGGAGAAACCGTCTTTCCTCTTCTGTTTGTCCTCTGTTCTGTTTTCTAACCAGCTTTTTGCAAAACAACAAGATCCGGTCGATCTCACCCAAGGCCTTTGCTGGGCTTTTTCGGCTTAAAATGCTGTAAGTAGAGGTTTCTGTGTTGCACGGCCCCGGCGAGGAGAGCCTGGGGCCAGGCGCGGTCCTCCGCTCCCCTTGGCGCGGGARGCTCGTAGCGCAGCTGGTGTGAGTCCGGTTCCGACACCTTTCTCCTCTGCTCTCTCTTGCTTCTGCAAGAGTCGGTGCCAAACGTGCTTACGTGGGAGGCACACGTGTTTTGGGTGGGTGTGGGGCAGAGCAGGGAAATGTGGCTCCTGCAGACCCGGCTGCTTGTTCCCTTCCCCACATCTCGGCTGGAATCGGGCTTCCACGCTGGAGCCGTTTCAGGACGTAGTTCCCTTAGCCGTGAAAACAAGGGTCAGGGGAAGAACAGCTCTGAAAAAGGCAGTTTAATTAACAGCACTGTCTGAAGATCGGTGTCCTCCTCTTTCCCGGTTCAGGTTCCTCAGCCACAACGAGATCGCCCAGCTGAAGCCCAGGGTTTTTGAGGACCTCCGTTGCCTCGAGTGGCTGTGAGTTGCTGTGTCTGATCCCAGCAGYCTTGGGAGAGACGCGTCTGATCCCGAGTCCTCCTGGCATCCACAATAATTGCATTTCCTCAAAAAGGAGGGGTGAAGTGGGCTTGTTACCCCAGACACCCAAACCCCCCTGGCCCGTTTGGGATGCGTGGACGTGGATGTCCCCGGGTGCACACGCCCGGGGTGACCGCGGGCGGTGGGGTGAGACTGCGCTCAGCTTTCCGCCCCCCCTGCCCCGGGGACCGCGGCACAGCTGCCCTCCGCTGGGGTCCTTCCTCAAGCCCTTGTTTCGCTTTCCTTCCCCYGTTACTGGGGCCGGGTTTAGCACGGACTGGGCATCGGGCTTGTCCAGGATCCCGTTCCTGCCATCGGATGGAGCGAGGCTGCTGGCCTCGGGAGTGAGCCGAATGCGYGCATCCGTACGCACGCGTGTGCACGCCCGTGCAGGCTGCTCTATTCAGCTCCAAGGGCRGGGAACGGTGAGGAAGCTGCAGCATCCGCTTTTCCTAATCCGCAGGCTGCGGGCAGCCATCCCCTGCCCGGAGGCTCCCGCTCCGCGTGAGGGATGGGCACGTGTTTGAGCCCTTCGCCGCTCCAAGCGTACGCGGTGCCCGAGGCTGCTCGCACCCTGCGTGCAAGGAAGGGGCAGGCACCGCGCAGGTGGTCCGGGGGTGCCGCGGGGCTCCGGCAGGGCGCTGTCCGGCCGGCCGAGCCCCTAATCTCCGAAGCGCCCCGGCAAGGTGCCAGGGATGCTCGGGGCGGCTCGGCGCGGCCCCGCGGCGAGGGGCTGGATAAGTGCTCGAGCCCCCCGACCCGGGCAGCAGAGGCAGCGTGTAGAGGACCTTCGCTGTATTGCTAAACACCGGGATTTGCAGCACTGCCACTTCCAAAACATATGCCGAAATTGGAAGTATCGCTAATATTCTCCCTTCTTATCCTCAAAGGCTCCGTTWGCTCTGGGCCCGTGTGTGTGGTTTTACATATGGAGCTTGCAAAGATATCGCTGCAGGATAGGAACCATGCAGGCCGCTTTGTAAGGCAGCTCCTCTCCTGGGTTTGGAGGACCAACTTTAGGCACCAGAGACGGTCTGCCGCCCCCCCGGTGTTTCCTCCCTGTTACTCACCCTGGGATCTGCTTGCTTATTCCTTGAGCCAACGAGGGGGACCAGGAGGATGAGCGGCTCACGGGGGCGGTCCGCGGTGCAAACAAGCTGGAGAACTTCTGGGAAGCCGAGCACGGCCCCCGGTTCCCCAAACGGCTTTTAATTTCCCATCCTCTTGCAGCAGAGGAGAGGAGGAATCCCGCAGACCCCGACRGAAGGAATCCAGGCTCCACCGCGGGGGGAGCGGGGCCGGGTGGCCRCGGGACGGGGGCAGGCGGCGAGGGGGAGGCAAGGGCCCCGGAGCCGAACCAGGGGCCGCCCGCGCCGCCGGCTCAGCCCGGCTCTGCCGCTTCCCCTTGCAGGATGCTGGACAACAACCGGATCGCCCGGGTGGCCCCGGCCGCCTTCGCGGGGCTGACGTCGCTCTACTTCTTGTGAGTGCAGGGATGGCCCCTGCGGTGCCCCCGTGCCGGCACCCGCTCCCCAGCGCCGTGGCATCCCGCGTTCCCACGCTCCTGGGCGCTGCCGGGACCTCGCCAGGTCTCCCTGCGCGTCCCCGTCCCCCGCGCGGGTCRGGAGGCCGCCGCGCCGCCCCGTGCTCTCAGCACGCTGCCTTTAAAACCAGTTTTCCTGCCTTTGCCGTGCACGAGGAGAGGCCGCTCTCTCCGGGGAGTTTTGCCCGCGTAAAGCCCCAGCGCTCGCTGCTGAGCCAAGCGGCAGCGTCGCCTGCGTTTCGGGTCGCCTGCTGCTTCCCACGCGTCAGCGGCTGGGAGCGGCGTTTCGGCTTTCCCAAACCGCTGTCGCTTGTGCCGGAAGCGTCCGCACCGGGCAGTCCTGAGCCAAGGGTGTTTGTAGGGTCCAGCCGCTTCCAAGGTGGAAGCACGGGCTAAAGACTTTGCTCTAAGCACTGCAAAAGCAATTTTACAGTTGCTGTGTGATGATTTTAACACCTTCTGCACAGCGCGGAATGCGGGTTGGAAACCTTGGCAGCAGGCTGGACTCAAAGGAAAATTACTGGCTGTTAGGGTGGAAGAAACGCGCGTGAGTGCGTGCACACGTACCCTCGGTGTCCGGGTGGGCTTGCAGCCCGTGGTGCCTTAGCGCTGGGCCGGGTGTCGCGTGTGTGCGCAGCGTCCACGTCGTGGGCGAACGCGCTGTGCGCCGACCTCGCGCATCGCTGCTGCTTCCCCCAGGTACCTGCTGAACAACTCGCTGGCGAGGCTGCCCGGCGCCTCCCTGTGCGCGGAGGTGCCCAAGCTCAGCTGGCTGTGAGTACCGAGCCGCAGAGCTGCCGGGCTGCCGGACGGGAGCGCCGGGAGGCCGCAGCCGTGACCGCCTCTTCCGCAGGGAGCTGGAGGGCAACCGGATCCAGGCGGTGCGGAGGGCCGTGCTCCGGGAGTGCCGCCACATCACCGTGCTGTGAGTACCGCGCGCCGGTTGCCCGCGATGCCCCAGGTCCGTGCTGCCGCCGTCGAGGGGGCCTGTCCGTGCCTGGGGCCCGGCAGGACGCGGGCCGTGGGAAAAGCTTCCCTCCCGCGGGGCGCGAGCGGCGGAGCCCGTCCAGACCCTTCCGCTGGCGCCGGGAGCCCCTTAAAACATCCCCGAGGAGCAGCATGAACCCCGGGAGAGGCTCTCAGCATGTCAGACACCAGCAGCCTCTGTTTGCTCGCCCCGTCCCCAGAGCCTGGTTTTGCTCGGTCCCCGTCTGGCCCCAGCAGCCGGGCTCAGCTCCGGGCCGGTGCCTTCCCGCGCCACCAGAGGCAAAGGCGCCTCCGGCCTGCCAGAGCCAGGTTTTCCTGGGTGCGATGGTACACGTGTCCCGGAGAGCCGGGCTGCTGGAGCCCTGCGAGCCAAGGATGGTGAACGTGTGCACCATGTGTTATCCGCGTGCACCGTGCTGCCGGCGGCCCTGGGAGCGTGCAAACAGGGGGAGCCCCGGCCCCGCAGCCGCGCTTGGCAGCCGGGACGTGGGATGAAACCGACGGGTGTCCCACCGTGCCTGCCCCAGGTGCAGGCATTTCCCACGGCTGGGCGCAGCCTTGCTGCCCTGAGCGTCTGCATGGACGGAGCAGCGTGCAGCCGGCGCTGGATGAACACCCGCGCGCAGACCAGCGTCGCTGCTGGCGGGTTTTGCCTGCTCCGAGCCCCCCGCCAAGGCGCGGAGCCCCCGTGCACTGCGGCCCCGTGCGGGAGCGCGGCTCCATGGCCTGAGTTGCGCTGGCATTGGGGGAACGGCCCCAGCTTCCCAAAGGACCGAGCGCCTCTCCCAAACTCCCCAGTGCTGAGGCTGTGCCCAGCACAGGCGCCCAGCTTGGGGACGGCCCGCGCCGCGTTTGCCAGCTCGCTGGTCCTTCCTCAGCCGCTTTTGGAAGAGGTGCTGGGCAGCCCTGCGCCTGGATGGGCCGGTGGGGATGCCGGCGGGGCGAAGGTCCCGCTGTCATTCACCTGGCGGCTCTGGGCACGTCCGCACGATCCTCCTGCTCGTCTCCCCACTGTCACCGGGCGGCTCCGCGGATGGCGCTTTGGAAAGCTCTTCTGGGGCCTCCAGCCRCAGGAGCTGCACGAGGTCCCTTTGCACCAGTCTGGCCTTTCCTGGGGGGCTGGCGAGGCGCCTCCGCCCCCAGCTGCACCCCTCTTTCCGAGGATGTGGCAGCATCACGGAAACCTAAGCAGGGGCGAGATGGGAGCCATGAACACACTGCGCCGGCGACCCCGGTGCAGCAGACGGGTTTGCGAGGAGCCGCACCAGGCGTTCGGGATGCATGGGACGAGCCAGCCCGGCTGGGCGCCCCGGGCAAGCCGTGCTCCGGGCCGCATGGGCAGGACGGTCTGTCCTGTGCGGTGCACAGTCCTCGCCTTTCCCAGCGGGAATGCGGGCGTGGAGCCGAAGCGGGAGTAGCCGGGAACCAGGCAGAGGGGCAGCAGCCTCGAGCGTGCTGCTCCTGGCGCTCTGTCCCGGCTGGGTCCCGGTGCTCGGCATGCCCCAGGCACGTGCCGCCCACGGGGCTTTGGCTGCAGCCCCTCCGAAACGCTCTGCGTTTCCGCCGCGGAGCACCGCACCAGGCGTTTGCGGCAAAGCGCTTTTCCCTGCTCCGGTCGTCTCTCGCATTTCTGATGGTTCCTTCTCTGAGCCGTGGTCTTGCGTGGGCCCATCCTGTCTCGGGAAGCAGGTCCTGGTGCCCGGCAGGCAGCGCGGGGACGGGGATGGGGACGGGGCACGGCAGCATCCCTCGCGTGCAGCACCGGTGCCTCCTCCCTGGCCCAGGCTGGAGGCCAACGGCACAAGGGTGCAGGGCTGGTTTCCGACGGCGTCTCTGTCTCTCGTTCTCACGCCATCCAGGATTCTGCGTAGGAACAAGATCAGGTGGATCCAGGACGGGACCTTCTCCAAGCTGAACAGGCTGGTGGAGCTGTAAGTTCCTGGCTGTCATCTCCCCCAACACAACCTTGCTGCTGGGGATGGTGCAGGATGGGGACTGTGGGGGGGGGGACCACACTCTGCCCAGGACCCCCCCAACCCCAGCACCGCTTTCCTCCGTGCAGAGACCTGTCGGCCAACAGCCTGAGCGAGCTGCCGCCGTCCTTGTTCCAGGGCCTGGTGGGCCTCCAGCAGCTGTGAGTACGTGGGTGAAGCYGGCGGTCCCGCTCCGACCCATCCCGGAGCAAAGGGGGGGTGCCAGAAAGACGCCCCTCAGCCCCTGCTTTCCGCTGGTGGGGCAGCTTCTGGATGGAAAAAAAGCAAGGCACGTCTCTTTTTCAGGAATATTTCCTACAACCCCTTGAAGCAGATCTTCCCTGGCCAGTTTGAAAGCCTGCCCCAGCTGCGGTCCCTGTGAGTGCCACCGCGTSCTGCATCCCGGGCTCCGCGCTGGCCCAGCCGCCTGCGGCAGCCTCCCRCTCCGGGGCAGCTGGTGCCACTGAACCTCCGTCGCACGGGTCTCGTTCCGCAGGAGCTTGGAAGGGCTGGAGATCCCCAACATCCGCAATGTGACCTTGCAGAAGCTCGCCAACCTCTCCCACATGTGAGTGCTGGGCCCGGGCACTGGTCGCTCTCCTGGGCGCCTCCTCCGTGCCGGGAAGCGCAGGGAGCGAGGGAGGGACACGGGCTCCGTCCGTCTGTCTGTGATGCTTAAATCGCTCCCTGGAAAAAGATCCTCACTCAGCTAGGACTTATTTAGAGCAATGGGAATATTTAACCTATGCTAAGAGAAAAGTTTGCAGAACCATAAACACCCATCTGGATGCATCTGTGCAATAAAGAATGAATGACCTGTGTTTTTGAACAGGGATATTACATAGGTGATACGGAAAAGGTAGATATTGCTTCAGGCCGAGACACGCGTAGGCGCTAAGCAATGATGTGCTGAAAACTGTGGTTAAGTAATCCCATTAGACGTCCTTTTGCTTGTGCTCAGGGATAATGACCTAAGAACACTAGTAGTGATGTGTAGATAGACAGGCCGGGCAGGCATCACGGCACGGTGGGAATACAGCCAGGGAGCCAGCTGCGAGTGCTTCGGCTTTTCTTTGGAAAGGGGAGAAGAGAAAAAAAAAAAAAAAAAAAAAAAAACATTAATTTTCTCCAGATGCACATTTTAGAATACCTGTAATGAAAAACGACTGTACATCTTCCTCTCTGTAATTGGTCTGTTTGGACTATAAATATGGCACATTTTTCTACCTGACTTGCTAATAAGCAATCATTTTCTCTCCTTTTATCTATAATTAAGCAGAAATGAGCCTTACACTGCAGTTCTGTAGTCATCTTCTAATGTAGAGTTTTGCTAAGCTTATATGGGATTGCTTTTATAAGGCTTGAAAAGATTAATCTAAAATAATACGCAGGGAAAAAATGTGAATTCCTGTTAATAGAACTTGAAAGATTTGAAAAATGGATTGATTCTGAAATGTTTTTGTGGTAATCACAGGTCAGAGGAAAATACCCTTGCGTTTATTAGTTGAGTGCTGAACAGTGACAGATCTAAGTGCATTGCTGTGTCGTACTCGACTGAAGAAAGCAAGCGTTGGGGTGCCTCCTGCCTGTTTTGCAAATGCTTCAGGGTGTTGCTGATTTGGTGTCTGAAACCAGTTGCAATGCTGCACAAACTGCAAGGCCTCGCGCCCAGCACGGTCGCTCTCYGTGTCCTGTGCAAAGCCCTCCCCGTCCTCGGGGACGTTACTGCAAATGGGGCTTGCGGAGCGCAGGGCCATGTCGGGCTGGGCTCTCCCCCGCGTCCTCGGCACCCCGTGTGGTTGTCTGCCTTCCTCCTCCCGTTAACCTTCGCATCGTCGCCAGGCTTTTGGCTAGCGCTGCTGGGGTTCAGCTGGCCCTTCTCCAGAGACAGGGCCTGGGGCTGCACCTGGGCTGAGCTGCAGCCCTCGGTGCCCTCTCCTGGCYGCAGCGCTGCAGCGGTGAAACCTTCCTCCCTGGCAGCTACTTCAAGAAGTTCCAGTACTGCAGCTACGCGCCCCACGTGCGCAGCTGCAAGCCCAACACGGACGGCATCTCCTCCTTCGAGAACCTCCTCGCCAACATCATCCTGCGGGTCTTCGTCTGGGTCATCGCCTGCGTAACCTGCTTCGGGAACCTCTTCGTCATCTGCATGCGGTCCGTCATCGTCGCCGAGAACAGCCAGCACACCATGGCCATCAAGTCCCTGTGCTGTGAGTTGGGAGGTGGCGGGATGGGGACCGGCCGGCAGGGACAGGAAGGAACGGATGCGGATGCACCATCCAGCATGCACCAGCCTGCCCCACTGGGCCACCCTTCTCCCAGAGCAAGGACTGACATGGCCGTCAGCTCATATCATCCCCTCCGAACGCACCTAGGGCCCCTTTGCTGCCTTCTTTCTTTTTTTATGTTGAGGTCACATGTGTGGGCTCCTGCCTTCAGAGCCATGCTTACAGATACCAGTGCCATCAGCAGGCAGCTCTTTCTTTTAAATATATAGAGAGATACAAAAACAAAGGTTACCCATCTTTTCAGAGCAGCTACATGATGGCTTTATGGCATGGCACTAATGCAAAGGGCTAAGTTTGGACACCAGTGCTTTTTTTCTTATTGTACTTTGCCTCCATCCCAGGTGCAGACTGCCTCATGGGCATCTACCTCTTCGTCATTGGAGCCTTTGACCTCAAGTACTCGGGTGAATACAACAAGCACGCCCAGGTGTGGATGGCCAGCCTCCAGTGCCAGCTCGTGGGTAGCCTGGCCATGCTGTCCTCCGAGGTGTCAGTCTTGCTGCTGACATACGTGACCCTGGAGAAATACTTCTCCATTGTTTTCCCGTTCAGCCACTACAGAGCTGGCAAGAAACAGACCATCTCTGTGCTGGTAATCATCTGGCTTCTGGGCTTCTCCCTCAGCATCGTCCCGCTGTGGTGCAAGGACTCCTTCGGAAACTACTACGGGAGGAATGGGGTGTGTTTCCCGCTGCAGTCCGACGTGAGCGAGAGGCCCAGCGCCAGGGGCTACTCCACCGGGATCTACCTGGGTAAGGCTGCCTATGGACCTGGGGACAGTGACGCTGTAGGGCAGAATGGGCTTCCCTGGTGGGAGCGGGGCTTCTCAGTCCCGCCAGTACCAGCCCAGATAGTGTCACCATCCCCTTCCCTTCCAGCAACAAGGGTCGGTGCTGCCTGTGATACTGACTTTGTTGGAGGGCGTCAGGCCCTGCAGTTCTGCTGGGACCCCAGCACATTCGTGTCTGGGCCTCCGTCCTGCCGGCTCCCCTCTGTAAAATGAGGGTGCCGGCTCTGCCCTCCTTCCCAGGCCACGCTGACGGTGCCGACACAAAGCAGGGCTCAGGTGCCGCTGCAGCGTGCGATGCACGAGCACAGCTTGGGCAGGGGATGGAGACGCGGGGTGAGGAGGAGACACGCGAGACAACAGCCAGAGGCGGCCCTTGTACAGGGAGCAGCGGGGCTCCTCACGCCAGCCCCGGCGCTGTGCGTGGTCCCTCACCCACCCAGGCCCACCTGGCCACAGGACAAGAGCATCGCTGTGTTAGGGCAATACTGTGCCTGATTTTAGACTAGCTACGTTGCTGAGATGTCTCTGCCCCCTCTAGTGATAGAAAGTGGGAATAGCCCCAGTACAGCCAGGGATGCGGCTGGTAAGAGCACATACGCTTTACACTTCGGACGTGCTCAGATCAAGGCTTTTTTTCTCTCCAGGCTTGAATCTCGTGGCATTCATCACCATAGTCTTTGCCTACACCAGCATGTTCTACTCCATCCACATCACTGCATCCAAAACAGCGGAAAGAAGCGTCTGCTCCCGGGAAGTTGCCCTTGCAAAGCGGTTCTTCTTCATTGTCTTCACTGATGCTCTCTGCTGGATACCCATCTTTCTCCTCAAGCTGCTTTCCCTGCTGAAGGTGGAAATACCAGGTGACCCCCCCCCCCCACCAGGGAAGGCCTTGAAGTAGAGCCCAAAGCTGGCTGGCGGCTGCCTGCCCCAAGCCTCTGGGTTGGGACCCAGGCCACCTGACATAGGTGCTGCTGAATTTGGATCTCTACTCACACGTGGGCTCTGAGGGGAGATGGTGCGCTTTATCCGTTCCCCACGGCAAGCCCTGGGCCCCTGCCTCTCCCCCTATAGTGGCGTTCGTGACTTCCCTTGGGTGTCCAGCCTCTGAGGCTGCAAGCCCGAGGAGAGCGGCCCCCACTTCGCTGTGTAGGCTAAAGCAGCTGGGCGAGTTATTCCCTGAGCAGGGGGCAGCCACCCACCAGGCTTCCTAATGCCATTTCCCTGTTGGAACAGGTACCATCACCTCTTGGGTGGTCATTTTCATCCTGCCCATCAACAGTGCCCTGAATCCCATCCTCTACACCATCACCACCACCTCCTTCCAGGAAAAGGTCAAGGGGTGTTTGCAGACAAAGCAGTTGGAGCTGCAGGAGTCCCGGAAGAGCTCTACCCTGGTGACGACACAGGCCAGCAGTGCTTGACGGTACCCAGCAGCAAGCCAGCAGCACAAGGGTGTACGAGACTCCCCAGACCTCAACTGTCCTGCCCCAGGGGCCCACTGGCTGGCTTTACCGATCACCACTACCTTGGAAAGCAACAGTGTCTCTCCTTCAGCATCTTATCTTCATCTCAGTCAGTCCTTTACCAGGTGGGAGGCATTGAGCCAAGGTACAGCAGCAAGGACTCACGAGGTAGTTCTTGAAGAAGGTGTGTAGATGAGGGCTGTCTTCCTTTCCTTCTTGCACAGTTTCTGCAACTCTTGGTGTGTTTAACCTAGCAGCCTGGTGCAGGGACAGCTGCTGCAATGGTCTTGGGAAGAACTGCCAGGTCCTTCAAGCAGAAGAGTTGCTGCAAGGGGTTGGGAGCCTCAGGGGAGCAGGCCCTATTACCAGAAAGTCTGGCTGTTGGGAACGTATTGGAGATTTTTTTTCCCCCCTCTCCTTGCTGAGGAGGAGGCAAAAACCTGCAACAGGATAGCAGTTGCCTGCCTCCCTGGTGAGAGCTGCAGCAGAGGACACTTGCAGTGTTGCAAAGCCACATGGAGCTGCAGGTGAGGCCACGCTTGAGCTTCTTGTGGAGTCCCTCTGCTCAGCGGTCACTGTTGTGCATACTGCTGAGCTGGGCAGCAAGCATGAAGAGAGCCCAGCCCTGTCTCCATCCTGCACGTGGACTGGTGGAATAACGTGAGCGAGGCAGACCTCGCATACTCGCACGAGTCCCTCCGCTGGCTCCTGGGATGGGGGAATATGTGTGTTCCTGTTGCTGGGCAGCAGCAGGCAAACATCCCTCCTGCCTTCCACCTCTGCTGCTGCCTGGATCCTTCTGGAAGGCTCATCTCCTGTTTTGCCTTATGCTTTACAGTTGCTGTCAAATTACTTCCTTGGGCTCATTCTGCAACACTAGAGACATGTGGCCAGATGGCTTCAGAAAACCATCCCGCAGCACCACAAAAAAGTACCTTACCCTGTTCTGTAACGTTTCTGCGTTGGAAGGAATCAGACAGCGGCAGTCACTAACCATGAAGGTTGCCACATCAGCCAGTAGATATCGTTAGTACTTTATTAATTACACGGATGGGAAGAGCAGCCCCAGTCCAAGTCAAACAATCTGTTGCAGTTGCATATGATACAAAACAAAACAAAAAAAGACCCTTAAATAGAAAATACATGTTTTTTTTAAGTGAACATCACCTGGTGCTGAGCTCTACCACCTGAGTTATATATTAATATTCCAACTGTACAAGTATTTATAGATAGAAAAAAAAGAAATATTTAAAAAAAATTAGGAGAAAAAAAATCACTCTCCCTGAAAGTTAGTTATATTTTTTTATATATATATAAATATATATATAAAAACACAGAAGAGAGGCTAGGTTGTTTTTTTTCACCATAAAAGAGAGAGATGATTTGTTACAGTGAAACTGCCATTGTGAATTGCTCCTGCGCATGGGTCATGTTGCCTTCCAGTTGGAACAATGTCTAGTAAGTTGGGTCCCTGCCTAAAAGGAGAAACCAGGTCAGTTCCCAGATGCTATTAGTTAAGTCAGACTGTTTCTCAGCTTGGAGGAAAGGAAGGGATGGGAAGGGGGGGACTGAACTCCCTGCAGAAAGCACTGGGGCCATGGGATAAAGTTAAGGAGACAGCTCTGCACGCAGGAGGGGTGGGAGCTCTGCTCTCTAGAGTTGCCCAAAGAGGGGAGAATCCAGGGCAAATCGCACGTCCATGACACATCATCTCACTGCAGTGAGCATGAACTGGATTAAGCTTGTCACTACCATCGTGCGGGTACTGCACCCGGCTTGGGTTATCATGCTTTGCTTGCTTAATGGAAGCAGGCGCTGCACTGTTAGATGGGACAAGAACAAACCTTCTGTGTGCTCCCTGCCTTGGCCAAGCTTTGAGCCCTCCTGCAACATGGCAGGGCACTTCCCCGTGATGCGACTCGACCCCTCAACTGCAGTAAGGAACTGAGACGCTGCAGTGGTTGGTCTCATTGCTCTCCCCTGCAATGCGCTCCTTCTCATTGCTTTAGGTGGGTCATTACCCCCTTCGTCAGCTTACAGGCAGCTTTAAGAGCAATTGCTCTGGAGTTCTAGCCTAGTCCTGGCCCCCGCTTCAAAAGACAGACTGATAGGCTGGTTTCAAGGGATGGGACTTGGCCCCCATGTAGCCATGGCTTGGAACACCATCCATGCAGCCCACCACTAAAACCTAGGGCGCAAGGGAGGCCTTTAGTTGGGTAAGAACAAGGCACTGGAGTGGAGAGATGCTTCTTCTTCTCCTATGAAATTCAGCACCAAAGATGATAACAGCAGTAGGTTCCTTCTGCCACTCAACAATGGCTGTCATTAAATGGATATATAGATATCTATATATAGCCCCTCTCCTCCAATAATAGCATCCTATAGCAAGTTCTCAGTCTAAGTGATTTCCTGCATGTCCCACCGCCAGGGTGACACCCCCAGCATGCACACAACACACATGCACACACTCCACACCGTCTCTGCCCACCCTTCACTTCCTGACACAGTGCTGCGACCTACGGACATGGCACTGTGCTTCCCTCGCTCACTTCTCCTACCCCTCCGCTTCATCCTGGTTCACTTCAAGCACCTTCACCTTTGCGGCTGCTTCCAAACTGGGTGAGCTCCTGGTAATACCTGGAGGAGTGAGGAACACAGCTAAACCTGGTCTAGCCGCTTCACAGCTCAGCCCGCAGGCTGCCTTCCCTGTGGGGTTTCACCCCCAAACCCCCTCTCTTTCCCCTTGGCAAGCAAACTGCTGCTCGCAAGATCCCTCCTGCGGAGACCAAGCTGTGCACGGCTTTGCCTCTGCAGAGAACCTGCTCTTCAGAGCGCTTAAGGAAGAGACATCTTAAGCAGCAACAGGTATTACGGGAATGGGAATGATGACGGGATGGCTTCTCCTGCCCCTTGAAGGGGACTGCTCCCAGGGATGACAGTAAAGAGAGCCCTGGAGTGGGAGAAGAAAGGGACTGTGCATAGCTAGAGACACCCAGTGGCTCCTTCAGAGGGGGCTGGCCAGGCTTAGGTAAAAAGGAAGCTTATAAATATGTGCCTGAGAGCGCACCATCCTCTGTCTCCCCCTCCACAATCGGATGCCAACAGGTCGCCAACTCCTCGCTTCCCTCTGAATGGTCCAGCCCAAATCGACTGGAAAGTCCATGATCAAACAGGACAGTCCGTCTTCCAGGCTCCTCAGATCTTTGTCTCGGGGCCATTCGGACTCAACACTGGGAAAGAATCTCGGATCCTTGCCAGCTCCATGGCACAAAGATGTCCAAAGACCTTGTTGTACCACTCTGGAGACCGTCCCCTGGACAAGAGAATAACACAAAAGGAGGGATAAGCAGGCAAAAGAAACTGCTGGCAAGTACCAAAGATCAGCACATCATTTCTGGCTCAGGGACAGTCAGCTTAGTTCCTAATGGGATGGGCTACGAGATGATGAACATCCAATGTGTGATAGGAAAGGGAACATGCTCTTCCCCACTCCTCACTGCACGCATGCAGCAAAATAAAGGAATGTCCAAGAAACAACCAGGCTTACTCCAACCCACAGTGATGAACGGACCGTCCCTTGCATCAGCCTGCCCTTACACTGTTACACTGCAGCAGTTTGACACAGAAAAGAAAGAGCTAATGCCATGTTTCAGACCTGTGGAGGACCTCTTGTTTTCTAAAGAAATATTAAAGGACCTACTGCCAAACGTAGAGAGTTGTGCCTGACCCAGGGAACTGCCAGCAGTAACAACATGGGCTAAAACTGAGCTGGTGGCTCCCTTCCAAGTAACCAGCTGGCAGCCCTAAAAAATGGCCTCAGAGCAGCAACTTCTTCGATATGGGCAATCAGGCCAAAATGCCAGAGGGCAGAGCAGGCAGAGTGCCTCCACAAGCTGCAAGACCTGCCCGTCCTGCCAGGGTAAGCACACAGAGGAACAAGCATCTTCTGTGTTTCCCCCCATCACTACTTGGTACACCAGCAAACTCACGGGTTGCTGATGCTGGATCAGCAAGTGTGCGGAGGAACTGCAGATGAGCAAAGGGTTTCCCATTACCTGAGGTCAGCTCTGCAGATGTGCGTCACTTTGGAGCGGCCCATCCCACTTGGCTCGATGAGATACTGAGACGTCAACACGATGGCTTTGACGCCTCCTTCCACTTGCAGCTTATCGTGTTCAACCGACATGGAGATGAGCAGGCAGGCTCCTCGGGGCAGGTCCGTGCACCAGCGCCTGCACGAGAGAACAAGCCAACCTCAGCTCCCAGGCCCAATGGAGAGAGACCAAACATGCACACTCTTGGACAAGCCCTGCAGGGGCCTCTGAGTCTGCACAACGTGGAGTGCACTGGGAATGCGGAGACTGGAGACACCAAGAGCCTGTATGAAGTCACCGAAATGAGACCAAGTGGCTACAGAAACTGTTAACATAGAGGTCTAGCCCACTGTGGGGAGAATAAGACATCTTCTCCGTCCACATACTTGTTACCAGGACTGTTGGCCACACACTCTCTCTCTCCACCAGTAACAACCACAAGATAGGGATAAACGGGACTGGGGTCCTCCAGATCTGGTCCTTCTCTGCCCTCACCTGAGCACAACGCAGTCCCTGCGCGGGTGGGGTGCCATGCTGTCCGTGATGTAGTGATAAACCTCCATGTTCTTATCCAGGGCCTCCACCACTTTACTCTGCAGCAGGTCCTCATCCCAGAGGTGACGTTCCCGAAGCACCCGGTGCAGCACCGCAGAGGGAGGGGCCTCAACATCCGTGGAGACCTTCCATAAACGCAGAGGGTGCCCGTCCCCAACCTGCTGGGGCAACAGGGTAGGGTCAGGCAGGCTGCCCAGCTGGGAATCCCATAACATTAAGCCTTTAGTGGCTTTGCTGATGATTCCCACTGCTGTGGAGCGGTACCGTGACACCTGCAGGTTAGGGAGCAGCACCTTCTAGACCGACCTGGGATGGGATGGGAGAACTGCTCTGGCTCACTGGAGAAAGGGCTGAGCGCAGGACGCCAGCTCACCTTGTAATGACAACACAGAGGGGTTCTCTGCCGAGCCTGCTGGGCACAGAGCACCCTCCAACCCTCATAGCTATCTAGCTCTCAGTTCCCCTCTCTGTTTGGGGAACAGGTTGCTGACTTTCCCACCCTGCTGAAGGGAACAAGTACCAGGATGCTTAGCACGTTAGCAAGTGACTGCAGCACCTATGGCTCACTGGGGTCACAGAATATATATTTTCCCACGTGACCTCAAACACTCCCTCCACAGTGGCATTTACCTTTTTGCAAGAGAGCTCCGTGTTCAGGGGTCCCGGAGTGCTCAGCCAGCCTTTGAATTTCTCTGATGACTCTTTGAGCAGGTTCTGGACACTCTGCTCAAAATAGGAGTGTAGATCCTTGCCCTCCCCTTGACACATGACTTCAGTCAGGGGATGTGGGTAAGCATCTGCTGCCATATAGGAGCTGCTCAACTGGAGCAAGATGTCATGGGAGACCTACAAACCAAACACATACAGGTCTTCAAAAACCCAGGCAGATCTGCTACCTGATCCAGATCTGCAGACCTGAACTCTGAAGCCACAGGCAGTAGGAGGCAGTGGTTCTGCTGCGGGGGTGCAAGCCCACCTTTAAGTGAGGAAGTTCTAAACAGAAATACTCCTAAGAGCACGTCAGTGCTTATCTGCCCAGTTATGCATTTCCCTGGTGCTGGGCACCATTGGGTATCCTCACCGAGATGGACTTATCACCGGTCCTGCATAGCTAGAATACTACAACTCCTCATCTGGCCAAGGAAGGCAGTGAGGGATGGACACAGCCTTTCTGAACATATATCCTGTAGTTTGTGACCTGCATCACCATGAGACACTGTGAAGCTGGGATTCACTGACCCCTCATTGCTCCTGGGGCTGACTGACCTGTGGTAGATGCCTGCCCGAGGATGGGGTGCCATTAGGTCACTCCACACTGACCCCACAAGACCAGCAATCTCACAGTGAGATCACATCTCCTGCTGGCAGTGCCTGCGGGGAGCAACGCCAGGCTGGAAGAGCTGCAGCCACCCACCTGGAAGAGCTTCTTGCAATCTGTGATCATGTGGGAGAGCCCCTGAGTAGCAGCCATGTTCTCATTCAGGTCTTTCTGGTCAGGCTTCCCCACGGTGCCTCTCTTGTGTATCACCCTGCGAAAGAGAGCGTACATTGCTAGGACCGAGCAACGGGGTGTTACATTCTGACACGCTCACCCGCCGCCCCCCGCCCCAGCCCCTTGCTTTGCTAAGCAGAGAAAAAGAGGGTTGTGCTGAGAACAGGCATGTTCCCACCATGCCTTAACACCTGGTACGCATGGCCTGCCGTTCCCAAGACAGGGAAGAGGCAATGGAGAGAGCTGCAACAGGAGGAGACGGGGGATGTAGGAAGGCTGTGAAGGCCAGAGCTAGTCTAATCATTACCTTGGCGAGGTGCTTTCCTTCTTGGACACGTTGAGGTGGAAGATGGAGGGGGCCAGACACACCGCGAGGTTTCCGGCAGTCATTTGGTTCTCCTCTGCGGAGGCAATGTCACTGAGGAAGTACAGCAGTGTCTGCAGCACCTCCCGGTTCTCATCAGGCATGAGGATAATGGCAGCCTGCACAGCCTGCAGCCGCTGCTCCTTGGACACGACTGATGGCACAGAGGAAAAACGCGTGGTCAGTCAGCTCTCTCCCGACGGGGAATCACCTGGTGTTAACTAATCAATTAGCCTGTTCCCTACATCCTCTCTCTGAATGCAGCAGGGAGCCAAGAACAGAGATTCCTCTTCCCTGGGAGATCCTGGTCTTCACTCCAAGCCTGGCAGCCCAGTGGCTGACCTGCCCTATATCAGCATCTGTTGCCTTAGAACGGCTCCCTTTTGACCCTGGGCCCTCTCATGAGCCCCAGGAGACCTGCGTGGCTGCACCCCGGGAGGACATTCTGCGGGAAGCACTTACACTGGTAGATTTGCAAGAAGGTGTCTGTGAGCTTGCTGGTGAAGATGGGCTCTGGCAGGTCACGGAAATACTGTTTCAGCAGGTCAGCCACGTCATAGGCCGACTGCCCATCGTAGTTGACGTTGTCAGGGCTGGTTTCATTCATGTGCCTGAGCGCCTGAATCCGGGACTTCACCCCCGACTTCCGGAAAATGCCAACCTGCCCGAGGAAGAACAGGTCATCGTTCAAAAGCAAAGTGGGTGCTGGACCCCTGGCAGAAGGCCACAATACCCAGATGTCTGGGCCGACTCTCCTAGGACATATGAGGAAGCCCTTTCCCCAGAAAGCCTCAGTTCTCAGCAACCCTGGAAGCAGAGCCTGGCCAAGAAAAACGCTGGTGGGATGCGGAGTTCCCCGTGAAAATCTCGCCCTCCCCTTTCACCACAACTGAGCACTGTTGCACCTTCCCCAAACACTCCCTACGCCACCACCATCTTGCGAACTTTGCTAGCACCTCCAAATCAGCTGGATGCCCTCTCTGCCCTGGGACACAACAGGAGCAGAAAGAGTCAAAGGTCCAGCAGGGAAGGAAAGGGGCTCCCTATCCAAGAGGCTGCATGGGCAGGGAGCTACGCTGGAGGTGATGACAGGGACGATGCACAGAGGCAAAGGAGACTCCCCAGTTTGAGCACTGCAGGAGTCTCCAGTGGCAAATAACCCCCCATGGCAGGTAGGAGCTGCACAGTGTGAAGAATTTGCAGCCCAAACATTAAACCTCCATAGCAGAGGCGAGTGGGGGGGTCTCCTTCCCCCAGCACCCACAGGAAGCCAACACTGCCATCACCAGGGCAGCAGTATCTGCCATGGCCTGGCAGCACCAAGGGTGCATTACACTGTTTTGGGGACAAATAACTATTCCCCTCCTCCTCTCAGCCTTGAGTGCAGTCTGGGCTAAATACACCATAGCAGAAAACAGTCACTACTCATATGGCTTACAACACAGTCCTGACATCGCTGAATGGATACTCCTACACAAGGTGAACAAAAAGCACTCTTTAAAGCTAGCTTGGTTCCAGAAATCACAGTGCTATCTCTTAGCAGCTTCCTGAGAGCACCCCAACGCCTTGGAGAAGGGTCAGCGAAGGCCGTGTGCGCTCCTGTATCACGCAAACAGCCCCTCACCTGGTCCAGGCACTGGCTGCGGATGTAGCGCATCGCCTGCTGGATGCTCTGGGGCAGAGGCTGCCCTGTCCTCTGCACGTTGATGATTGGCGGCACCCCAAAGACCATTTTGTCCCTGTAGTCGGGGACTTTACTCCTCTTCATAAACTTGGGCACCGTCCTGTGAGGGTGGGACAGAAAAATGATAGAATAATTCAGTATAATGAACAACTCCCTCAGCATCACTGCACAGAAGGGAGAAGGACATCAGGCAAAACACACGTGCACACACCCACACAGATGCCTCTGCCTTGTTTTGAATATAAGAAAGGCAAGATTTGAGCAGCAAGTGCTACATCTTCTTCTAAGCCAACATGTTTTAATACTTAGCTGCAGTAGGAAACCACCGCCCCGCTCTCTTACACTGTGCAGCATTTTTAATGCTCTACAGATATCTGCATCCAATCCTCCTGGACGTAGCCAATGCTGGGAGTCAGGCTGCAGCCCCCAGACCACACTTGTGAGGACACCCATAGCCATGCAGAGCAAGGAGAGTCTCTGTTCAGCTATTTCTCCTCCCTCTSCATCGTCTCCACACATGGAGCTCGCTTCTGCCCTGGGCTGAGGAACCTGTGCTGGATATGGCTCCGTGCACGTTGCAGGCAGAGTCAAAGCCCGATGCTTGTCACTCACGCACGTCGTCTAGGTTTCTCCCTCCCCATTAGCTCACCACGTCCAGGCTTGCTTGTGGGGCACAGAATATTTCTCCATGATGGCAGTGAGGCGAAGCAGGGAGCATTTCTGGAGCAGGTTGAGCTGAGCCGACGACTGGCGGTTGATCTCCAGGGAGGCAGAGTTCAGGCTGGGTCTGTGGGAGTTCTGGAAGCTGTGCCAGCGGAGCTTCCTGCGGGGCGACAGGGCACGCTGGTGGCAGAGCAGTGGCCCAGGAAGAGCGTTTCCCTCCTCCTTGGCTGCTGCCCAGCCCGGAGCAGGCCCAAGGCCCCTCCTGCATTAGGGGAAGGTGCAGGTGCTCCAGCAGCCAGGCTAAGCCAAGCTTGAAGGGAGCAATTCCAGCGCAAAACCTAGTGCTGTGCGTGCTCTTTTCTAATCCTGGTACTTACAAACTGAGTGTTAGAAGGTGCTAGGGAGGAGCACAGAGATACAAGAAGTTGACTGACATTTTCTTTTACCGTAAAGGACAGGTCCCCCCGCCTTGGTGCCCTTGAAGCAACCACCATCCTCCCTATTTGCCACCCTGGGCTGCACAGGCTCACCACGCTCCACACCAAAACGCAAAGACTAGCCCAGCACATCCCAGAGATGGGGAGAATTTATATGCTCGGAGAGATGCAAGCCTGCGGGACCACCACACAGAGCAATGCCGAGGCAAAAGGGACATCCCCGACTCAAAACTTACTTTCTGAACAACAAATGACACCCCAATGAGGCAGCATTCTCTCGGAAGCCTGCTATAAATCCTTTCCAAATCCAGGCTGCTCTGGGAAGGTTCCTGCCCCGCTGCTCCTGTACGTCCCCAAACCCGGAAAGGCGCAACGGACGTTCCCACCTAACGAACAACCACCCTACTACGTCCCTCCACACCCCGCCAGCAGGCACATTACCCTCCACTGTCTGCCTAGCAGGGGCTAGAAACTCCACAAAATCCAGCAATGGCTGGAGTTTTCAAAGGAAGTAAAAGGGAAAACGAGCATAGTGAAAGCGTCTCCTGCATTTCAGACCTGTTCTTAATAAATGAATCTAAGTCTAAAAGCATTTATTTACAGGTACATATGGGCAGGCAGATCCCAGGTTGTAGGTAACAGGGCCAGCGGCAGCGAGAACGAGTGTCTCTCTTGCGAGTGCCAGCAGTGGTTGCTTCTGGCCACCAGAGCGCACCAACAACCCGCGCCGAGCTCTCCTCGCTGCCCAGCTCCTCGGGCACCCTGGGGGCTTTCTTTTAAYCAGCAGCTTCATTAGCTCCACATCTTTTCAGTGACAAGGGAAAGGATGACATAAGCAGGCTGCCAAGCCAGAGTCTGCATGGCACCAAGAAAAGGCTGCAGTGCTCTTCCCCCTAAATCCAGGACCCTGAATCCTAGGTGCAGAAAAGCCTTAGGAAAGGCTTGCAATGCCCGAGGCCACCAGCATGCTCCACCAGCTCCAGGAGCGACCTCTACAAAATGCTGCCTTTAGAGGAATGAGCTCTTCCCACCCGCCGGCTGCTCCTGAGACACTTTCACCAGGCATGGAGATGCTGCAGGAGTGACGCGGCCCAGAGCCCCGCAGCCCCGCTTACCTACACGGCCTGGTGAGCGACGCTCCCACGCCAGAGTCCCGGCGCTCCCGCATCTCGATCTCCTCGGCCTCATTCAAAGAGTTGCCCGTGCTGTCGAAATCACTGGCAGATGTGCCAACATCAGACATGGACTGCTCTTCGAAGTGCAGGTTTGAAGGGAAAGTGGGCTCCCCTCCTGAGTCTGTCTCTTCCTCCTCCTCGTCCCCTTCCTCCCCAACCAGGTCTGGGGAAATGGCTTTATACCAAAGCTCCACTTTTTGCTGCAGGCCCCACATGTGTTGCAATATGTCGTCAAGGTTCTCGTAGGTCACCTCCCCATCCACCTTGGAGAAATCCTCGCCGCTGTCAAACTCTGGCACATTGTCATACACACTCACCCGGCTGCCCAGGGAGCTGCACGAACCCCTCCGCTGCCGGTACTCAAAGCCCTGTGGGGAGGATGAGTCCTCCATGCTGCTGCTGCTGCCACCCCCTCCACCTCCCGCCAGCCCAACAGATTTGTTCCCAGATTTCCAGTTGGTCAAGGAGCTGCCACCCAAAGGACACAAGCTCTCAATGGAGAGGGATTTGGGGAAAGTGCCCGGCTTGTGGTCCCTGGGAATGTAGACCAAGCAATCCCCTTTGCACGCCTGCCGGTGTGGGTATTCTCCAGCAGCCCAGTTGTTGCTGTTTTTCATGGCTGCTTCAAAGTCCTCTAGGTAAACTCCACTGCGTTTCGGGTCAGAGCTCACCTTGCTCCCTCGTGAGCCTAACAAGCGGTTAGTCCTGTATGATACTGAAAAGAAGTGTTTTTTGCCATGGAAAGAAGCAGATATTCCTCTTTTAGGGCAGTTGGCCTTGGTGACTGTAAGGTCCCCATTACACTTCACAGAGTCCCATCCTGGTTTGGTCGTGACACCGTTGCTTGGGGCATCCTTCTCTTCTGAGCTGGCTTTCTCTTTGTCCTTCCTTCGGAGAGACTCAATCCTCTTTAAGAAGCTGCGAGACCTTCGCTTCCTAGGTTTCTCCTTAGAGCCCTCGCTCTGGTTTGAGGGCTGGTCTGTCAAGGAACGGTCACTTAAACTTTGGCTGGATTTGGCAATGGTGGCAGTGTCCCGTATCGGGGATGGGTCAGGTGGCGTGACCACGATGCCGAGAGTGCCACCTGTGCTGCCTGTGCTGGCATTGCTGTGGAGCGACACAGCCTCCAGGTTGGTGCTCAGGTCTGTGAGGACACTCTCACGGCTGGACGTCTGCCTCATGGTGGAATTCAGGACTTCCGAGCCTTGGGAGAGGACATCGACAGACCCCACTCTGGACCACCTCTTACTTTCCCTCTGAAAAGCCCACCGGTCACTGATGGCGCACAGATCTTCCTCTTCAGAGTCTTCATTCTGAGGGTGACCAAAAACAGGGAAGAATCAGACCAATGGAGTCAGTCGGTACATCCTCCCTCCCCCCTTGTCAGGGATATATACTCAACCTGAAGTCACAGCCCTCAGCACAGCTTTGGATGGAGAAAGTGAGTTGTGTGCATGACCCATTAAATGACTCAACAATCCCACTCTGATTGCTTTCCGTAACAGAGAGGTTAAGTAGCCAAGTATTTTGCCCACACTCCGAGGGCTATATTGTACTAGGGAAGGGAAGACGCTATTTCCATGCTAATTCTAAATGTCTCATAGGAACGGAGAAGCAGTAACGCCATGTATTTATAACAGCATGACATGTCTTGCTGTTGTACCCTGACAGACAGCACGCCGGTCATGTGAGCCAGCAGAAACACTTGAGGCTCATGAGCCAGCCAGGCTCCAGGGCTGCCCAGAGCGAAAGGTGGTGTCCAGAGGAACAGACCCAGCTAGGAGACAACGGGCAGACAGGGACACTTTTGCTTCTGATAGATCTGTTCATATCAAAAGTGTTCCTGAATTATGATTCAAGCCCATGGCCTCCACGACCCAAGAGAAAACTCCCAGGTCCAGCCAAGCCATCCTTCTGGAGGGTGAGACTGACTCACTTTTGCATCAACTACTATGTCCTAGCAGTGATAAGGAAGGAGTGGGCAGAGTTTAGCAGACCAACTAGGTCTTTCCTGAGATGATGCTTTCTGTGGAGAGAGAAGAAACGACAGATATGGGAAAGCTGGGATACTCTCTGCGTTTATCTAACAGGGATGCTCACCCTGACACCTAGCAATGACACATTAAACATATGCTGTGGTTAGCTATTTCTCTGCTGATCCCTTCCTCAGAAACATCCAGTTATGAACTGAAGGAGAATAAGGGATCTGGGCGTTCAATACAGCATGATTTCCCAAATCAAAATAAGGGCAGTTGGAACAAGTAGGAATACACCCACATAATGATTTCCATATGCTTAATACCAAACTGGTGGACRTTTTACATGTATTATTCATTAAGGGAAATATGAAAAGTTTGTTATTAATATGCCAATATATTTTTTAATGCCAAAACAGAGTCCATCAGCTTCCCATTAAAGAATCTCCATAGAACAGTTTGTTTCTTCAAGAAAGTAGTATGGTCATGAGAAGGTATCCAAACTATCAGACTACTTGCTTCAGTCAGTCTAAATGTCACAGCCATTTATCTAATGTTTCCCTGGACTTTGGATGGTAAGGCCTGCTAGAATAGGAAAATGATTGTAAGAGCTGATCCAAACTGGAAGGGTAGGGTGAAAGAAGAGGAGGATGCAGACACCAAAAATTCAGAACAGAAATGCTCTTTCCCCTCCCCAGTCATAATTTCCTGAAAACAGTGATGAATAAAAATGGAGAAAAAGAAAAGTAGAATAGTGACCAAGTAGCTTTACCTGTGATGAAAGACAYTGGCTGGCGTTAAAAGCTTCAATGCCTTCCAAAGAAGAAATGAAAAGCAATAAAGTGCTGCTAAAATCTATGGCTTTGAGTTTTAAGCTCATTCTGCCCCGTGCCCACAGGAAAGCGCCACGCTTTCAGCTCCTGACTGTGATCTGATAACTTGCAGAGCATTCTGCCTGACTCACGGCATCAGCTAGATCTGCCCCAAACAACCGTCCTAGCAACTATCTCCACTATCTGTGGCATTTCTATTTTAAACCCCACTACCTTGGAGCTGTTGCAATAGCTGAAGCATAAACAGCTTTACATTCAGCCAGCCAGCGCGCCATCGTCCCCTTCCCCCTTTGCTTGTTTGTGCCCTGGAGAAGGGGATCCGGACACGGGAACAATATCCCCACATGGCGACCTTCCTGCAATTTTGCCGGACAGGTGGGAGCCCTTGGCTTGGAGGTCCTGGTCCTCCAGCTGCCACAGCGCACAGGTGGGACGCASAGCACACGAAGCCCACAGTAAACACCGCTGAGGCTTGTGCTTTATTGTTCGCGACACATGGGCTGGTTTTATTTCTCCCTGTGGAGGAGCCCCCTTTGGGGTTAGGTTTCCTCACTAATCCATCCTGCCAGAGATCTGCTTAAGGAAATCCCCTCGCAGCTCATGTTTAACTGCGCGGCACTGTACTGCAGCAGCTGCAGGCTCCCCCTCCGCAGCACGAGCGCTCTGCAACGCACGTCGTGGGGATGGGAGCTCACCTGGGATCACGGGCCAAGGACAGCCCCACTGAGCCCGTGCTGAAGCATCCCTTTACCCCTACGGTATTCACCAGCTCATAYGGCCTTCACAACATTGCGTTCAAACATGACGAATGGGACCTCTGACATGAAGCACTTTCTACCAGGGATGCACAGCACTAAACAAAAGACTCTGAAGGGAAAGGACTAAACACAGCAGAAGGCACCTCACACCCAAAGAAACTTCCCACTGACACTGTGAACGCGATGGTGAAGGAAGAGCAAGAAAGAGCCACCAGGGCTTCACATCCYTGGAGCCCTGCCGGAGCAGGGCTCTCAACAATCCTGACTCAACAGAGACCTACAGCTTGCGGGTTTGGCCACCTGGCAGCCTCCAGGACARCTCCCACCCGCCCAACGCTTCCAGCCTTCCCTCCCGTCCCCGGCACTGCTGGGCCAGCGGCAGAGGCGGCCCCTGCGGCTGCTGAGTTTTTTCTCTCCCACACCCTGCCTACCCCATCTAGCAGGCTGTTCGTCATCCCACCGCCTCGTGGAGACTATCGTGGCTGCTTTAGCCAGAGCAAACTGGCTAGCTCATTTAACAGCCGCCTTCCAGGCAGCACCCACGGGGTACAGTGCCACGGGGCACCACCGTACGCGGCAGGAGAACATGGGCTCCTGAGTCRACCAGGCGGTCCCTGGGTCATGTCTTTCCTGGGAGATGACGAAAAAAAATAAACCAACAGCAGTGCCTGGGGCAGAGAGAACTGGGTGTTGTTATGTGCACCAGTACAGGGTCAGCCCTAGAATATTACTGATGTTATTAATGAAAACAGGTTTGCTGCTCCACCAGTTTGCACACATTCCCCCCTGCGCCCCTCAGTCCCCGGCCTGCCCTTGAAAGCCCGGGCCTTACCTGTTTACGCTGAAAGTGGACTTCCAGCTTCATGGAGGCACATGTGTTCAGGGTCATCAGCCTCCTGCAAAAAAAAAAAAACAAGAGAAGCTTTACTCCGGTTCTGGCTTCCTACTCTAGCTGCAATTTTTTTTTCTGTCTAAGAGCTCTTGTTGCACATTGTCACCTGCCACCAAACAGCTGGGGATCAAGGGATCAWATGGACATGCGGAGCCTGGGGCAGCTCCAAGTTTATTCCCAGCGGAGCACACAGTCCCAGGGCAGGTTCACAAAGCTGCACCCTCTGGCTGGAGAAAAGGTCCGATGGACACCTCGCATCTCCTTTACCCAAGCATGAGAACGCAATCCTATGAGCCTTTGGCATCGCGACCAAGGAGTTTCAACGGCTCTAGCACACTAGTGGCACATGTGTTTGATTGCATGCCAGAGGGGATTTTGCAAGTGTATAAATCAGAAAGACAGTCCGCTCCTTCAGTACAGGTACTGGGACATTCTGGCCAAACCTACATACTTACAGCTACTCCAGCAATCTCTGTTTACTCTCCCACAACAGCGGCCACAGCATCAAAGGACGCCTGCCTCCCGCCACTCGCTGCACCCCTGCACACTGCTGCGATCCACTTGGATGCCGGTGACTTTCAAGTCTCATTTGCCATGCGTTCCAGAGGGCACTTCCTCTGCTTTTTGAAGTTTTTGTCCTTGGCTGTAAGTTAGCCCCATTCATGGTGCTGGAAGGCAGCTGTGACCTCTGCAGCCGCCTCCGCGGAGGAGCAGCTTGGGCCAAGCTCTTCCGGCCATGCCGGGGYGTGCTGTTAACCCTCTCTGGTACTGACGGGTTCTCCAGCTTAAACACAAAGTGACTCTCTTTCCTCCTTGAGCTAAAACAAGCTCAGGCTTTTATTCTCAAGAGCCTCGCTCCAAAGTCACCAAACACTAAGATCATTCTGATTTCAGATTATAAATGCCAAGCAATAAGAACACTACAAACATCTTCAGGCAATTAGATCAAAGGCGGTATGACTTAGTGACCCAGTGGGTTTAAGGCCAAGGCTGTTTTTGGCTCCAGAGGCCTGATTGCAAATAGTCTTCACTTTGCATCTGAGTATGTGCTCAGCCCAGCTTGTGATGCCTCTGCTCGGGCAAGATGCAGCGCTGGCAAAGCACGGGGAGCACATGTGCTGGGGAGGTGGAGAGTGGGGACAGAGGGTGCAACGTGGTAAGGAAGGCTCGAAGCCCAGCTATGGTCAGGCGCGAAACCAGCCCCAGCGAACCAAAGCATGGGGCTGGGAAAGGAGATGGCCCAGCTCAGGCGTGTATGCAGAGGGTGGGAATCCACCGCTGTGCCAGGGCTCTGGAGGGCACGGCAGGAGGGAGAGAAGCAAGAGTGGCCTCTCTCCCAGCCTCAGGCTGTAAAGAAGCTCCTACCGCAGCAGTGGAGATCCGGTAGAGCTGAAAGGAAGCCAGAGCAGCTCCCATCCACAACCAAGCTGGGCCCAGGCCAGCACCATGACCTCATCTCGCTTTTCTCCCAGAACGCATACCTCGTTTCTTTGCAGATACTTCATTATCTGTCCGCTCAATCTGTCCACTCCAACCCCTTGGGAACATCATCTTGGGATTCCCTCAGGATTACCTAGGTAGTTTGTTATTTCSAAGGCTCTGGGGCAAACCCCATAAATCTCCCCAAAACAGCCACCTGCCAGCATCAGCGAATGCCTGGGARCTGGTTTGCCTGCTCACCCTGGGGTGAAAGCACGTGGCTTTGGAGGTGGTCAGGAATGTCCCATCCCTCCATCCGCTGCRCGTGTTAGCTCCGGGTCTGCACGAAGGTGCAGCGGGTGAGCGGAGGGGTGCAGGGGAACGCGATGCTTTCTGGAGCAGTCCTCACTAAAACGCAGTGCCTGGGCTCTTGAAGAGGCCCAGCGCTGCAGAGGCCACAGGGCATCACCCGCGGGCATGAGGCTCCTCCGCCGGGCTGCAGAGGCTGAGCACCACTGCCACCACCAGCACCACCACCGCCGCCGCCCTGGAGCGCTGCTGGGGCCGGCTCGGCACTAGCTGATGGGGAACACAAGGGAAAATAAAACCTGTGTTTCACAAAGACATGGGAAGAAAAGCAAGCAGCAGGCGGTGAAAAGAAAACAGAGGGAGCTGCTTTATGCTGAGTGTTTTAATGAAATGCTCTGAGGTGGGAAGGGAAGACACGAGCCCCGGACATGAGGCACCCACCTCCCTGCCTATTACTAAGCCACTCCGGGAAGCCAGCTAAACTGTGCTGACACTTAGCTGACGGCAGATTAAGTCTTGCTTTATCCATTGTCCAATTTCTGATCAATTTAGTAATGGTTTCCACAAGGAAGCTAGCAATATAATGGCTAGTGAACAAGCAGGGAGGTAGGGAGAGATCCCACCAGGCAAGATGGCAAATCCCCAGCAGGAATTTAATTAAATCTCCAGTGTGCTTAGAGAAACGCATCTCCTCTGCGCTTGCACAGAGCCCGGTGGAAGGCAAACGGCTCCTAAACACAGATTGGGGACGGTTTCCAGAGCTGCCCTGAGGAAATGGTCGGCTAGCAGAGGGCACAGCGAGGACAGTCCCGCAGAYATCCCCGAACCGTTCCCACAAAGCTGACGTGCACACGCCAGGTTACCTGCCTGACTTTGGGCTCCGCGCATGTCAGCAAGACGCGTGGAAGAAAACCCACAATCAAAGCATTTGAATATGCAGTTTTATGTGCAAATTCTGCAGGAACCCAAGAGAGACTGCTGCCCCAAAAGCGCGACCACAAAAAGGGAAGGTTACTCGGCCACAGCTAGAGGGGTGCGAGTCAGCCATGTGCACGCAGAGCATCAGCGCCAGCGCTAGGAAGAGACCTTGGAACTGGTGGCTGCTGGCCCTTCTCTGAGCCTGCTAGACTTGCCCCTTCAAGTTCTCTAGGCTAGAGTTCAAGGTCCTTTTTTTTTTTTTTTTTTATTTACAGAAGTGAATGAATCTGCAATTAACTCAGTTTAATTAGCAGCTTCATAAATGCTACTACAAGCACAACACAAGTTTTGTTCCAGCATGCAAATACCAAGTCTGCACAGACAAAAAAAAAAAAAAAAAAAAAAAATCAGGTACATTTTACGAAAAATTTGACTAATATCCCTTTTGCAACCCTACTGAAAACTCCCGAACAAGACAGCCATGGTTTACCAGTGTGCACTCTGAGCCAGATGGGCAAAGTCAACCACGCAGGTGCAGAAGCCTAACGCTGATCATGCCCACCTACTTCACTGCTAAAATCCACAGTGCCCTGCTGGTTCTAGGATGCTGCTGAAGGAGAGCTGCTGTAAGTCAGTTTTTGTGGGGGAGAAAAAAATAACTCTAAAGTAATGACAGCTGTGAGCCAAAAGTTGATGACTGACCGTCAGAATCAAGCTGGTGTTCACCTGAAGTGAGTAAGCTTGGAGTAAAGGTCACTTAGGTTTACCTGAAGGTCACCTGAGAAAGGCCTGGCATTTATGTAAGCATCACGGCTTTGGAGAGAAAATTTGTCTGATTAACAAGAGCAGAGAGACTGAGTTGGAAGCAAAGAACTGACTTTATCCGGTCCAAGCAACTGCAATATCAAACATGTGCCCTGCCTGTCACTCATCTGGAGCTCAGCCAAGCAGCCTCCCACTCTGCTCCTCGCTGGCTGGAGAAGTTCAACAGCAAAGGGATTAAATTAATGGACTTTTGGCAGAGGGAGCGAGATGGAAACATGTCTGTGCCAGTGGGGAAGAATACATGTACAAGGGATTTCATTTTCTTGGAAGAGCTACATGTTTATTTCCCCTTTTTGGCCTTTTTGTTAGCCAAATGCTGCCCACGGCCACCTCGAGGCCCCTCAAGACTACACAACAGCTTTGGAAAGTGGCTCCAGACTCTCCTTTTCCAAGAACCTTGGTCCTTTGTGTCCCGCCCAGAGCACACTCTTCCCGGGGGCACCAGCTCTGACACAGACTGCTTGAAGTGATCATAGGAGCAGGTGGAGATGACCCGTTCCAAGTTATCGGAGCAAAACAATCTCAGAAACTCCTCCAGCCAGACAGACAAAGACAAAAGGACATCAAAGCTCAGACAGGAACGGACTGTTATCCCAGCACTTCAGAAACTACTCCTCAGCTCCCCCACCCCGCTATGACTGCAGTAAGRAAAAGAAAAAAAACAAGAACTTGCAATGCACCCAGAGGAACTGAAATAGGGGATCCGCTCCCTGCCCATCAGAGCAGCCTCTGTATTGGAAGAGTAAATAAGTAACAGATAAAGTTCTTATCTCTTGTCCTTTCTGTTGCACAGACGTGTGYGTGGGAAGGAAAACAAGGAATATTAGTCGTGCTGAGTACCACTCGGTTTCTCATCGTGGAGTCAGCGTGGCGTCGCAGACATAATGATGTGTTCCAAAAAACAAAAGTAGGGACCTGAGTCATTCACACCACCAGACTGATGCACAGCCTCACTGGACAGTCAGAGATCGTGGGGGATACGAAGTCTCCCCTCTTTTAGATATTTTTGCTTGGTGAAGACAGTAGCATTTACAGAGTTCATCTCTGAAATACCATAACACATTCTCTGCCAAAAAAACTATACAGTGGCATCTCTTGAAGCTATTTTCAACCCTGTTGTTGCAAAGAGTAGTGTGTCTTTGTGGAAAACATATCATGCAGTTTTGTTGCCAGGCACTTGGGATGACTAATGTTACTCACACAAACTAAGCTAAGGCCTCTAGCCACGCACTTCATTAAAAGAGAAATCCTTAGTCAGAACAACCAACAAAATGTTTATTCCGGGAAAAGAGAATGAATCTACCAACACAGACTCCAGCCATACAAAGAAATTGAACAGTCCAAAACTGACGGTGGAGACACTCTTGAACAAGCCTACCACCACTGAACACCCCCAACCCAGCTCCTAAAACCTGCTCAAAGGGCTAATTAACAGCACGTAATTTTCACGCAGCACCTCTCATTGCACGAAAGCTCAGCAAATCCCTCACTGCATATTTTCTTTTATTTGCAGGGGGCAAGCACCAGATGACCAAGTGAAATTCTGTCCACAGATAGAATTTCAGCCACAGGCACCTTGACCTGAATTTGGCTTATGCAAACAACTGAGCAAAATCCCTTCACTGTTTCCCAGAGATGTGGTTTCCAAAAACTGTTTTATTCTCAGAGGCATTATTAAGCATCCTTGCAAAATAAAGCTATACAAAATAGATTTTGGGGGAACATGCCTCATGCCTCATTCCCCTCAGGATCACGTGTATACGAGGTATGACCCAGAGCAGCTAGCGGTAAAAGAACAGAGCATGGGTAGCTGGTACAGCAAAAATGTGTCTCCCTTTGCACCTCTGCTCAGTTTTAGAGTTTACCTCTGACTAATTCATTTCTGAATAGAGCTCTACAGGCTGGAGTTACCCATACATAAGGTTAAAATAGAGCCTGAAAGTTAATCAAAGAGGAAAAGAATTCCTGGTAAATGCTCCTGTTCTTCAGGGCTTCGTATGTTCAAAATAATACCGCAGTTTCTCTAGCACCATACTGCATCCAACAAGTTGGCAACTTTTCCAGATTTGAAAGAATAAAGTATCCAAACCCCCCACCGCACAGATGTAGCCCCTTTCAGATGCCATTTCTCCAGACCACAACACGTCACTGCCAGGCTAGGTAGGAGGCAATCTACCTTGCTGTGCCCGCCACGCTGGTGATGCCCCACAGGGAATTTCAGGGCTAACCCAGCACTGGCCCAACACAGCGACAAAGTGGCTGTGGCGAGTCTTTGCCTGAGGCAAGTCCTTGTTTTTCTTCAATTTTCTGCAGACATTAATCTAGCTCGAAGGAAGCTATACCTGCACAGAGATTTGAGCGAGTCCTGGTCCAGGAAACTGTGGTCTTTCTTCACAGCGATGATGTCAAGCGGGAACAACGAGTCTGAGGAGAAGAGCAAGACGAAAATTAATCACCGTTTCTGAGCTAGTCCTTCCACCAGGTGCAACAACAAAATGCAAGTGTGGGAGAAGGGAGATACTGAAAGGAATAAGAAGAGGAGAGACACAGAGGATGGACAGCAAAGGAGGAAAACAGGAGAGCAGTAAAGASGAAAGGCGTGGGAGGCTTCTGGACTGTAAGAGTCAAAAGAAGCCGGTCAGGCTCGGGTATCGTATTGCCACTGGGAGCAGCTACCCCTGACAGCCGTGGCAGTGGGAGTGGAAGCAATGTCATCCTTAGAGGGCAACCTACAAACAGGGGACAACCTCATTCAGCTTGCTGAGAGGCAGCTCTTCACAGGCAGGACTCAGCCTGCGAACTCCAAACGCACAAGGAGGAGGTCTGCCGGCAATATTTCCTCCTGAAGGGACATTTTTTGCCTCCCAGACTGCAGCCCCAGAAGGCAGCTAGCAAAGAATAAAAGACAGATAAATAAGGGAACGGAGAGAAGAGAATCAGTGATGCTCCGGTACTGTGGTGATGATGGCAAGCAAAATGCAGAGGTCAGAGTGATGATTTTGACAAACAGGGAGAGGGGTAGAAACGAACCCCCCTGGACTGCGAGCAGACGGGCTTGCGACACAAGCCACAAAACCGAGAAGGAAACGTCCCTTACGCAGCAGACAGCTGYCATCTGCTCATTTTCAGGCAATTTTCCCCTTGCAGGACAACTAATCTCAGGTTATTGTGCCCAGGGACCTTGGCATACCTGGAACGAGCACACCTCATGGAAAAAGACTTTTGCTGGGGTGGAGGTGCTAGCCCAGTTTTAGCGCTCCGAGATTAGCTGATCCAGAAATAAAACCCAGCCCTTCACAGTGCTTTCACACACCCACGCAGGTACCAGCGAGCAGCTCTGTTCCCGACCTGAACACATCTGGAGCCCAGGCTGTGTCCTATTTCAGGGAGTCCTGAGCTGCAAGCAGCGCAGCGAGGACAAACACAGAGGCTGATTTTCCTCTTGGCACCTGGATGAAAGGGTGAGAGCGCAGGAGAGGAGGCATGGATTACCGCGCTATCTTCTCCCCTCTGAACAACAGAGGCTTCTTGCTCATGCCCACGTGTCTCTGAAGGCRCTAGTTTACACTGGGAGCTTTTAATTAGCAGGTTTGTGGTATGTGTAAAAGTGGAGGAACTGACCATCTCGCACAGGCTGTTCAAAGGAGAGCCTCGAGACAACAAGCCATTCCAGCTCAGCAGGGATCGTTTTGTTTCTGAAGTTAGCTTTCACCAAGCAGCAGCCACCCCCTCTCTACGCCCTTCTCTCATCTGCCATGCAAGGATCAGACCTCGCTTCACCAAAGGCGTGACCACAATAATTTATTGCCCAAAGTCCCACCGCACATCTGGCAGCAGTGGGCACAAAATCTGGAGCCTATGCCCAGTTGCCTAAAGCACAAGAGAGAGAAACCTGAAGGAAGACATTGCTGAGGTCAGGTGTGGAGGAAAACTGTGGCCTCCACCCATGGCGTTTTTTGGAGAGCGGCCGCCTCCCAAATACTGCCCAAGAGATATCTTAGTGCCCCATAAAACAACGTATTATACATACACTGAGCTCTCTTGAAGTCTCTATGACTCCCTTCCCTCGCTAATCCCCCAGGGTCAAGAAAGCCATATAGGGTAGAGCAGTACGGTAGCTCCAGCATCTCATTCAAGTCCTCCCCCTGCCTCAAAGACCGTGGGTTGGGTCTCCAAAGGCAGATAGGCTTGCTGGCCTCGGGACAGTGGTTAGAGGACCAGCCAAAGGTGGTGCATGCCCAGAGACTTTGGGCAACGCATTCACGTTGGGGTTTTTCAGTTACTGCTGTGGTGACAAAGGTGAAGCATTTTTCAGGTAAGTTAGAGCAGAGGGGAAAAGCGCCATAGGGCCTCCMTCAAATTCCCTGCTCATGTCTTTCTCCTCGGAGAAAGCTCTGCTGGAACCAGCTACACAGGACTTTGACAATTAACCACAAGTGTCTAAGTCTGATTGTTAATGAAGCTACCAAGTGCAATTATCAAGGGAAAACTGAGCCCTGCCAGCTGCAGAGAAAAACAGAATGAAACAGTCGTAGTATGTGGAAATTTTTGCTCAGTGAGACTGGAAAAGGGTTGGTTTATTCATAGACTCCAGCATTTAGCACCCAATTCTTGTTTCCCTGAGTTACAAGCATTATTCAGGGCAAACACCTGGAGCTGAGGTCTCACCTACAGGAATCTGGGGAGTCCTTGCACATGGCTATGCGAGGAGGCTGCCCCCTAAAATAGAAACCAGAAACAAACAGGCAGCCCGCGAAGAATCATCAAGGAGGCCAGAGCATGCTTTCTGTGCTGGTGCTGCGGGGAAGGGAGGGGGTGCAGTGGAAGTGTCCAGGCTGAACAATAGCTGGCTCCGCACCGTGTCTGGAGGCCAGGCTTCCAGCTATTGTTCTAGCCGGGCCTAGGCTGAGCTGGAGCTGTGGTTCTTCGGCACTGGTCCTCCCCCAACAGGGACCAGCAGTCTGCGCCATGTGCTTGAAGAAAACACAGCTGAACCAGAGAAGAGATCCATCGGAAGAGTTAATGTGTAATCTGTGTGCGTACCTAACAGAGAACATGTGAGAAAGTCTCTTGGATATATATATCCATCCCTTCCGAATATCATCTTCCCTTTGGGAACCTTACAGTATGGAGATCCAGTCTGCTCCAGGCAAGGTTTTGCTTCATGTTCAGAAAGCATAGGCCCTCCTGCCAAATAATATATTGGGGCAGGGCACTAGTATCCAGGACATGTAAGTAGGGAGGGAGGAAGGAAACGTTCATTCTCCGAGTTACCTACGTTGGCTGCCCGTGCATTAACACCCACTGCAAACACTTATTAAACTACTTAGAGACACGATCAGCTTTCCAAAACCTGTCTTCCCTTGGCCTGACCAGGCGTCTTGGGAACTTTCTAGCAGCCCTGCCTGAAGGGGAAAAGTTCAGGAATGCAGAAAAGTTAATAGCACGGCTAGTTTTCCAGACCACAATCAACTCTGAAGGCTTAAAGTTTTAACATATAATCATATAATTAGCAAACAATCCTCTTCATCCTCTCCTCTCCCCAGTGCTCTGTAACCTCTCCCTGCAGTCATCCTTGGTATTTAGCTAAGATATACAATATAGGACCATGTAAAGGCCAGGAACTTCTTGGTCATCCACACTGGGGGTAATAGTGAAGCCTTGAAATGAAGGGCATCGTGAGGAGTATCAAAAGACCTTCCCATGCCAACTCCAGCCACCAGGAGTCTGTATACAGCTGATTAGAGCATGCCCATGATCAGAGCACCACTGCCACGGAGACACAAGGGCAGAGCCACCTTCGTTCCCGCTGGTGTTTGAAACTTGTACGCCCACATCCCTGAGCGTCCTGATCTTACTGACAGGACTCATGCCAACGAGAAGCTGGAGGCTGTGCTGAATCTGTCGCGTTTCTCTGCGCAGTCATTAAGGGGCAACGGGTTTTGAATGCTTCCTGCTGGAGGTCAGGAGTGCTGCCCTGTGCACAAGGCTCTTTCCTTCTCCCCAGGAGCTAAGCGCTTCTCGCACCCTCAGCCCCGGAGTGCTCTCAGCTCCCCAGGCCTCGGGGGGATCGGGATCGGGATCGGGATCAGGAACCACTGAGCGGCAGCACAGCAGCGGAGGGCTGTCTGCTCTTCACACACAGCAGCATGGTCAGCTTTCTAGGACACGTTACTGTGGAGAAAAACATATCTAACCCTTTCCCCATATAGAGCACTGAAGAGGTAGCCCTCACCTTCATAAAGCTGGGCATACTGAGGAAATCCTGCTGCTCGCAGCCAGTCGCAGGCTTTCTTGGCTTCGATTTCTGAAACAAAGCAAACAAACAGCCTGAGTGTCCCATCTGGCAAGAGCGATGCTCCACAGAACCGCAGCGGGCACTGGAGCTCGGCCCGCTCTCTCTGCTCCCCAGCATCAGACCCACCCCAGTACGGCCTGAGCCGATATTTTGTATGCACAAACCAGTGGAAATGAGTGATTGCGACAAAGGGAGCACGGGAACCCAGTGCGTGCGCCTGCTGGTGGCATTAATGCCTTCTGCACAGAAGAGGCTCTTTGCCAAAGATAGGACTTCACAGCAGAAACCGTTTGGCTTTAGAGCCTCTGTTAACACAAAAGGAGGAGGTAAACCAGAAGTCTTATGTCCACAAGAAACAATTTTAACCTCCTGATGAACCGTTTTGTCTCTAAACCCACCAAACCAAATAAAGTATTTTGCCAGGCAAGAGAGGAACATTGTTATTTTTAATAAATAATTTAAAGCTCATCAAAGTTTAGGGCCGGTCACTTCACAGGCCCTTTGCAAACATCCTCCACAAAAGTCTGCCAAAGAAACATTTTCCCCTCTACCTCCCAACATCTTGGACAACCCCCTCCTTTTCTTTCAAGCTCGCTTTCATCCCGATACCACGTACACCCTATCTAAACAGCCTTCTTCTTAACAGAGGGGAATTATAACACAATACCAGATATGAACAAATGGCTGTGAAAGATTATGGGCCTCGATCCGTGATACATCACTTCCTCCCTAATCACTACTAACCTATCGAGATTACAGATGATAGAACTGGGTCTAAAATACAGATGACCCTAACTTTGCGCCCAAGCTTGCCCTGGGGGCAGCGAGGCTGTACAGCAAGCGACCCCAGCGCCGGTCAGGGAACGAGATACCAACCGGGAGGAGGGCTGACGGAGGAGGCTCATGACCTGCACAACCAAAGAGGTTTGAACCGAGACCTCCAGGCTCTGCTCCGGGGCACTGGCCCCCGGCCTGGACTCCAGCTCCGCCGGGAGATGCGACAAGCCAAAAACGAGGCCGTACAGCAATAACCGAGACCTGCTCGCAGCCAGCCCTTGTGAAACAAAAATCCTGACACTGAAGGGTTTTCTACGAACCCGCCATCTGGACTATTCCTATTTCTTCATGCACTGTTCAACTATTCCCTGGATGAGCCCCTCCAACAGCCAACACTATTTTCTGGGAAATTTCTCAAATTTACAGGACTTGAGGAAAAACAGCCCAAAGCTAAAGCAGCCAAAGAAAGCTGCTGCCTGGTGTCAGCAGTTCGCTGCCTACTAAGATTTATATTTGTAATTGTGACAAACGTTTGCCCTGAAATGTAGAAAACGTGACTGAAATTTCAGATTCTTTCTCATCACTCTCACAGAAGCTCCACTTAATAAAGATGGGAATCAGGGCTCATTCACCAAAAGCATATGAAACACCCCTGATTCATCAACATTCACCAACAGCCTCCGCTAAGAGCTCTAGCTRCATTTACCGTTATAAAGCTGCAGCAGAAATTAAGAAAGCACAAAATAAGAAGTTCAACTAAGGACGGGAAAAAAGCCAAAACCCTGGACCCAAATACTTCAGAATTCTGGGGAAGAAAGCTTGGAATAGGAATCTGAATCTGGGTCCAAACCTCGCAGCTGTCCTTAACTTTGTCTGTTCGTGCCCAACCAAAACCCTGACTCTGAACCCACCCGACCTCTGCGGGACTCAAAATCCAGTAATCCTGACAGAGACCTAAACTCTGGAGACTGACTCCAGCTGCCGTTTTTAACCGGGCCAACATGACTTTGGAAAGCGTGCCTGCGGCCTCCCTCCTCCCTAAGCCACGAAGCCCAGGACAGAGCAGCCTCGGAGCCGCAAAGCGCGTCGCGCAGGAATCGGCTCCGACGAGCGCGCCGGAGCGGGGCCCTTCCACCCGCCGCAGAGCCCGGCCTTGCCGCCTTGCAGGAGAGGCGTTTCCAGAGCTCGGAGAGGGCAGCTGGGTCAAGCCGGCTCCGCGTTCGTGGAAGGAGAACACGTGTGCTGGCAAGGCGAGGGCGCTCCGCTTAGCCGAGCGCGCGGGCTCGGAGGGGAGCGTTGGYGCCGGCCCCAGCACGCATCCCGCTGGCGACCGCAGGACAGCAGACAGCGCACCGCTGTTCCACTGGGTGGGGAAAACCCCGCACACCGGGACCGCGCAACCCCGAAGCACAAAAACACTCATACTCCATTTTAATTACCTTCTGTCCCGACAGCCCTGGAGAACAAATTCCTCTCTTGTCCGCAGGACGGGTCGGGCCCGAGCGAGAGCAGGCTCCCCGCATACCTGCCCTGCCGAACATGCCTCACCCTGACCTGCGGGAAGCCATCCCGCTCTGCTCCCGCATCTCCCGCGGCAGAGCCGAGGAGCCGGCTGCGGCCACGGCCACGGCCACGGCCACAGCACGGCACGGCACGGCACGGCACGGCACGGCACGGCACGGCGGCACCTCGGGTCTGGCTCCCTCCAGCCGAGAGCTCCGACGAGATCCTCCGACCCTCCCGCCCTCCCAGCCACGGCCACCGACCCCCCCCGCTGCCCGCTCCCCCCGAAAGGGAAGGGCCCGAGGGTTTTGGTCCCCCTAAAGAGCCCAGCCGAGAGAGCAAGCGCGGCGGCCGCGGGCGCGCTCACCCCTCGACGCAGGCGGGTTGAGCTGATAGAACAGCATGGCTGCGCCGGTGCCGAGCGCGACCCATCAACCATCCGTGCAGGAGCCAAGCGACGTCCTGCCTCCGCTGCAGCCGGAGGGCAAAGCGGGGGATCGGAGGGCTCCGGCTGCGGGACGGGCGCCCAGGGCGGCGCGGCACAGCACGGCACGGCGGGCAGGGAGCGGCGTGCGCTCCCGAGGCGCGCCTGGCATCCGAGTGAACTCAGCTTCACACYGCGCCAGTGGAAACGTGAAGTCAGCGAACGACACTTCCTTCCCCTCCGYGCGAGTCCTGGCGGCGGCAGCAGCGGCGGGGAGGGAGCGGGAGCGTCCCACCTTTCCTCCCCCGTTTGCTGCCAGGTTCCCAGGCTTCAGCAGGCTGCTTCCGCGGTGGCGAGCGCTGCCCAAAGCCCAGCTCCCGGGGACCGGACGCACCGAGGGCAGGGGGGCAGCGCCCACGGACCTCRCCGCGCTCCGCAGCCCTCCCCGCTGCCGCCGCCGAGCTGGCGCGGAGAGGGTTTCCGAGGGTCTCCGTCCAGGTCAGGGCCGACAGGCAGCTTCCTCCTTCCCACCCGCCCTTTCCACAAAAGTACTTTCCCAAGGAAATCCAGGAAACGATCTTTCCGAGCCTCGATAAGAACAGGCAGAAAATATTCGCGCTAATCCCACGACGAGTTTATAGCTTTCCCCCCCAAAGGGAAAGGCGCCCAGCGCCGCCCCCAAGGGAAAGGGGCGCCCGGACGCACCACCGCGCTGCCTCCCTGCCGAAACCCGGCAGGAGAGCCCCAAAGCCTACTTCCAGAGGTGGGCACTGCCACGGCGGGGTCTCCGCGGGGTCCGCTGCGATTCCGGAACGCGCTTCAGGGCTCCCAGAAGGACCCCGCGATCCTGCGAGAAAAGCCGCCCTCCGCACCCACCTCCCTGCCCGTCTGCTTCTCGCGCTTCCCCTCCACGTTCCACGTTCCTTCAAAGCTCAGAAGAAACGCGCTCATCGTTAGGAGCTACGAGCAGCAGAAGCAACGAAGACGGGTTTCCTAGGGGGTTGTGTCTTAGCACGGGCACACCAGTGTGGTTTCTCTGGTGTCTAATAAGGGCTCATCTCCTACTACTCCCTCTCCCTCAGCAGGGCCATTAAGAGGGTCTCTTTCACTCCTCGGGCCAGCAAACTATTTTCACAAGCTTGTAGCAGCTCACTACCTTTGAGATCTCTATTTTAAACGTGACGGAAATGACCACATTACAATTGTATCTGGGGAGGAGCAGGCACACAGATACAGACAAACACACATGTAAACACACTCAGAGCTCTGCTTCCTTGAGAAATGAGTTAAAAAGATAAATCGCACAAAGCCTTCTTCATGCCACGCAGCGAACCCAGTAGTGGAGGAGCCCGTTTATGTCCCCTGCGCTTGGGGACCCTGTTGAAGAGCAGGTCTGTAACACCGCAAGCTACACGTGGTGGTCAACCTGCGATGTCCTCTGAGAAACACTTGGCTCACCCCTGGCTTCCTTATGATTCCCAGGCAAATAATGAATAACAGATAAAGCTGGAATAAAAAGGATGACAGTGTTTCCATCTAGGCTTTCACAGATATTTGTGGGAAGGGAAGAGGGGCTGGTTGGTTTCTGTTATTTTTAGCTGGGTTTCCTAAGAAGACTTCTGTAATCCTTCTCTGTCTGTGTGTTTGTATTATTCCAGCTGTCAATACCACCACTAACTGCTGGGCAATTTCAGCCAGACTTGACAGAGGAGTAAATATCTCAGCAAATACAAAGTTCCCAGCAAGTTTCGTGACTGCAGGGGGGCAGGTAGATGAGAAGACCTATTACTGCTCCCGCTTCTGAGAAAGTTCTCAGTGAGAGATGACCCCTTGGGAGATATCTAGACATCCTCATGGAAGGAAACCAACATGAACACACTCACTGAATAAAGCTTCTGTTGGGGCATTACGCCTTACTAGCCACCAGAGAATCCCCACCAGGCAAAGCTTCTCCCCTTCTCCGAGGGCTGCTGAGGCTGGATGCCTTCTCCCAGGGTGAGGCATCCGTAACCACGCTCCCCCATCCTGATTCTCCTGTATCAGATAATGCGGGAGCCTAAGCTACAGCCGAGGTTCAGTCAAGTTAAAACAGAACTGCCCAGCATGAGTTCATTAAGAAAAAGGCTTCGTTAGTTCAGCAGCTCAGGGAACTGTTCTTTTTCTTGTAAATTGATGCAAAGGACAGAGGTTACTTCATTGCTGATTTTTCCCCTAACAAATCGGGAAGTCAGACCCAACAGCATGTCACAGCATGTCACAGAGAGAATCAGAAAGCAAAAACAGCTGAAGAAAGAGAAACAAGCTCTCATTTCGCAAGTGAAAGTGGAAAAAATGACAAACGGCTGACACCCCCCCACACACACATCTTTCCGTACGATCACTGGGGCAGTCCCCGACGTGGACCCTTGGACCACGGTGTGACCATTTTTCTACTGATGCAGCCCACCGGTGAGGGAGCATCCAAGAGCTCGTGCCCGGTCTGCAGCGGAAAGGTCCAAAGGAAACGGCTCCTGGTTTGGGCTCCGCTGTCAGCTCCGCAGGCTGGGAGACCAGACGGCGGGGATCCCACGCCGCCCGCCCGCGTCCCCAGCCCCAGGGACCCGCAGCTCCCGGACGGGGCCCGGCCGCGGCCACTCTCCTCCAGCCCTCAGGGGCTGCTCCCCCTGGCACAGGGATGTTTTCAGGGGGCAGAAAGGGATGTTTGGAGACTTAGATCTGTCCCTCGAGTGCTTTTAGGGATAACAGATAATCCATGGGGACTTAACTGTTCAGTGAGGTCCTGAAACAGAGACGGATTGAAAAAGCCTGGGAGATACAATAAAAAAACAGGTCTAGAACCAGCGAGCTGAAACACTGGAGGCAAACTTAACAACTGTTAGGAAAACCACTTCCCAGAACCCTGGCTCTGCACTTTCGCTTTAAAAAACACAGCAGTAACACCCCAGGATCCCAGCTTCTCAGAGCGAGTTTCCAAATTCCCCATAAAAAGTCCCACACAGCCAATTAGTGTGTGAAAAGAAAACCACATCATAAAATCGCCCGTACATTACATAATGGAAAGCTATGAAATAAGATGCCAGGCAGATGCGAGTGGGAGTGCAGCCTCCTTCTACTAGGCTCCAGCTCAGCTCCAGTATTAGCGTGGGTAACCACCTTCTTTTTTTTTCTTTTGCTGTTTTTTCTTTCCATCCTGCTTTAAAATAAACCACTGCCTAAAACACTAAATATGCAGAAGCGGAGCTTAGCTTCCCTTCCTCGTCCGTAAACAGAAGTACTTTCCTACTTTTCACGGAAACGACAGAAAGTCCTAACACATCTCCCAAAGCAGGGGCATATCTATTGACTGCTTTAAAAAGGGAGGATCCGAAACAGCTGTTTCACAAGGGAAACTCCTATTACATTTCTGCAAAAGGCACAGGGGCCAGAGGCATGCCGGGTGTAAATGAAATTAAAGAGGAATTCGTTTCCTTGCAATGCCTACTTCTTCTCTCACTGAAAGCAGTGCAGCCTCACTGAGTGTGGCATCGCCCAAACAGATGTGGACCACTCGCTTCTGAAGGAAGCCAGCTCTCTCCATGTGTTTTGAAGATGCACGCGCTCATACACAGGTGTAAAACCTAGGCTCAGAGAGCACTGAGGATCACAGCGTTCGAACCCTTCTGATGTGACCCTGGTGGGAAGCAATACGGGGTCTGAGGAGACCTTTCTCTGCTGCAAAGCCCATGCACTGCTCCGCAGGCCCCATGCCCCCTCTTTCACACCGGGATAACCTTCTCGGATCGCCGTCGTTGGCCCTCCAGCAGTCCTCCCAGYGAGGGAGAGAGGAAGCACGTCTGTGCCGGCCGTGCCGAGAAAAGTGCAAAGGAAGCCAAACAAATGCGATCATCCTACACACCCCTTCCCCAAGGAYGCTTCACAGCGAGGAAGGGACCAATGACTTCAGCCTCCAGCGCCATCCAGCCACGAACAAGCCCGTCCCCGCGTGGCCTCCCACACCCTGCGCCGGCTCTGCAAACCCGGGCCCGGACGCTGCCCAGCGGGCTCCTCTCCCGCACGGACCTGTCCCTCGGGAGCCGGAGAGGGCTGCCGAGTCGTACACCACGAAGCACAGCAGCATCCGTCCCCTGCCCACACTCGGTTGGGCTCGTTTGACTGATAAATACTAATTGATCTGCTGCTAGCCCCGCTAGCTCCCAGGATACTCCACCAAACACACGGACTGTAGCAGCCACAGGCATGGGGAGGGCATGGAGAYAGGAATGAGAGGCTCTGCTGGAGCCGGTCCCAGATGCAGTGGGTTTCCATAATTAACCTCCGCAGAGTAAATAGGTCTCACAAGTTTTGGGAACCGCTCCTTGTTGTGCCGCCAACGAGGAATTGCTCGCATGCCTCCGACGTGCTCCAGCCCTGAAATACCCTGTCTGCTTCGACCAACACCGGCTCGTCGCGATGGAGGAACTGGCGGGACCCCAAAGGCCACCGCGCAGAGCCGCCGCTTCCAAGGGGCGGCRGAGGAAGGGAGCAGGGTCACAAGGCAACCGCACACCAGCTCAGGCTGCCGCCCAGCGCTTACGGACTGGACCATCTTCCTGTTTATGTCATCTACCGTGTGATGCAAGACAAACACAAGGGGAAATCTGGGGACAAAAACGCTCCTCGAGGCAGCTGGGGACAGGCGCAACGCAGTAACTGCGGAATAGCGCGCTGTGTCCGCGCGAGCGTGCCGCAGCATGGCGAGACGGACACGTTCCCCTCTAAGGGAGCGTTCCCCCAACCTTTCGGAGAGGCTCCATCCCACGCCTAACCTCTTCCCATCCAAGGGGGGGTGGGCATCCGTCCCTTGGGAGTTTCACCCCTGGTCCTGAGCATGCCCCGAGAGGTGGTCTCCTCCGCCGCCTTGGTCGGGAAGCCTGGCTGGGACGCACTAGCCTCTTTGCCGTCCATTCGGGCCATGTTCTGGGATACGCGGGTCTCTGGCACAGCCTGGGTAACGTTCCCGACTTCCTCGTCCGTGCTGGAGCCGCGTACGGCACAAGGGCGAGCACGACGTGCGGTGCCTTTCCCGGAGCTGCGCCAGCGCCCCGCGGAGGGCTGCGGGCAGCCGCGGGCCAGTGCTCGGCGAGGAGAGCCGGCCCACGYGGCTGCGCATGCATGGTTCCAGCACCTTGCCGTCCCCAGTTTCCGTACCTGAGCACCGGCAGGTACAAACCTTCGCACGCCGCGGTCCGGCCACGTCCCTTACCCAAGGTAGGGAGAGAGACTCACGCAGCCGGGCTTCCTGGMCACCCTGATGCACCACCTTCAGACGTCACGCCAAGTTCACCATTCCCAGTTACCCTCCAGCCACCGGCCCYGGACCCGGGAGGACCTCCCTTCCTTCCCCATCTGCCCCGGCAGCGCTTTCCAGCACGTACTCCATTTCGTTACGCGCTCCCTCCCCATCCTTCCCAGTTTAGCAAGGGCTCTGCCCAGCAGCAGCTACGCCAGGAACTGCAGCAGAGCAATAAGTTCTTCTCAGAAAGACAGAGGAGAGGAACGAAGGCCCCAGAAAGCTAAACAAATTGCTGCTCTATTGTCAAAACAAGCTTTCCAGATAGCAAAACATGCTTTACTGCTTCTGGGCATCCCACCACCCAGGGCAGAGGTGGCAGCTAAACTTGACGTGCTCGGAGGACTTCCCTAAACTTGACGTGCTCCAAGGACTTCCCTCAGGGCAGTAGTTGAATAGTTAGCTCCAAGACGGCTTATTTTTGTTCCAGACTGCCTTATTTTTGCCCCTCTCACATCTCATCTTAGCTCCAGGGTTCTCTCTCTGAAACACCTCTGTTCCACATGAGTCTTCACGGCTCCTCACCACGCTCACACGCCATCTGAGTACAGCACCGGAGCGAATCTGGGAGCACTGCCCCAACTCTGCGCCGGASAGAGTCACCTCCAACGGGGTGATCCTGCTTCCCACTTCCCAGCAGGGCTGGGATTATGCAGCTGGGGACACAAAATGCTCAGAGGAAAAAGGCGTTTATGTCATTGCTTGAAGAAATTCAGTTTAGAAATTGAATTTTTCATATGCACAGAAATCATATTTCATTCTAAAAAGACAGAAGTGCTAAACATGCAACTGCAATCATTAACTGAATGTGACAGCTTATATTTCCTTTGCTGTAAATGAGCTTAATACTAGTCTTGATTGTCTTCTTTTGTTTTAAAGAAAGTTAAAATGCAGCCCTTCCCACTCAAAATCTGTATAACCTTATGCTTTGCATTTTAGAAACAGTACTATAAAAATAAAAGCTAAGAGGTCTAAAACAACACAATAAACTCAGCTCTGCACCATACGCATCCAAAAAGTAACATCTCCCCTCATAGGTTTGCAGCTTAGTCAGAATGCTGCACTTGATCTTTGACAATATTTGAACTGCGTGGAGGAAACATAATTACTTTTACAACCTTTACTGACCAATTTGAAATGCTTGCAGCTTTCAGTGTCTCTAATAAAAATTGCAAGAAAGCACTGAAGTGGCCAAATTAGCCCCAACTCAATAACACTTCGTCATACCTTTGTGAAATGCAAATACGTTGTATTCTTTATTTTAAAAAGGAGGAGAAAACTTCTCTTCTTTCATTATTTACTGCAGTGGGACAATAAAGCTTAACATTCATCTCCAGAGAAGCCAATATTAATCTCATGTAGCAGCAAAGAGTCCCTGGCTCACAYGGGGCACATGAACTGCTGGAGGAAAGGAATCACTGAACTGCTTGGACAATGAGATCCAACGGATGYGACTGCAAGGCTCGGTGGGGTGACAGAGGTGGACCAAGCCGGGGTCCACCTGCGACCACCGTTCACTGGTTTTATTTGTGCTCTGCATTGTTCTCCGCTATCTTCAGTTTGTTTATTCCTAACGGGCTGGATGAAGGAGGATGTAGCCAGGCCTCCGGGGTTCACGGCTGCTTCTCTCTGCGGTTTTAGCTTGCAGTCAGTATGGTAGACGAGACAAAGATAGGTATCTGTGCAAGAGAGGTGGAGCATTCGCTACGGGGGTGGCACTTCCTCTCCCCACATAATTATAGATGCATGCTCACCGCAAACATTTCCGCTCTTCAATGTCTTTTAGCACCTTTAACCACCTCAGGATACTTCCTCCTGACCTTCTGCTTCAGGCTGCACCTGGGAACAAGACTGCTGTGGAAACCCAGGGGTTAACTGCGCTGTGTTTAAACTCTGCAGCTGCAGAACAGATGTCTGGTGGAAACAAGGGAATGGAAAGGGCACTAATAGGAAAAGAAACAAAGGGCCAGCAAGGGTGAAGGCCCTTATCTGTCCTTCTCGCCTCCCCCACATGCATTTTTCCAGCTGCTCCCACCCCAGAGAAACAACAGGTAGGGCAGAAGCTCATTCTCCTCCGCTCAGCCTGGGAGCGGAGCAGAGCCCATCCCTCGCTTTGCTGAAGGAGGAAGGCGCAGTGGGCCAGGAGGAAGCTCTCTATCCCGATGCTTCGGAAAAGGCCAAAGGCAAAGCAAACTCATGGGACAGAGGGTCTCTGACTCCAGACCATCCCATGCACCATCCCGAGAAGGTCAGTCAGTGCTGGTATGGTTGCCTGATTGCATCTGTCTAGATCTAGACTTGGGGTTGAAAAGTTGCTGTCTTCTCTTTGGCACCAGTTAGGTTATTCCCTTCCTGGGTTTAGGACAAGGTTCTATTTACTCTGCTTAGCTGMCCATAGCCACACAAATGTGCATATATCTACACAGAGAGAGAAAAGCTTTCCAGTAAGAAGAAGAGTTAAAAAACATGCTTGCGTGGCTGGAGCATCCAGCAGGAACATAAATGATGCTTGTAAAAACGACTGCACTGCAACAGAAGTATCTTTTTTCAGTTCATTACCCTTTAACAAGCTAAGAACACCAAGACACTCCAGTACAACTCAAAACAGAGATTTTAAAGAAAAATATGGAACCCAACTGGCTAGAATAAAAAAGGAACAGCTTTTCAGGTCTACCTAAATTTCGCTCTCTCACACACGTGCTGACACAATTCTGCACCTGCAGTCAGCGAGCAAGCCAGTCCCGGGTACAAATGGCAGCATGCTGGTGCCCAAATGTATGTTATTGTGTTCACAAAGAGCCTGACACTGCTTAAACAGCCTTCCAAAGAATGGAAATCATATCAGATACGGTGGTTTCTACTCAGGTGCCTAAGCACATACCCATTTTCTGTGGCAGCATATGCACTATCCAAGAAGATAGCAGCCTTGCACCTCCACCTAATTAAGGTTCCTGATGATCCAACCATTAATTTATGAAATATATGATGTCTTAATTACATACATTTCTGCTGTGCAAGGGGCTGCGGTGGCTGAGCGCTTTACTTGCTGATATTGAAAACCTAGCCAAGAAACAAGATAAAAACAGCTACTCAGATTAACAAAATTAATATCCTTGCCCATCCTGTGTCCCACCCTTTCTAAAATTGCATCGTTGTTTTCCTGTTGATCATCCCGGCGATCTCAAAGCTCTTTGTTTGGACTAAGGGACGCCGTCCCTCTGAACGCAGCCAGCCGTGCACCGGAGCTCCCCACCTGACGGCTTTGATAACGCACCGCGGTGCTGCAGGTGCTGACCACAACCGCACGCCCCCAGCGAGCAGGAACCCTTTAATGCGCTCCTTGACAAAAATGAGACTCCCATTTTTCCTCTGCTTGGAAAAGTATTAGGCCCAGCACTGGCAAAAAGATGCAATTCCAGCCTAACTCCTGTGTCCAATATGCTTAAAATCCAGAGAGCTGCATCACAGCGCGTTACAGGTGTTGCTTTTACCGCAGCACACGCACCACATTCAGCATGAAACGGGACACAGCCATCATACAAGGCCACCTGTCAAGGCAGAGGAAAATGGCAATAGTCTGGCTAAAAAGTCAGAGTCTGTGGCGGCTCACCTCTTTGCAGAGAGCTCTCGACTCCATAACAGGGTGTCTCCAGCTGCCGCAGATTCACGTCTCTAATCAGTGCTACCTGCTGACGTTTCTCTCCTGTACTACATGCTTAGGAGCTATTCCCAGCTCCTCCGTCTTTTAAATCCCCATATTAAAAAAAATAATTACTTGCTTAACACAGGAGGGAATTCCACCCTACTTTTATGTACTCGTTTGGAAGAAACTCTAGTGTTTGTTGCCAGAGGAACCCCGCGGAGAAGCACTACACCGTGGTCCTTCTGCAGCTTTGTCTGCATTGTACAGAATCACAAAACAAACCGATTCCTAACCAAGGAACGCAAAGAGTCCTATCGACTTCAGTGGGAGTTTTATGTAGTCTCCGGGGAACCGTGAAGCCAGATCCAGACCTGTCATCGCTATGAGTAAAACAGCTTACACCTGGGCCACGCGCTGGCTGAGCTGAGGGCCAGGCACAGGCAGCGCTATAAGCCCCTGCACAAAAGTGCTTTCTCACAGGAAAAAATGGGCACTACATTCTCAACAGAGGCACAGAGGGTTACTTTAGGGCTCCTTTTTTAAAACGTCCCAGTACAAAGATAGTCAGAATCAAGTATTCCTCCAGCTCTCTGCAATAATTTGCCTCCTTTTTCTGCCTCACCAATCGCTGTACTCCAGACACTGAAACGTGATTGCAAAGTCATCTCCACTCCCTGTCCACTTGCAGAGCACTATCAACCAGCAGCCCTCTGGCCATTTCCTTCAGTCAGACTCTGTTTACCTATTAGTCCTTGCATCTTCGTACCGTATCTGCTCCATAGGGAGCTGCGAGAGCAACGGAGGTCTGCAATTCTGCACTGACACCTGCACATGCTCATTGTTAAACTCGTGAACAATCCTACCAAATGCAAGAAAGATCTCTGCAAAATTAAGGTTTTTAACAGCACAAAATCCTGCATGTGCAGATGAATGCAATGCTGCAGCTTAGGCTGCAAACTGCACCCTTCAGGAGCTTCATTTACAAAATACTGCATCAGTGTTATCTTCTATTGTAAAGCCCCATGCAGCACGTTGTGCCTTCCCCTCCCAGCAATCTTGCCTGCCCCATTTGAGCAGAAGGAGCTCTAGGAAGCTTCAGCCTGTCGGAAGGTGGGGTGGTCACATCTGGGACACCGCCCAGCTCCGCTGCACTACCACTTGGTGTTTAAAGATGCTCTAGAAGAGATTCCCTGTCTAAAACTGCACAATTCAGCCCTTCGGACGTGGACAGCAAAGCCTGCAATGAGCTCCCATTCTAATCTGCGTTTCAGTGCCTTGGGGCTAACCTCCCAGAAACAGGGATCTCCCTACAGTTGTTTGGGAGAAAACTACAAATCAAGCCATAAAACTGGGGGGGGAAAAAAGCTCATTTTAAAAAGCAGCCAAATAACATTTCTCATGCAAATGCAGGTCTGCATATGCTGGGGCAGGACCTTCAGTATGCCCATAGGATCTATTCCATCCCGAGCATTAAGGAATTAATAACAAGCTACAGATCCCCTTTCGCTATCCAAAGAACACAACCCCTCCGCTGAGACACTAGCAGCATTGCTATTGCATTGGTCACTAATGCAGCTGCACGGTAATTCCTGGAGAGGAATTTCCATCTGCTGTGAACGTGTATGAGTCCCTTCCCCACCCCGGAGCCGGCACTTCGCAACCGGGAAGCTCCTTCCCTCTCCTCCGCGCTCCTTCCYGTCTTCCTTCCCTCTATCTAAAACCTGCATTTGTGTAAGGAAAGGTTCCTCGGGTAGGGAATTTAGCTTTGGCAGGGCTGGCACGTCAGTGCTTCCGCAGGCGCCCTGCCAGCRCGGCGCAGCGCGGTGCGGCTCGGCTCGCCGGCGCTCGCTGGGCCCGACGCAGGCGGGGGGCCGCGCGCAGACAGGCGTTTTGGCAGGGCCGCGGGAAGCGGTAAGAGGTTAGCGCGAGCTGGCAGGCAGCGCGCGGAGCGGTTTCACCAGCTTGGCTGACTCCGTGAGAAATAAGCCCAAATACCGAGAAGGCTGCAGCTCTGTTATGTCTGCCGACTCTCAAGCAGGGAGCGGAGGGGCTGAAGCAAAAGCCACCCGCAGCACAACTGAAACCAGCCCGTGCTCTGTCGCGCCCGTTTCCCCCCTCCTTCCTACGCACACACGACTGCACCCTCAGTGCTGGTGCCTTCGTCTTCTCGGGGCGCTCCAGGGCTCACGTCTGCCGGAGCAGCAAGGAGCCTAACTGCAGCCCCTCTCCCAGCAGCAGGGGAAAGCTCTTCTCAGTGCAGAAGCTACAGATGGTTTCAAGAAAAAAAAAGGTAAAAGAAAAACTGGTCTGTTTTCCAAGAAAAAAAACCTGTAACAACAGAAAAGAATTGCATCTCCCACCCCTTCCCTCACCCTGCAGTGTAACAGCCAAAGCAAACTAACTAGATGCAAAGGAAACACTGTTTTCAAGAAACCTCTAACAAAAAACTGTCATTTTACGAACTGTTTCCACCTCCCCCTTGAAAGCATGTTCGCTGGCTGAGACCTTCTACAGGGTGAAAATACAAAGCAGGGACACGAGCAGACTCACCATGACAGAAGCTGCTAATCCTGGCTTTGTTCATTGGAAATCGTGGATTAAATGCAAGAAAAAAAAAACAAAATCAGCATGACCACCGGCCTCCTTCATCCCCCAACTTCAGCCACGCTGAGCACCATCCACTGGAAACGGGAGGATTTCCAGCCCAAGGACCTTCCTGCAGGCAGTGAACTGGAGATCTCGGATCCTTTCCATGCAGGCCTGCTGTACGGAGGTAATCAAACCTGCCCTTCCCGACCTGCATGCACGGAAAGCATCTAATTTCTCTTAGAAACAAACAGGACATCTGTGGCTGTGCAGTCAACGGGCTGAACTGTTTAAATAGCAGGGGTGGGAGTAGGAGGGGGAGAGAGCGCGAGAAAGCAAGAGCGATAGTGCACATGCACGCACGCTGCTTAACTATTTCAAGCTCTTCTTGATTCTGCCTCGCTGGGCAGATTCACTTCCCTCTCCCGCAGCAGCAGCTCACTCACTGAGGACAACCCAGGCTCCTGGCACAGCGAAAGTGGGCATGAAATGTCTGGGAGCTGAAACAGCGAGGTCTGCTTGGGCACTGCGGTGCCACGCCAACCAGTAAGGCTGCAGTTTTCAATTACTAGTGGGAAACTTAGGTACTTTCGATCACACTGAAATGTCCAAATGTGAAACCTTCTGAAGTGCTGGATTTTGCAATGTTGGTACTCCCCTCTGTCACCAGTGCAGCGCTCTGGAAGTGGGACCGACGGGGAGCACGCGGCACAACCCACGTAATAAGGCAGCAGAGAGGATGGAGGAGAAAAATGGATGGATGGAGCAAAACCACTTTTCCCATCTGATCAGATGCTGACTAGTCATATCACTGACCTTAAATCTCAGCTGAGCGGCTTTCCGTAGTCAATTATTTGTATTAAAGCACAGATATCTGCAAGCCCTTCTCACAGCCAGCGGCAGGAGCGTGTGTGAATGGAGCCTTTTGAGTGTGCAGAATAAAGGCAAAGGCTGGCAAAACGTAACGTAATGACCGGTGCCATCACAAATTTCCCAATCCCTCAAGAGTCTTAAGAGGACCTGAAGCTATGGAAAAAGATGGTTCAGGGGCAAGAACAGGAGCACCTGCTGCTGAAGATACATAGACCTGAATTCCCTAATTTGCTACAGACTTTGCGGTCTGCTTAGTCCATCTGTGCTTCGCTTTTCCCGAGAGTACTTCTTCCCTCACACAGGAAGGACTCACATCTCCCCTCCAGACAGACTAAAGCTAAGGGAAACAACACAGTCCAAATAGAAGCTTTGGTCGACATGGTCTGTCTAATTAAAAGCACATTGTCTACAACTTTCCTGATTTGGTGTTTTTGGCATAAATAATTTACAGAATGAGCTGTGAGATCCCCTAGTTTGAACAGGACCTGGCAGGGGAGATTTTAGGTCCAAAGTGCAGAAGGGGACAGTTTAGAGAGTAACAGGCTGGTAAATACATCTGTGAACAAAACCTTGGAAAGGAGAAGGATGAACCCACCCAGCACACGTGACAGCGGAGCGCGTCCAGCTGACAGCACTGAATTGCCTTGCAGATGTGAAGGCGTCTGAGTGGCCATCCAAGTTACCAACGACCATGTGTAAAATTTCCACCAACACAGGAGGAGTCAAAAGTTGCTTCCAAATGTGATCTCATGTACTAGCGATGTAAGAAAGCACCGGGCCTCAGAGACAGCAGTGCTGCTACCCTTCAGTTTGTTTTAAAGGAAGATGCCATGGCTGCTCCTGGTCCAGCTCACAACACATACTCCACCCAAGCTGTTTAAAGAGCCTACAAAACTATTTTGACATAGCAGGTTACTTAAATGCCCAAACTGAGCGTTCTTGATCCTCTTGGGGCTGGAGGCAAGTACTGCTAAAAACAAGCCAACACCAGAAGTTAGCCAACTGATAATAAATAACAACCATATTTACAGTAAAAAAGGCCTTTCTATACATATATCACGGCAAAAGAAACCAAACCTAGCTGACACTGCAGGTACAAGTGGGAGATGAAGAATGGTTTTAACCAAAGCAGGCTCCCTCCAGGGCACGCAAGCYAACAACGGTCCCAGCTGCACGTGGGGTTGGCTCTCATCAGCACCCACGGGGATGGGGCGCCAGCGGGGAGGGCGGGCGTGCGGGGCAATGGCAGGTGCCAGCACGCTTGTCCTGCCCTCCCCACTCCAAGGGCATTTTGGTCCAGTTCTTGGGAAAAGCCTTGCCGGTGATTAACCCTGGCTGCATCTTCCTGTCATTAACGCTACCGTGGCGCCACAGAAGGAAACCAGACCATAATTTCCAGTTACAGCAAAAGAACAGCAGCTGCCTCCTGGGTATCCAGTCAGCCAGTATTTTTAGGTGGGAGACAGGGAGGAGAGCGCCTTTGCTGGCTCCGAAGAGGTGGATGAGGCAGCCAGTCCCCTTGCTTGGAGAAAGCTGAAGTGCTGCCCAGGACAGGAGGCTGAGAGGCTCCAGGAAGCCAACAGCTCCTTGTCCGGGCACAGGGAAAGGGTCCAGGGGCCACCGTCTCCTTCACGAGCGACAAAAAGGGGAAACTGGCACAGCTCATTCAGGTAGAAGAGCAAAGAGGCTCCCTGAATGTCCCGGGGAGCAATTGCCATGCAGAAACCAGGGAATGGGGCCCCAGCATGGGGAAAATAAATTATACGGGGACCTATGGGTTGGCTCTTTATTTCACGCTTCCCCTTCTCAGCCTGTTCTTCTCCTCGTCCCTGTAAAGCCCAGCTGTAGGAGGCACAAAGGGCTGAAGTTTTTACCTGATACATCCTAACATAGTTGAGGGCAAGCAATTATTCAAGTCAAACTCTTGTGTCTCGAGCCCACTAGGTCATACTGTTGGCTCCAACACTAAGTTATTTCTCACCTTGTTTCTGGAGTATACACCGATTCCCAGTGGGAAACATAATAGGTGTCTCGGCCCCAAAGGATATAGCATTGCAAAAGCATCCCAACACTTTCATTTAGCTTCCTTACGCCCTGGGAGGAAAGACGGAGACCAGTGCTGGATGCAGGATACCAACCCAAGGACCACTGTGATGGCTTCTGCATTCTCAGCCGTCACTGTTCAGACAAAATTCTCCTCCAAAAATAGAACCATCCAGACCACATTATGGAGAGAGGCTGCGGTAGCAAAGGAAGCACAGCTACAAACCAATCATCATCCAAGCCCATCATCATCATGAAGATGTGGAAATCAGAATGAAACCTTAGAACAAGGGTAGAACCCAGATAACACGGACCTGAGTTTTATAGAGGTGACCTGAGCCAAATAGGAGCCTACAACCCTTTCTCTCTTTTTTCCCCCCCTCTTTCCCCACTGGAAGGGGACAGTGTTGTGGCAGCAGTCCAAGCTCAATACTTCCTTTTCATTATGGAGCTAACAGGAGCTGCTGGAGTGAGCAGGCCAAAAGGCTTTTTGAGAAGTAGTTTTAAAGGATGTCACAGTTTTGCAAAGAGACAAAGGAACATTTAAAAAAAAAAAAAAATACAGAAGTCTCCTTGCCAGGAATGTGGGGAATGTCAGGGAATATTACAAAACAGGATGCAAAAGCTGGCCTCAAGCAATGTTACAGACTCATATGCTGGTCTGACAGTCAAGATGTTAAATCCTGATGGAAGGCTAACCATGCAGCTACCCTGGGAATTAAAGACTTGGCTTATCTTGTTTGGTCCCATCTGTCTGTCTGCCACCAAAGSAGTCAGCACAGCGACCTCTGCTTGGGTCAGCTCTGTTCCCCTTTCCCCAGACATGCCTACCCACAACCAGGATACAGTCTAAAACATGGCATTTTCTGTATATTGTAGCATTTTCTGAGGAGCTAAAGCAAACAAAGCTTCTTGGGACACAGCTGAGGACACTGCTGACTTTACTGCAGATGGAGAATCTGAGGATCCAGAGAGAGAACTGGGCTCATTCTTAGTTGAAGAGTTAGGCCTGAACCCAGCCGTTTGCTTTAAGCACTAGGAAATACTTCTCAGATATGGTTTAAATGTCTCTCTTCAACACTTTATTAGTTAACCAAGTATATCCCTGCCTTTGAAGGGTTTTACACACACATACGCTCACACCTCCTTCCACAGCTATTCAGGCTCAAGGGAAGTTATGACACTGAATGCATTAAACTCACTTCTGCGGCTGCAGACAGCAAGGTCAGAAGTACAGGAAGACCTTTTTAGGGTCAGGCCTAAGGAGAAGTTGAGGAGTTAGAAGAAAGCAGGAAGCTCTAATTCAACACACCAACCATTTGCAATAGCAGCACAGAAATCAGAGGCCAGTTACTGGCAAAGTGYGTGCCTTTTGGCAGGAATGAACATGTTTTTTCCAGCTTCCCTTCCATGTGAAAGTCCCTGTTTAAGTAAAAGATTTGTCACCCCATATCTACTTGGGTTTTTTTGCCTGGCTGAATATTGACCCAACTGAACACAACGGTCTTACTTATGCTTGTAGCTGGAAGGGCAACAGCCCACAAACAAGAGGCAGAAGGAGTCCGCAGCTGACGGAAGGCAAATTCCCCTCTGGATGAAGAACGTGCACATGGGGACTAGAGTGACAAAGACTCCAGCCCATGTCTGATGCCTTCCAGGGGTCTTCTTCAGAAAATTTTGCTCTAAAAGCAGTCATATTGGAATCTTCACCTAAAATCACACACAGAAAAAACTCTCTGACAAAAACTCTGCAGCTAGTGGCTAAGTATGCAACACAGCAGTGCAGCTATCTATGTTCTGCATCATCCTGGGACATCTCGCTTTCCAGAGGGGGCACCTTCAGGGCTAACTACCTTTAACACTGGCCACAGGAAAGGCTTTTAAGGTGCTCACTCAGGTTTCCTTGGTCAGCGGGAAACTAGCTAGGAAGAACCTTCAGGCCGGGATCAAAGTCCATCCGTATTACTGCATATTGCAGAACGACGGAGCTAAGCAGCAACATCCAACACTCTCACACCTCGGAGAACAGCTCACATACCTTGGAGCCTCTCGCTACTGCTTCATTCTCATATTCAAATGGTTTGCTTGGAAGTTTTTTCCATGTGTAAATTTCCACTGCTTTCACTTTTTTCTTCTTTCAGAACAATGTTTTAAAAAGCCCTTATCTTCTAAAGAAATGTTTATTTTCCAGACTCATTAGCGTGCAGTAATTCTCCTGTTGACATTTCTGAGGAAAACCTTTGCTTCATAAAACCTCTATCTTAGAACTGCAAGCTAACGTCATTTGTGGTAAATCAATCAGCTCATATCCTTCTAAAACTCATCTGCGTCTATTTTTATAAGTCGTTAATTTTTGACTCGCACACTAATGTCTTCTGAAGAGACTCAAAGCCCACAGTTAATACTCAGTTTTCAAAAGCGATTAGAAAATCAAGTGCTGAGCTTCTTTGAAATGGCTGGTTATAAACGTGTCAAACCAAAAGCTGTCTGGCACTGTGGTTTGGTGTAAAGCCGCCCCTGCTGCCTCCAGCAAGTACTCAGCCTTGATGTCTTCGCAGGGCGAGAAGCACTCGCGTATCAACCACAGAGGTCGCTCAGGGAACAAGGCTGCCCACCGTCCGGCACAACCTGGGAGAAGCTGTATCTTGCCTTTATTTGAAAAAACGCAGGTTACGGCGTGGTACTGACCAAGATACCGGTCAGCCACGTGCACACAAATACGCGTGCACAAACACGCCAGCCCTTCACTCAGACTCACATGCACAGATGTACACGCGCACACGGTACTACCAAACCATTAACGTTACAGGGAAGGACTCTGTTGCTCTTGCCCGCTGGCTGGTTACTGAACATTTTGTTCCTATTTGCCAACAACCTACTTGCAAAACTAAGCAGAGGGTCACAAGATCCCATCTGGCTAAAATCACTAAGCTGGCATGAAGAAGAAGAGCTAATTCTTGCTTTCCCTTATTTGCTCTCCAGTAAAAGGCCTGGGATCCTGCATTTCCACATGCTTCTGCTGCAGAACTTACCTTTGTCCAATTCCACTTCGGGTTATGAAGCCTGACACTGGAATTGGAGTACAGGACTGCTTAGCTTAGAGTGATATGATTTCCCTTCCATTTCACATTTGCAATTACTGGGAAGAAGTATGTGACATTTCTCCAGAAGTTGCTGCAACTCTTCACTTTGGGCCTGCCAAGATGGATAAGTGGCTGAAGCTGAGCAGAACTCACTCCTGTCATTTCATTTTCCTTCACGTTACCTACAACTTTTCGCCTCGTGCTAGTCCCTTCTGCCCCAAGAAAGGTGCTAGTGTGTATCGAGTACTGGTTCCGGCTATCCGTCAAAACAACTCAACTGGGAAGTGTGGCTGCTTCAGGCTGTGGTTGCAACAGTCATCTGTCCATCCCCGTTAGAGGACACCATCACAAGGCAAGAGAATAAGCTTAGCCAGATGGTCTCTTGTCCTCTGGCACAACCTTGACCGTTGATTCACTCCACCAGCATCAGGGAGGCCCAGCAGAGCTTACCCGTGCTCGTTTTTGCTTATTTGCTCTCCTTCTCTTCAAACTCTGTCCACTGTTACTATTTTCTCCTTCTGGATAAGGAGCCATTACTGGATAAATTACATGTGCCAACTTGCTGGGCCAGAGAGATAAGAAAACAGTAACCAGCTTTACCGGAGATATTTGCAGCCCTACAGCACGCAGAAAATCCGCCCCCCCCCAGTTCCCGAGCAGCTCCGAGACACGGCAAGTCCATTGCACGGTTACAACCCTCCACCCTTCGCGGGGCAGAGGGAAGCGGCTGCACAAACCCGCGCAGACGGGATCTAGCCGTCACCCAGCGACTGCCTCCYGCGCCTTGCGGCAGGCCTCAGCCCTTCTCAACGCCCACCTCAATGACAGAAGCAAATTTCAAAGCAGCTGCAGTAAGCCCAGCACACGGTCCTGAGCTCTGCGTGCTGGTTCATCTGAGCACATGCCTCTCAGTTACCCACTTCCAAAGCAAAGCTTGCGATGGACAAAAGGGGAATGACTCACATTAGAAAATTGGAAAAGAAATGACAAAGCCACTATTGTAACATTCAATATCCCAATCGGCTTAGAAGCCTGGCAAAGAAACAAAAGTCCCTCAATAATCTGCAAAACATAGAATTGCACAACATCTAGTTATATTTATCTGTGCCTGTCTTCACATTGCCAAGAGCCGTTTACAAGCAGAGCTCCTGTTCAAGGAGGGACAAATAAGACTGTAAAGCAGGTAATTTCATCAAACGAAGTAGTTGGGCAGGTGAGCAACTCTGCCAACGCAGCCAGAGATCCCCAAGGAAACCTGTAATCACTGCATTTAATAAGGAGATTGGGATCACAGAGACTTCAGTTCTCATGAGACAGGACTCCATTCTGACCTAGAGCCAAGTAATCAGGGCGGGTTGTCACTGCCAAGACAGATGTTCTTAATTCACCATGTTTTCCTCCCCTCTATGGAGACAAAAGATAAAATTCAGTGAACCTTATCAAATACTAATCATTTAAACTTTTGACCTTATTATCCTCTACCTTCTCTGAAGGCTTCTGTCCAAAGAAATAATAAGTGAGATACGAACTTCTTTCACATGACCCTGAGGGGCTGGAATGATGTCCACCACCTCTAAATGAGACCTGCCACCCCAAAGCACAGGTGAGGTGGAGGAGGGAAGAAGAGGCAGAGGTATCAGGGGTACCATAAGTACAAGCAAACGGCTAACTCCAGGTTTGCACTGCTCAAATCAGGGGCAGGAAGGAAGAGCGTCAAACCACAGAGTTCTGCCAAGCGCTTGGTGCTGCTTCCGGAGCAGCAGTTTTGCAGAACTTAATTAATGAATAAAGGTTTGCAGCACAGCTTCACATCCCATAAAGAACATTCACAAACAACACATTCTCGTGAAAAAGAAAAATAACACCTTTCTTTTTAAGCAGGAGAAAAAGCTTTAGGAAACAAGAATGAGAGAGGCACAGCATTACTGCTGCTGGCTGCAGCGAGCGAAGGGGACAGCGCGATCTCCCACTGCTGCTTCCTGCACAGAAGCCAGCCGCTGAAGGAAGAGGTCTGAGGCACACCCAGCTCCTCTGAAAGCTCCTCTGACAGAGGAACACAGTCTACTGAAAATTCACCTAATCAGTCAACTTCAGCCAAGTCCCAACCTGCCTTCATCTCTCTGCTGCCCAGAATCCTTCAGCCACTAGCAGCCTGCCTGCTCAAGTTATTGGCTACATACCGCTTGCTTGTAAGTGCAAGGTCACAGCTAACAGTATCAACGTACCTCGGTAATGGAGCATGAGTCACAAATGCTTCAGCTTTCCAGCAAACTCTCATCAAAAGAACTTCTTTCTTGACCTTGTCTTTAATCCCCTGCTATGTGTCCTACAGCCACTGCAGAGATCTCTAGCCTGTGTCTGGGGATGGACCAGGGAGGACAGCACTGGGAATAATGTACGGCACCTCAGCCGCCTCTTTTAACCAAGGTGCTGCAGCAGCAGTGTTCTTTCCACTGCGCATGAATAAATCCCCATCCAAGTTCTCTGGCTGCAACGCAAATCCCCAGTAACCATCCAGCTTCATCTTATCGTCACTGGGATTTACCAGTGGAGTAACTATTCTCTGGCCCTGCTCAGAAAATCTTTGAATATTCATGGAGGTGAGGCGCCCAGATGAGAATATAAGAAGAGCGAATGGCCATGCAGACCCGTGTTCTGTCCCAACGGTGGTCAAGAGCAGACACCCAGGGAAGAGCACAAGAACCGGACTTGTAGGTGTTCTTCCCCAAACACCYTCCCACTGTGTCGTGGCCCAGGCGCTCCCAGAGCCAGAGACGGTGCTTTCCTGCCTGACGGTCCTTGGCAAAACAAAATGGCCTGGAAGAGGCGCCTCAGATACCCAGAACTCACATGACTGTGCCATGCCAAAACCATGAAAACTTAAAAAAAAAAGGAACAATGAAAAAGCACACCTCTCCCTCATGGCAGATGTTCACGCATTTGGGGCCCACGCTTTATATTTGCTGTAAAAAGAAGAACTAAAAGTATGCTTAAAAAAATAATAAAACCAGAAGTTGCAACTGTTGTCAAGGAGGAGAAGGGGGCAAGGCTGCACCCATCACACACTACAGCACCTTCCCACCTCTGCTCCCACCCGCACCCGCGCGGACGCACTCTGCGGCCACCTCGACACCCCCGCCAGCAGCCTGCTCCGAAGCGGGGAGCGCACGGCCTTCCCAGCGGGGAGAGGGACGCATGGCTAGCCAAGGCGCATCAAACCCTCYCGCCTCCGCTCTCCCGCCTCCGCTGCACCCCATCGGGAAGGCTAGCACTCGCTTCAGAGAGCGTTTGCAATCCCTCTCTTTTTCCCCAAGCAAGCTGGGGCTCAAAGTCATGATGCTGAAGGTGACCTTCCGAGGTCAACTATCAAATTCCTGCAGCTTTACCCATGTGTGTCRATTGTTCCCAATTGTCCAGCAAAGTGGAATTTCCAGCTTTTCACTATCAAAACACAGATTTTGCCCACCATCCATTTCAGCAGGCAATAACGAGAAGAGATAAGACCAGCCTTCTCTTTCACTGATAATCACATTTGTCACATTTGTAATAGTTAGTCAAGGAGCAGACCACTGCTTTCTTAAGTCACCTTTGCTATTTAACTGTCCTACAGGAAAATCATAATTCACACTTTTTTGCTTTCTGGATCAAATGCTTAAAGTTGGAGAAAATGGACAAATTCTGTCAGATGGTACTTTCCAATTACCTAACAGAGATAATTATGGGGTGAATGATTGTATGCTTAAAAATTTGAGCACAGTTTACAATTTTTTTAGCCTGAGAAACTTAACAGATGCAAAACAAAAAGGGGAAAAGAACAGGGCACAAATACAGCCAAAGCCAAAGAACTTTGACATTGAAATACAGAATTTTTTGGCATTACTTATGCCGCTCCACATGAAACAGTTCTGTTGCACAGATAGTATATGCGAGCAAACAAGGAGCAGCATGCACTTCTAAAGCCTTTTCTTTCTTTTATGACCGGTAATTCTGATTTAGGGCCCAACGGTTTTCCAGTAAACACATCCTCAAGTCTCCAGTTCTGAGTGTGATAACAAAACTGTAAGGAACCCTCAATAATTTCATTCTCTCTTCAAAGACACAGAAGGACAACGCAGGTTACTCAGTTCCTCTCGGCCCTGTGCTTTTTCCCGACGCACTGACAAAGATGCTGCTTTCAGCCGAAGCAAGGTGACTTTCTCCATGTGTCAGGAAAGGTGCTGGCTCCCACGAGACAAGGCCGGGCTCCCTCAGGAAGGCTCCCCTGGGGGCTGCGCTCTCCGCCCAAAGCAGCGGCCCCTTCCCGGGCTGCTCTTCATGCCTTGCACCACCRGTTCTCAGGAGGGGCCGCAGGAGCCAGTACTCCTTCTGCACACAGGACCGCGTTCCTCCCGCGCAGCTGAGCATCTGAATCACGAACAAGCAGCTAGGAGGAGCAGCTGTCAGCCCCCTACCCAGCGGGGCAATCCGAGAGAAGAGGATTTGCATGTCCTGGGGGATTTCCRTGCTGGACCTGTCCTCTCTCTGTGCACTAGAGGCTGAGAAGGGTCCATGGGACTTCAGAAAGCTGCAGTCRGGAAAAGCTTCACCCCCAAATAGCCCTAACTTTAATATAGAACCAATTCTGTTCTCGAAAAGGGAGGGAACCACAAAACACTTTTAAACAAAATCAGAATTGGATGGTTCAAATGTCATATTTGGCATAAATTCCTTGAACCAGTAAAAGAAACTCCCATGGCTGCAACTATATGCACTTCCCRTGCTTGCTGTTTAACAAGTAAGCAATTCCAGTGGGAAGACTCTGACTCACTAATACAGGCCTCCAGATACCTTCAAAATGCTTCTTCAAGCCCTCTTCTTCTGCAGTACAAGAGATTTGGCAACGATGTGGTGCCTTTTCTGTTGGGAATAATCCCCATCCCACTGACCAATATCGCATTATTTTATTTACCTTCTCCTCTGGTTTCTTCCTGTTTTACAATCTGAATGTAAACCATTAGACCAGACACTATCTTTGTACGGAGGCCGGCACAAGATGAACCTGGTTCGCACCCAAGACTTGAAAGAACAGCACTGATAACAATGCAGTTTTTTGTAACTGGCCTCCGTGCTGTTTCTTGTCTCCATTTCAACAGCAGGTATCTGTCGTAGCCCTAAGGTCTGAATCCCATTCAAACACATAGGATCCCTCAAGGCTAATATTTGGATCATTTTGACTTGATGTGTATTAGAGGAGAAATGGCACCACCCGACCACTCTAGATAAGGTCTTGTTTGAAGAGTGGACAAGCAAAATGGAAAAACTGATAGTCTCTTGAAGCAGCAGCCAAATCAGAGTTAGCGCCCTAGCAGCCCCAAATCAGGCACATTGCCTTCTTAATCTAGGGAAAGAGGCAGCCTCCAGCGAGCCTCTAAAACGTCTTCCAAAGATATCTACAAAACACCAGCGTTCCCAGTTCAGCCTCTTTAAGCAGTCTCAGGGTCAGTGGTATTTCATGGCTGAGACCGCCACTCCTCAGGTTGGCGGAGCTCAGCTACGCTGCCACTGGCCCTAACAGATACAGGGCCAGGAGCCAAAGCGAAACAATGAAAACCATTTACAGGGCAGGAAGCTGCATCTGCTGGATGAAACGCTATCTTCAAACAAGACGTGTTTGGATAACTCCAGTTTCATAACTCGCCTCTTCCGATGTTAGGAAATCACAGTAATAAAAAGAAAACAAAATGGGGGAGAACAAACTTGGCATGTGGAACAATGGGAGAATTGCTTGAAACACTGAGTCTCCTCCTGAGGTTAACCCACCCYGCTATACCTTAACCAAAGGGGCAGCAAGGACTCCTGCAGTACGCTCCAAGGATTTTGCACAAGAATAAATGCCTGATCAAGTATCAATGGGAAAAGAGTTAAATCTGCACTACAAACATCAAGAGCAAAGTAAATTTTGATGGTCTTAATGTTTGCTTGCTTGCTTGTTTGTTTYAACAGAAGCCAAAGTTATCTTGGGGGAAAAAGTAGAATTAGATAGAGGYGGTCAATGATGAGCCTCAGAATTTTGGGTCTAACAGGACTTACCTTCATCATCTTAAAGGCAGTGGGTGGAAACCCGGGTGGGAAAGGACGACACCCTTTATTGGTCACCTTTCCTTGGCACTGACCATTTCTTGGGCAAGGGAACATAGCTAATTTCTGCTGTTAATAGCAGTGAATTATGGTGGAGATAAACTCATGTGCCCCATAAATTCCTAATGCTAACCTAAAACAAGCTACAGATATTATAGAGAAAGATTCTTAACAATGACTTAGCAGGTCACTATTTAGCAGGTAGAAATAAAGGGAAGAAAGACAGAAGCACGTACTAGTTCCTCACCTCTCACCAGGCAGGTGCTCTCTGTGGCCGGCACAATGTGAAATTCCACCAAAGCTACTGCATGAACAACGAGGCTGACTTGAAYCTTTATCCCAGATCGAATTCCCTTGCTAAAGTCAGCTTCATTTACCAAAACACTCGATTCCTCTCTGATCTTTCCATGGAACAAAGGAAYAAACAATCAGTGCTAGTGGTCGCTAGCTCCCTGCCATCCCAGCAGGCAGACAGCACAAACAACCAAACAGCTGCAAGGTGATGCAAAGCAACCAGCCAGCGCAGGCAGCTCGCTCTGCATTTCAGTCACGCCACGAAAACCAGCAAGCGCAAAAGAGYACCCCCAGGTATATTCATAAGAAGCTAATTCTCCCATACAACGACACCGCTTACAGAGGAACAGAGCGCACATGCTCAGCCACGTGGTTTGCACAGGTCCCACCACGATGGGTTCTGGTCCGTGACTCCTAAACGCGGTGAACAAAGGCAAATTAACAACGTCATGAACAATGCAGTTCAAAACCAGGGGGGAAGTATTRCAAAGGCACAGCTTGGTAACGGGATTTTGTTCCTATTTTTAAACACCAAGGGTTTAATGCAAATCAGGGCTTGCTCTTCCACAGACAGTTTCACTCTGTGCTGTTTGGTCTGATCCATCTGTGCAAATGTGTATTTTGGATCTCTAACATCCCAGTGTGAACTGCTGCGCATCCAAATCCACAGCAGATTTCACCAGGCTGGGATAAAGYGCTTCTAAAGAACGCGGGGAAACACGCGGGGGACTTCCGAACCCTACTTCTTCCTTCCAGGAGGTCCCAGTCAGACAAAGGGCTGATCCCCAAATTACTGTTCCTGCTGCTGCTGCCACCTTGAGTAATTTAGAAAAAGGAGCCAAAAGCTTAGGTCACTCAGCTTCGGCCTCCAGATCCCCCTCCCCACCACCGACCTCCTCTCCCCACCCCTCTCACCAATCCAAATATAAACTTGCTTACAGGAAATGCCTTAAAGAAAAGGCACCTCCCTGAGTCCCGAAGAATGCCCAGAAAATAAACTGTCTCTGGACATGAAGGAAATGGCTTTTTTTTTCTTTTTTTTTTTTAAATCACACTGCAAAGACGCTTTAACCCTTTCAGTCCCTGCTGCAAACTCAGCAGCCCCCACGTCTCAGATCCTTGGGAATTTCTAGACACCTAGGCTAAAGGCTCGATTGGCCGGATGAGAGGATCCTCTTGCCAGAAGTCCCCATGTCCTTACACAATCACCGCATCTTCAGCAAAAATGGTCCAAAATCCACAACCCAGACCCAAACTCTCCTTTTCCTAAGGAAAGCACCAGACCCTCAAGCCAGGCTCAGAGCACGGGGGACCCACTTTCAATTTAAGGCTCCATTCCCCAGCTCCCTGGGCAGAGGACAAACTTGCACAGTTGCTTGCATTACTCTAAATACTGCATCACCACGGAGTGCAACTGGTGAAGCAGGGCAGAAGGGGGGCTGCACCTGCATCTTCCTCCTACCTACCCTTGAMTTTTGTTTAAATAGCCTACCCCCAAAACACCGCTCCTTCCTCCAGGAACCGTTCCCATTCAGAGGCCATCTGCGTTGAGAACAGAACCCAAGACCAGCTGTGCTCCCCTTTGTCGCAGCTGCAGCCAGAGCCCCACTGCGAGATACAGTCCACAATCCACAACAAACCTCTCTGATGTCCCAGGGGCCTGAGACTTCTTAGCTTTACATCCCCAAAGCATTTAATGAGCTTTAACTAACCCTTGCATCTCCCCTGTGAGGTGCATTAGTCCATGTCATGGAAGAGACTCCCTAAAGAGGTGCGTTATGTCATTTTACAACTACAAATGCTATTCCAGAGATTCCTGCAGACCGCAGGGATGGGATTCCATCATAAAAACTGGAATTAGAAAGCAACAATAAGAAAGGTAAAAGGCTGTGTGCTAGATCAGATTGCAAACCATTATCTGCAGTAATGGGACTGCAATATCCAGAATCCAAACCCAATAATTCCTGGCTTGTGTTGACTACATAGCACTGCATTTATTCTAGACGGGCTGGGGAGTAAAGCAGCATATGGAGGAAGCATAAATACTGTTTTCATACCAGTGTCCCTACAAAAGAAAAAAAAAAAACAAGAAAGAAAAAAGAAAGGTAAAAGAAATCCAGGAAATCCAGTATATACAGAGGCAGCTGTCTCAAAATAGAAGCTGTTCAAGGTTTCACAGGAGGCTCTAAAGAAAGCAGCCCAGCGTGGAGAGAGGAAAGGTCAGCCCCGCTTCCTGGCTGCCTCCCTCCAGGGGCCAGGGAGGCGATGCTGGCTGCCCCGGCGGTGCGTCAGCCGGCACTCCTGACACGCCGGCTCTCCCGCCGGGAGGACGCAGAAGCGACGGGAGCTCACTCTGACGGCARCACGCGAGTACCGGCGGCTTGGTCGCTGTCACAGGGATCGAGTATTCCCAGGCCCGCAGAAGAGGAATGGTGAATAGGACAAAAGGACCGATGAAAACGTGGTGGTAGGGTTCAGCAGTGTCCCAGTGCGCTCACTGGTCACAAACTATTTACAGAAAAGAGAATTCTCTGTTATCCCCCTTTTGCAGAGGAGAAGACTGAGGCAAAGCCTCTCCTAAGCCGTGCAGTGAGTCAGGGGCAAAACCAGGAATATAACCCAACTGCCTGTATTCACAAAACTGCCTCCCTTGTCACTGGACTGTACTGCCTCCCTAAACGTGCCCCTTAAAATTGTAGACTCAGGACTTCAAGTCTCAGATGCACAAAGTAGCTTGATATGATGCAGCTGCTTCTGCAAAATGCCTATTTTTTTTTTTCTTTAAACACACCAGCAGCACTGGAAAAGTCATGTTGCAGAGGTGTCTGCAGTCACTGAGTGTGGGAAAGGAAAGGAATGGGGTCAGCTTCAACTTGCCCGGAAAGCAAAGTGTCCTTCCACAGCATGGGCACAAAGGTTTAGAAGGAGATCATGCCGGTCTCCCAAGAAGAGAGGCAATTTCTGTTCACTATATGCTTTTTTTGCCTTGTCTATTAAGGTACTCGGAGTAAACAGCCCTGATGCCTGTAGAAGTTGCTGCACAAGCTGGCAGTTACTTTGGAGAGCAGTAACAAGTGCTTTGGAGAGCTCTGTAGGAGAAGGATGCTTTTAAGACGTCCAAGTGGGGTCCAAGAGATCAGAGTTGCTCCTTTGGTTCTACTGAGACAAGCTGCACATATAAATCAAGTGACCAGGCAGGAACCTCAGTGTCTAAAGCCTCTGGAGATGCCCAGGAAAGAAGTGCAAACCATGCAGCAGATCCAGGAATTGAGCAGTCCTCTTCTGTCTGGCTGATGCTAGACAGTTTAAAGGATGAACATCTCTAAGCCAGGACACTACTGCTGCGATAGAAAAAGAAAACTAACGGCACAGAGCTTCATTTCCTGGTAAATAACCATCTGATAAGCGCCACAGAAGACTGTCAGGACACAACAGGGAGAAGGGGACAGCAATGTAAACTACCTGGAAACCTGCACTTCCCTCGCCTAATGTATCAGCAAAAGCTCTCTGCTGCAAATACTATTATACTATGTCAGACACACATTTTACTGGGACAATAAAAACACCTCTCAAGTAAAACGAGCTTTACAGTAAAAACATGGCTTTTGTTTGGCACTTCTGCTGGTAGAAACATTGCAGTTGGGGATTGCACCTCCCCTCAGCTGTCACAGATGCAGCTCTACCAGACGTACGCGCTGCAGACCGCGACCCCGGCTCGTGTTCCCCGAGCAGACAGCTGTGGGGATTTGAGGCGTCAGCACCACCACCCCCATGCCTACCTTTCTGGCACCTCATCTCAGGCAGTTTACCGGCCCCCCACTGCCATGCACCGTTGCTCAGCTTCTCCCACTGAAAAGCCAGCATCTCAGCACAAGGCACCTTCACCGGTGGTTTGAGACAATTTAGCAGGACTGTGAACTCAAGAGGTTTGAGGAATCAGTGTGTGTTCCACCGTGGTGCCTCCTCCACGGGACAGTAACTCCTGGAGGACAGGGAGGAACATTGCAACGTCCTACAGCAAGATTTGTAAATTATTTATTTGGACTGACCTGTTGTCACACTGTTATGTTACAAGATTGACACAACACAGAATTCATTCATTTTTGTAAGAGGATGAGACCCTGGGAAGATAAAACGACAGACACACAGCTACTTTTCTCTGCCTTYACAAGACAACCACTGCCAAGGCAACCTGCAGGCAAGGAAGACTTATATGTCACAGAAACAAGACCACACAGCTGTCCACCAAGGAATGTTCTCTGCTCCAAAGCAGCAATGAAAGGTCAGAATCAGACATACTTATTACTAAAGATAAAAAGCAGAGGTGAACTTAAAGCCAAGCTCAGTTACTGACAATTGTTACTTTGCCCACCACAGATTCTGCTGGAAGGACACATCAGGGCTGAGTGAAATAAAAAGGACAGGATAAGACATTGTTAAGGACACGCTGAATTTAATGCAGCCCATGAACTCAACACTCAGTCTTGCATCTGCCAGGAAAACACTCTCTGGGCCAGAGAAGAAATGGGAGGGAGAAGAGGGGACCAGAGCAGGGTAATGGAAGAAACTCCAGCACAGTGAAGTTACTGACCTATTTTCTCGTATATACTATCTCAGGCATGCTAAGTCCTTTAAACGTTTCTTTAACTGGGGRAAACTACTGCTTCCTAAATTCGCAGTAGGCTTAGGTTAGAGGGAACATTAACCTTTAGAACATAAAGTTCACGTTCAGCCCCCACAAGTAAGCATGACGCTGCCACGCTCGTGCTCTGCGAGGCTGATGTCAGTGGTTCTGACTAACGGACAGTCCTCCGTGGGAAAAAAGACACCTTGCTCTGGGCTGTGAAACCAGAGAAACGAGCCCCTTCGGGACAGATCCGAGAGGAGGCTCTTCTGAGAAAAGGGGCAACGCCAGACAATAAGAAGGGATGGGACACGGCAATTGCTAAGGAAGGCCTTACGGCGAGATTCTGCTGGGACGATTACTTGTCCGGGAAAATGAAGCTCAAATGCTGGGCCTGACTACCCACATGTTCTGCTCTTACCCAACTACACTAATGAAATAAGATCAAGTGAGCTTTGAGTCACCAGCGAGCGTCAGTGTCCCAGCAGTCTTGTGACACATCTGTTTGCGACTGCCCTTGAGCATTTAYAGTTTAGTTGGGGTGCAATAAGGGAAAACCCCTCTCCCAGCTGCGCCTCTGCTAATGTCCTCTGAAGCCTGCAACCCCCCCAAGCAACCACTTCACCTTCTTCGCCCCAGCCTGACTGGCTGCTCCCCCAACCAGAATTTTTTTCCCCAACTTTTGCAGCAAAGCCTCATCCTCTCTAGCTCTTCCTTTCTGTTTTGTTTTGGTTCGTTTTTTTTTTCCCTTTTCAAATACTCACTGTCTTGTCCTCTATCTTTTGCTTCCTTCCCCACCACCCTGACTGAACTGGTACCAGGAGGTATTGCAGGATGCCAGCCACAGGCCTGTGCAAACACCTGATCCCTTGGTGGAAGACAAGGTGGGTGGGAGGAAGGGGGACAGCAGAAGTCCCTACAGTCCTGCTTCATCCTTTTACCACCTGCAGCCCACATCAGAGTTTGGCAGCTAAGAGACGGAACCCTCCAGGTCTGCAAATTTACTGGCCTAGCTTCACAAAATAACCAGTTTCCACCTCACAGCTTGCAGTAGGTGCCTTTAGTTTGCAAGACAAACTCGTCCCTCCAAAACAAGTGGCAGCATACTCATCTGTAGCACTGCTTCCACTTGGGAGGGGCGCGGAGGGGATATGTTTTGTTGCCATTCCTAGAAGAAACGGGAAGAGAATGAGACTCTTGTGTTGCATAAGTCAAAAGAGCATTCAGAAAGAGAACCTGTGCTCTTGACAAGAGTGAAAATATTCTTGTAAAATTCATGCAAAAAAAAAAAAAAAAAGAGAGAGCAAAAGAGAAAAGAAATCCCATCATCTACCTTTGCAGATAAATTACACTTGAGAGGTGACAAACTTGCAGGTTAGAAGGATCCTCTCCCACTTCTACCTGATATGCCTACATTAGCAGTTCTGGAAGTAACAAGCACATAAAGAGGGTGGAATATGCTACTGAGAGCCCAAGCACTCTTCTTAAGTAGAGGCGTTAAACACTTTTGTCCTAGGAAGCTTTGAACAYAAGCATCAAAGACCGCTCCAAAAGGGTGCAGCAAGATTATGATTAAATCAGAACGAGCAGGCTTTTTCCAGACCCCGTATGCACATGTTGCAGTCAGATGCTTTTCACTCACCGAGATAAACGGCAGGAAATCCCCAGGCACACCCGAGCTCGAGCTCAAGCACACGTTGGGCCCCTTCAGTTCAGCGGTATGCCATCCTGGGAGGAGCCGCTGAGTTCCTGCTCCCAGGCAAGCAAAGGGAGGCCCAAAACTTTACTATAGGGTACACAGAGACCCAGATCCAGATGTTCACCTCTGGGAACTGGGGAAGGAGGGCCTAGATGCTTGTGGTACCTCAGTGCCCTTGATTCCGCTGGGAGTTTGGTTTCTTGGGAGGAGTCATCCTATCTTGGAAGATCTGGACTTGAGRGCCATGACCTCACGAAAATCCCTGATGATTCCCATTAGATAATCAAATTTGGATACACAAGAGGAAAAGAAATAGGAGGACATGAGAGGGAAACACACTGATAATTACCTTCCTGCTAGTAACTGTAGGGACATTATGAGCACTCCTCACAGCTCTGGCTCCGCTGAAGGTTCATCCTGTCCTACAACACCTGGGCTTTGACAGTCAGGGGTGAACACTGAGCACCTCTATCCAAGCCCGTGCAAGCCAGACAACACAGCTAGACCAGACCAGACCAGGCTTTAGAGGAGGCCTAGAAAAACTCCCCCACACTGTGCCGCTAAGGAGACTCAGCTTTGACCTGTAGCTCTTCCTGCTGCTCCAGGCCTTTTATGCAGATCATCAGACCCGAGGGCGCAGTTTGATGTTACACCTAATCCAGTTGACTGCCACATGCTCCTGCTGCTTTCTTTGCGCTGAGTGCAGCAATCATGATTGCACCGATGAATGTTTTCCAGTCGGATTAGCTCCCAAAACCTATGCAATTTCTAGATCCAATGCAAAGGGAGAGACTGTTTCTTTCAGCAGCAGCCTGAAATTCAGCAGCTGTATCTTATGTACATAAGGTGTAATATCAAACCACAACCTGACTCAGTGCTGCCATGAAGTTTTGCCGGTCCTAAACTTTCTCTGAACTGGCAGCAACAATCTGTGACACAAACCTGGTGTTCCGGTTGGATCTGCACGATGGACGCTGAGAAAGCAGGAGAAAAGAACTGCTAATCTTGGCTGACTGCATAACAATATAAGAACTTAAGATGGCAATGTGCCTTTTTGTGGTGAGACGTGAAATAGCCAAGCCCCCTGGGGCACYTTCTCATTAAGAGAGGTCCTCCAAGCTGTTCTGTTTATTAAGGTCCCTTCCCACAGCCAGCCGTTAACACTCACTCAGCCTGTAACCGGCACTGGATGACAAGTGCCCCGTTCAGATAAGGAATCCTTCAAACGCCTGGAGAAACAGCTTCACTGSTGCACGTTCAGTAAATGTGCAAGGCCCACGTGGCAAGGGTAACGTGTCAATTATTAACTGGGACAGGTCAGGCAATGCCTGGAAACGGAAGAGAGAGGAAGATCAGCGGGCTGAAGAGACCTCTGCCTGCGATATGTGCAAAACTGAACAACAACAGACATAGTGGTTAGGAGCCCCTGGACCGGCCGCAGGATCCTCCTCTCGTTGACCCGGGGTTCGAATTCAGGCTCACTCCGTTGACTTCCACAGATTGGCTCAGAGCAGCCCTGATTAGAAAACACGGTCAGCCTAGGTAAGAATGATTCACCCCTGTAAGGAAGCARAAGCGTGGCCCCAAGCAGTAAGGCAGAGAAATCGCTGCACCAGCCAAGTACGCTGGGGATCAYTCCTCAAGCAGGAGCAATAACAGAGTAACACAAGCAGATGACAGACAAGAAGCACGAAGTGGGGCAACGCTAGCTCTTGGCACACAAGGCCAGCACAATTCAAGACGTCTGACAAGCCAATCCACAAAACCGTGTAAATAATGCGCCAAATCAGTCAAAAAGAAAACAGAGAAAATTAAACAGGAAAGTCATTACTCATCACTTCTTGCACAYGAAAAAGAAAAAATTTCTTGCCGAAAACATAGAAAAAGATCCTGTCTCTTTAAATTTCTGCATACCGCCTCTGCAGCCTGGAAAAGTTAATATAATTATCTGGAGGTGACTTTCAGAAAGACTCAGCACAAGGAGGGTTATTGTGGCTCAATCATTAACCGGGGCGGGAGACCCCTGGCTTTACTGGAATGTGGCCGCACTCTGCTGCCGACGTTCCTCACCAGAGATCGCGCTGGAGCTCAGCGCAAAGGTTAATGAATGCCTCCTCGGCTCCCGCATTAGCCACCGGCCACCAGGCCCTCAGGAAGACTCCTGCCGTTTTCAACGCATCCTTTATTCCACCTCTAAATCCAGCCAAACACATCCCTCATGCTTTCCGGTAGGGATGGGAAAGAGAGCTTGCAGAAAAAGAGAAGTTGAAAAAAGAGAAGGCTTGACTTCTAGTTCTGTCCCTTTAAGCTGCAGATGCTTCTGCTGCCATATGGACCTCATCTCACACCTCAGCTTACCCACATGTAAAAGGAAGACAGCATCAACAGTTCCACGTGTTTCTACTTGTAATCTGAGAGATCTATACTCCAAGTTGTCCTTCTCAAGTTTACCCATCTCATATGYGCATGCCACACTTGCAAACAAGACCCAGCCATGTCCAAAGACACTGAGCCTCCGTCCAAYGCTCTAATCCTTCCAGAGAGCACCACAAACCTCCACAGAAGGGCAGAGCGCTGCCCATCAGCCTTGCCTTGCTGCCCTGCTCTCAAGTAAGTCCAGGGCCAAGTGGATGGTTTCCAGCACTCTGGATGCTTTCTCCATTTTCAGTCAGGGTCTCTTCTCCTATTAGTTCCAGCAGGTAAGGGGAAAAAATGCTTTGGGCTGAATGTCACATTCACCTTTGACTTTTCTCAAAAGATGCAGAACAGTGCCACTATCACCTTAGGACCCGTCTGGGGCACAACATGGAGCAGGAGGTTCTGGCAAGAGCTGCGAAGAGCCACATCAGCTGGACTTCTCATGCCTCTGCAATGGTATCTCAGCCTTTGYGGCTCTCATGCTACTGCAAGAATGACTTTTATACCCTCTGCAACCAGCTCGGCTTTCATTCCCGGGATCTGGTGATACGTTTTACCAAATCTGATGGGCAGAGCGATGGAACAATGTCTTTATTTATCAGGTCGGTGGAGATGAAAGGGAGATACCCTTGTTATCCGATGCACCAATGAATACAGTGAGATAAATCTCTGGAACAACACACACATCCTCTCTTTCATGGAGGATCCGTTTAAAGTTCTCCACAGAGCATGCATTCAGGCACAGTAACTGATTGCACTGGGAGTCATTTCCTGCCTTAGCAGCCTCACTGCTGACACACTGCCTATATTTGGAGGATTAAACTCCCACATACGYCTGAATGCAAAAACCCTTCCAAAATCATGCAAACTTCAAATGCAAGTTGGCAAACCTCTGCTTACGGTCACACTCTCTCATACTCTTCAAGGAATAAACAGCTTAAGGGAAGAGACCAACTCTGTTCTCCTACCTACTGGGTGACAATTTATTCTGTTCTGATATCCGAACTCTATCTATTCTGATAATTTTCTGACACAACATCTGGCTTTCAGCAACACTTCTGATTTTCACCTAGGCTCCCACCTGGCTTGAGTAAGGCACAAAGAGGTCAAGCGACCTGGCCCTTAACATCACCCCGCAATGCCTGCGCGACTCAGTCCAGACCGACTTGTCAGTTTGCTCCTTCACTGCAAAGCCGCACTGCAATCCTTGGTAGACCTGCAGTCCACCTCTCAGGCAAAAGGCACCTTTTTTCTCCCTAAGGAGAGCTTTTACTCTCCTTAAACTGATTTTGAGAGCCTTCAAATCCTTTGAAATTATTACAGAATTCAAGGGAAACGTTGAAGGGCCCTTATTGCATAACCATATTTTGTTCTTTTATGGAACTAAATTGCTGGCACTCTGTCCCATACATATGTTTAGGTTTGGACATCTGAGGCAACACAGGCAAGGAATGCTTAACAGACACATGATAAGACTTATTCAGTTGCCTTTTATTAGAAAACTATTTCTCAAAGGAAGTGAAGGGACCTCCCCATAAGCAAGGTTTTATACCTGCTTTGCATTGAGATTTTATGCTTTGTCACATAAGAAAATTACTGATGAGATTTTGGTATTAGGGTTTGATCTGATTTTCCCCCAGAAGGATGGAGAAAAACTTAGGGGGTTTGAACTGCCCCCCTGTTCTCTGCACGGTTCACTGTGCAAAGAACAGTCCCCGATGGTGTATCCACGCAGAGCAGTGAGGAGATGCTCAGCCTGCCTCAGYGACACTTCCACATTTCTTAACTATGTTTCAGTTAAAACGCAAACAAAAGAAAGCACATTAATTGATAAGAATTCAAGTATGCACAAGGAAAAGAATGCAAACTACTGCCAATAACATCAGGATATATGGTCTGATATCTTCTGACTGTATGATGATCTTTAAAAGAAAAGGCTTCTCTCTCCCTCCTCCCTGTGCACCAAACAGGCATTCTAAAAAATAAATCACAAAATCAAACACACAAAAAATTGATGTTTAAACTAGCCATGAACAAATACTCACTGAAAAAAMCAGCCACCCACCTTGGTAACATGCTACGACAGATTAGTATTAGCTCACTACACGATAAATTACATAAGGCAAACTGATACGCTCCTGCTAAGCGCAAAGATCTCCAAAAGAAAGAACATCTGGAAATACATGCACACAGTTTTGAAAGTCAYAATGCAGAGTTCGCTCTTCCCCCTTCACCATAGCTAAGGCCCTGATCCAAAGCCTTGTAAACCCGATGCATCTTTTTCCATCAACTCACTGGTCTTTGGATCAGACGTCAAACTTGTGCTTTCTTAGCCACCAATTTAATCTGCACTAATCCCAGTTACAGAAGGGGTGAAGAGGAGCCCTGAGAAAACCTGTGCAGTCCAAAAACAGTGAGCAGCACACTCACTTCATTTCATTAGTTTAGAGATTGGTTTGTTGGGAGTGAAAAGGTCGACTGCACAAGGAGCCAAAAAGCCTCACACACCGAACCCGCAGGTTCCAACTCAAACAGTCGGCAAGAGTAAGAAGGAAAGTGCGGATTCTCGCCCAGCGCGCTGCTGTGACTCAGCCGGGGAATGACAGGGATCGAGTAACAGCTTGAGTATGTTAGGAAACGTGTACCAGCTCGGAGATCCTCCTCCCTTTCCCAGCTACAGCAACCACCACCTAATACAGATCCCGCCAGCCAGTTTATTTGGACACGCAACACCCGCTGCAGAACGCCGGACAGTCAGCCTGACAGCACGCTGCTGCTGCGGGAAGCAGCTTCACCTGGCAGTGTTTCCGGAAAGGATTCTCCGGGGTCGCACGTAGCCGATTGCCGGACGCTCCCTTACGAAATCGTTCACAGCTCCTCTCTCCCTTCTCTCTCCTCTTCCTCCCCTACACACGCGCGCGCAGAAGCACAAGAACAGCAGGCATCCAAAGAAACCACAATCTGCTGCTGAAATCTAAGCTGGATTTACCTTCAGGCTGTACTGCGTCTCCGTCAAAACCACGCTTCCTGAGGGGAAGAACTGCCAGATACCGGCTGGTAGGAAAAAAGCAGGCGAGAAGGAAGGCAGACAGTGAGAATCCTGGAGCTCATCAGTCACCACCACTGCTGCAACAGGAAGGTGGCAAAGGTAAAGCTGGATAAATCACGGATTTCCACATGGGAGCTGTTGCCAGCCAAGGCGCTGCTGCTCCTTAGCTGTTGTCAATGCAAGTGAGGCTCGCGTGCAGGTGGCCAGGCTGTAAGCGCAGAGCGATCGCCCCGTCCGACCGTCCTCCCACAGCCCTGGCCAATCCCCGAGCAGCAAAACCAGCTGGGGCTTCTGGAAAGGCTCCCAAATCCTCAGTCCCTTCTGCTGCTAAGCCAATCGTGAAGCAAGCCCTGTCTGGCTGCATCTGCTTTCAAACTGCACATGTTAAGGCACAAAAGGGAGAGAATTCATTTCCAAAAAGCACATTCCCACTGCCTCTAGCACCRAGGCGGGATCTGGGATCTCCGACAGAGCGTTTTCCCCTCCAAACCAAAGGTCAGTTGGAGCAGCCGGAGGAGGAAGCGAACGGGCAGGTATTCACGCTCCGCCRGAGGTAAAGAACCGGCCGCACGAACACCTCACGCGCTCCGCAAGCCCTGGCTGCAGGCACGCAGAGCTCTGCCAGCGCCCCGCCGTCCTGCCCCATCCATCCACGCCAGCGCTGGGACGTGCGCGCCAGCCCCGATGTGCCTCTCTGTTGCCCCGCAGAACCCACGGACCATTCCAAACCCTCCTGGGCTCTGGGAGGCTCCAGGCGCACTCAAGATCCAAGCCAAACTGAAATACTGCTCCCTACCTACACACCTGGAAGCTGAAGGTAACGAGGGCAAGCCACAAACATGCGGCCGAGCCAAAGCCTGGAGCCACATCAGCTGCAACGTAGGGAAGGGCCTGCCCACGGCACGTGTGAAACACCAGCCTTACCCCAGATACTGTCAGCGTCCCGCACTGCCACTTCAGAGCGGCCCTCACTCCCGAGGAAGTCCTTCCCCCGTTCGGCCATCCTCCCTGCTCTCCATCTCGCGACAGACAGCAGCACTGCAGAGCGCTCTGTCCCGGTCCCGGCTTTGCTTCCAGCACRGGGGACATCAGGGTGGGAATTAGCACCCGCACACACACACAGGCAGCAGGGCTCCCCGGGCTCCAGGAAAACGAGCAGACACTGAACAGCTGCACCTTTCCAACATCTCCGCCTAGCTGAAACGCTATGGAGGTCCCTCACTTTTTCCCCTCCCAAAAATGAGCCCCCGGACACTTTTTGGATGGAAGCCAGGCTGTCCCTAACTCTCCCTTCCCATCAAACCAAACAAGTGGCCAAGGTAGGGATTCCAGCCTCAGCAGGACGTCAAAAGGACCATAGAGGCTGCACTTGCTGGATTTGTTTCTACCAAGGACACACTCATATTGCAGATGGAATTTATTTGCTCAAGAGTTATTTCTTTTGATAGGACAGGGTGAGGTTTGGCAGCGCTGCTGGTCTCGCAGGTCTCACAGACTGAATTTTGGATCCCACTTCCATGTCATATGTGATGTAATTGGTCAAAGATTACTTGCAAGGGGATGAAGAACAAAATGGAGATTAGAGTCTAGGATACAGGGCTAAGATGAAAAAAATCAGTAGTTAAGGCAGACTTGAGGGAGGGAGTTTGTTCTGTAGGAAATGGGAGGCAAAAGGGCCGGAGGTTAGAAAGTATAGCACGGACAGTGGAAGGAAGTAGAGAGAAGCAAGCAAGCAGAGCATGAGAAAGGGATAAGACAGAGAGAGGAAATTAGTAAGCTTGCATTTGAAAACACATACCACAGATGCAGTGCAAGGAAGGACAGGCAGTGAAATGATTTGGTGTGGGATGGTCAGAACAACAGGAACAAGACTAGGTACGCTGAGGGGAAGCCACAAACCAGCTTTCCTCTTGAAATTACTGAGGGGGGTTGGAGCGTTACCCAAACCCTTAACAAGTGAGGATCAGAAAAAAGAAAAAAAATGTGAGCGCTTTCCACCGTCTGAGACGCTTTCAACACACATCTCCTCCTGTCCTTCCCGCAGCCACAGCCTCATCCCCAAACTCCTGCCAACCACCCCAACTGCCTTTGCAGCCCGTTCTCCTCTTCGCCCCTGCCCAGGCTGGAGGATGTCGCAAGGCGCTCACTGTCTGTGAAAACAGCTCAGCTATCTGCCTCCGCTCTCCCCCACGGTGACCAGTCAATGAGAAGCCTATATTCAGACAGACCTTGTCTCTCAGAGGAAGGGGCTCCTAGCAGAAAGTCTTCTGAATGAGCCTGTTGTCGACTTAAAGTCTTATTATAGCTTTGTGTGATGGAATGTCTTGCCAGGCAGAGACCGTGCGAGTGGAGAGGAGGGACTGAGGGCTTCTGTTAGCGGACGCAGTGGGTTCCTGGAGAGTAACCAGTCAGCGCTACCTGCCCTGTAACCAATGGCAAAGGAAGCGGCTATTTATCTGCACCAGTGGAAACCAGTGGACTATAACAAAACAAGATGTGGTGGCGGCCATAAGCACCCCAGCGCAGAGCCGCAGCAGACAAAAGAGGGGTCAGAAGATAGTTCTGGACATCAGGAACCCAACTGAGCCTTGATCGCCTCAGCAATACTCCCCTCCCCGCTAAGCTCTCTACCTTATTTTCCCCATCACAAAACACTGCTCCCCCACCTCCTGATGAGGGTCATAACAAGGGGCAATTATCTGCCAAAGCTTGCAAAGACCCAAACTCTTCCAGAGAGGTGTTTCTACCCCAGGCTGGGACAGGACCGAAGGTGCTACCAGAGTAAAATCTCTTGAAAGATACTACGGACACAAAGTCTTGGGGCGCTGACAGCAAACCAAGTGCTGCAGGCAGGACGTGCTGGAAAAACAAAGCGCCACAATATGCCCCAGCCCATTTTCTGCTTGTTCCTCTGAGGGCCTTGACGGCTTGATCTGCTTTCTGGAGGCGGCCACATCAGCTCTGCACTGTCAGCCCTAAACACGCTGCAGGAACGGTCGGAGGTGTAAGGATTAATAGTTAGCAGGCAGAGGATGAAATGTGTGATAAATTGTTCAGGTTATTATTAACTCAAGTGGAATGACCCTGGGAGTGAAAAATATGAAAAAGCAGGGCTGAGAACGCAGAGCAGTCCAGCTGGCTCCTTTCCCTTTCTCCCATCCTCCGGGTTCCCAAGCTGAGCACATGAACAGTCACAGCCAATCCATACCTGACCCGAAAGCAGCCCGTCTGAACGCAAGGCAACTGAATGACGTGACCATACGGAGGGCTTCTAGGAACACCCCTTTCCTCTCCAACACCTCCCACGAAAGTCAGCTAGCTCTCTCGGGCCTTGCTGATCTGTGCCTCTATAGTCCGGGTCCAGCGCCACGCTTACTGCCTTCATTGCTGCTATCAGCAGCGCCCAGCAAGAATTCAGTCGTCAGCTAAGGCAGTGGTGCAGCAGCTCTGCCCCAGATCAGGCTGCTCCCTCCCAGCAAACAAGGTTCTTATCTGGCTAAATGCAACACCACCTTCTTGCTAACACATCTCTACAGGGGTATAACTACAGGCACAGGCATCCAGCTGAGAGCGGCAACTTGCAGCAAGTCCTACTTAAATGACAAAGACCAATTCTGGAGCTGCCAAGAGCCACTGTGATACCATGCAGTGGTATGTGGAGAACGTGGACACCTCCATGTGTCTTTGGAGGGCAACCCTAGAGAAAAGCCACTCTCCTCGCCTCCTCCATCCACCCCCAGCTCAGACCACTGTGAAATAAGATCCTCTTCTCAGAGAGTCCCCACTGCTACCTTCTGGCAGTTCAAAAAATAAATAAAAACAGTGCACCTCTTATATCACCTTTCCTGAATCTCCGAGAGAGAAGCGAGAACCTGCAGGAAAAGGCTAAGAAGTGTCAATAAAATAAATACCTGTGAGCATATGAGTCTGGGTGGGCTTTCAGCCTACCTGGGATAGAAGTCTTATTGCAGTCATACAAGTGGGGAAGGGGGCAGAGACAGTAAGATGCCACACCACTGCCAGTGTGAGGGAACACAACGGGTAAGGCAAGAGCTCACCGTGCATTAATGCCTCTGCAGGACTTGGCTGTGTCTCTCCTCCCAGCACCTATGCTAGGACTGGGCTCCAGGACCCAGTCTGGAGGAGCTGGAACTGGTCAACCTCATAAGGACATTCCCAGTCAACACACAGGTCCRGCCTCCTCCTCCGCTCTGTCTCACCTAGAGGAGAGGGGGCTCACTGTGTCACCCCATGGCCGACCCAGGCTTTGGGGGACATCTGCAACACAAAGATCCTGCCTTCATGTCCTTTGCACGGGCCCTGCTCCCCTCCTTCTTTATGGGCATGGAAGGGGCTGGGAATCTCCRCCCACATGGCCCCAGCAGCACAGCAGCTCCAGCATCCAGTGGAAAAAGGGCTCAGCTCAGAGGAGGATTTCAAGCATTTTCCACTCATTTCCTCATTCAAGAAGCAGAATGAGAAGGAGGGGTGGGGGCAGAGAGGCAGGAAACATCTCTGAGACACTGAACTATAAACAGGAGGCAAGGAGGGAAGGACAAAACCAGTCAGTCCAACACATACCCCTGCACGTGCTCAGCCCTGTCCTCGCTGGAGAGAGCTGGCCGCTGGGGTGCTACCAAGGCAAACGCTGGGAGGAGCRGAAAACGCGCGCACCGCAAGCTCCCCCCACAACCAGCCCAATGAATGGGCAGCATTCACGCTTAGGGGATATTAATAGTTCACGGCATATTGCTGGGGAATGGCAGAAAGCCCAAGGGCTCCCCTCCAGCCAGCACCGCTCCTCGCACAAGGAACCCAGTGTGCACGTGTGCACGAGCGTGCATGTGCACGTGCGTGCACACAGCGGGTGCGGGCTCCCAGCAAGGACGTTAACCGTATCCGCAGCCGGCACGCTGTCCAGAGCGAGGAAGAGCTGTCAGGCACAGAAAGGGGAACAGACTGGGAAGAAGAGGAGGACTCGGGCTGGAAATGCCGAGTTGGAGGGAGAGCAAGAAAACAGAGGGAGAAAGGAAAGCAAAGCTCAGTCCCCAGTTGGTTAAAGCTCACCAGGATTTAACAACCAAGCCCAAAAGACAGCCTGCTGCTGGGGAGGGCGTGTGTCAGCACTGCCCCTCATGAGCACGTTGCTTTACGCAGCAGGGTAGAGAGAGGAACGGGGGGCTCCAGTCTGGGAGGCTGGAGGCGTCCTGCCCCGCAGGGCGACTGCCCTGGGGCCGCAGGGAGCGCCTGCGGCCGGGAACGGGAACGCAAGGGAGAGGGAGCGGGGCGCCGAATGATAAACCCTGACCGGGATTCAGGGGGGCTTAATTAGCAGGGAGGGAGGGGGGACTGTTTAGGGTGGTCCGAAGGGTGTCACTGAGAAGGGATAGGAAAAATCGAACAAAGACCCTTTTTGACCAGCTGAATACTAGGAAAAAATGTCAGGAAGGGTCAACAGCCTGTGGAGTTGTCTCTCCCTCCCAGCAGAGAGGGTGGGAGCCTTGCTGCTTGGGACACTGAAATCTAAATTGGCCAAACTTCTATTAACTGGCTTGAAGAAACAAGCTTGGCCTGGCCCTTACAGGAGACCTTAAATGGGACCTTGAAGAGCTCTTCTCGTTTTTAATGCACTTGATGCTCTGGCAGGCTGAGAATAGGGCTAAGCAGTAGAATGAGCTAAGCTGCCTGAGGTCATTCAAACACAGCGAAACCCTGGTTAAATCCTGAACCTACCTGCAGACAGCAGCATGTACACGCAGCCCAGCCCAAGCCACAAACCTGAGGTCAAGTCACTTGGGGGTAACTAGTTCATGCTGCCCACACTGCAGTCTAGCTTCTGCCGCCTGCGCTGCCTCATCTCCTGCCAGCRCTCGAGACGCTTCCCTCCTCTGGGTTAGGTCTAGCAGGAAAATCAGAGTATACCCAGTGTTTTCAGACATTGCATTCGTTGGGCCACCTCAGTAGCATCATGTAGTCTGATTTTAAGGACAGATTAYACTGACGCAAGATAAAAAGATGAGTGATAAAACAGCTGCTTTTCCTTTCCTGACTTAATAATGAGAACACAGCAATGGAAGCCAGGGCCCTCGCTCTTGGTTTTCAGTTTCTCTTCTCTGCAAAGTGAGGAGAGACATACTGAACACCTCCATCGTGGCTGCGAGGCTTAGATAACATTTCTAGCATTTTGATGTCCCCTGAAAAAGTCTTCACAAAYCTGGCATGGGTCCCTTGGATCAGGATCCACACATCCCCAGATTCAAACATTCCTCCSCACTGCGGAGAGAGAGGACGTACAGATCTGAACGCCACACCACTGCGTATGTCTAATCCCTACCGAAATGGGATGGGTGGGGAGGTGCTCTCCTCTCCGAGGGAACTSTTCAGACTAACAGAAGGTCCAGAAACAGCTGATAGGAACTTACAAAAGCAAAGACAACCTCAGAGAACCCTCCCCACCATTCTACAGTCTCTGATCAAGTCATCTTAGACCTGCAAAGCTTGCCAGGAGTTAGACCAGGGAGAAAGCTACAAGCATGCGGGTTACTGGTGAGCAGCAATCTGCAGTAAAGCATTTAAGTCTCCATCCTGCAATGTCTCCTGTAATGAAAAAGTGACCCTCCTACGCCTGCACCAGCCTAAGCTGTTAGCATTACCAGGCTATTTCCATTCTCCTAGCTGTCTTTCGAAACCTTCCCATACAGGATTAGAGAGAGAAACAGATGTTTGGTGAAAATCTACAGAATAACGTCTTCCACAACGCATCTCAAAGCATTTTCAAAGAGTAACGGCATTCAAGGCTTCCACTTCCTCTAGGATTAAGACCACTACTGTCATCCCCATCGACCGGGAAGGGAAAGTCGTTAACCAAAGCCCAGCAGCAAGTCCATAGGAGCCAAGGAGGAGTACAGACAGGATTTGCAGCAATCTGGCCCGTGTTCTAAGATCCATCCGAGCCTTTTGCACAAAGCTCTGATGCTGGATTGCAGCAGCTTTTATGGATGACTACGTTCCTCCTTCCAAGTCATTTCAGGATCAGCATGCAGGCAGGATCCTTGCTGCATCCTGCATACTTAACCCCATTCTGCATTTTCCTTGTGGCTCCCACCGCACAAACAGACCATGAAAGGGCACCCTCTCCTGGCCAAGATACACAATAGTCCACGCTAAATAAAAACAATTTGAACAAGTCAAAACAAGCAAATCCATTAAAAACCTGTGAATCCATGGGAAACATCTTCACTCTATTTGACCACCCACCCTGAAAAGAAAACCCATGCATCCAGAGTAAACACATCCTGACCGGACCTGAGATAGTCATCATCTGGTTCTTTTTTTCTACAACCAAAACAAACAGGGAAAATGTTAAAATTCTCATTCAGGTGTATAAATAAAAAATGACCGTAGAAATGAACAACCAAGAAGCGGGGGTCCTGGGGTAAATTTATTCATGAGTTAATGCAAGTATTATCTATATTTCATAATTTTCCACCACTGCAGATGGAAAGCAGGGAAACGCCACGATATTTTCGCACGCACTAACTTCAACTGAGTTTAAAACATGTCAATGTTGGACTCAGGCTGAATTCACTACTCTCCCTCCCTATTTATTTCTTTGTCTGGCCACCTGATTGCAGAACGTTTGTCAAGATGTTGCTTTATTCGCTGCTATAAATGTAGGTCATGGGAATTCCTGAAGCTGGCCGTCATCTACGCAGAACATCTAGGTCAACTGCTATCACCGCAGTCCCTCAGACTTCTGCGTGCCCCCAGCAAAACGCCAATAAAGAGCACGAGACGCAGCAGAACGCACCTAGCAGTGACAGTGCTGCATGTGGCTCCCTGTCTACCTGTTGTGGCCACACTGCTGGGAGCTCTGCTACGGCAGGRCAGATGTGTTTGTTTTTTGAAGAACACACAGATAAATGCAGGTAACTGTCTATGGAGGTTAATGGGGTGTTATTCGCACATAAAGATGGCAGAAAACCTGACTTGGCATCGGGCATCCTGCTCAAGAGCCTAATAACAGAAGATCAGCCCTTCTGTTCCAAGCTGCCTGCTTCTCCCTGCGCGCTTCAGGATCTCTGCAGCACAGCTAACCGAGGAGCTGTCTCCTTGCCTCCTCCATCGCACCCCGGCTCCATCCTGCACTCCTCTGCCTCTTTCTTTTGAGGAGTTCAAACACAGCAGCAGCATGGTAGGAGATCATGTAAAAGGAAAGGGAGGCGTTTCCTAACACTGAGGCTTCTTAGGTTTTAGAACAGGTTCTCAGGGGAAACAAGGAAGCTCCAACATGTGAGTCACTGCAAACAGAGAGGAAGCAGGAGCGTTAGTGCAAAGTAAGAARAAGCTGGTTCTGGCTGAGAGAAGGCGGATAGCTTCAATATCCTTTTTTATAGGAGGAAAAAATCAGGGCAAAAAGTTAACTGGCATACACAAAATCACAGACGGAGCGGGTATCGCCAGCTGCCCTAGCACAGCAGGCAGGACTTAGTCAACCCTGAATTCCCCAGTTTCCAAGGGAGGAGGGCGAGAAAGAGACAGAGGGAAACTCACAGACACACACAACAGCATCATTCATCGGAGCTGATTTTATGTAACAAGGGTCCTGTGTCTGGCCCAGAGCTCTAGGCAATTAAAACAGCAGCCACAGATCTCAAAGAAACAGCAGGAATTTATCTGAGGAATCCGGATTATGTGGCCAACGCTGTACCAGAGCAGAAAGCCTCCAGCCCCTGGAAGGTAAACAAGTCGGCAAGCAGAGAAGCAGCAACCGGCTCACACACCCCAAGCGGTTCTGCTCCATCCACCCCATGCGGGAACCTCCTCCCATCAAAAACAAGGGGGGATGACAGCTGCATTTAACAGGATCTGGCCCTCGCTGTGTGAAAGAGCAACATGAAGGGGGATGGTGAAGAACTAGGTCCTCGCACTTCATCTCTGCTGTAACAGGCATGCAAAAAAGAGCCTGACAGAGGAAACTGTGACTGTGTTTTGCAATCAGGTGGTCGCAACAGCAGCTGACTGCTCCAGGGTTGTTACAGGGGCCGTGCAGCCAGGCAAGAAAGCTGACAACAGTTTACTGTTCCAGAGATAATGGTGGTGGTTTGCAAGTCTAAGACAGTGGTTTTCCACTCTGGTCTAGGGTTAGGAAACAAATACAGGGTTTACTGAGGTAAATGAAAAGAAACAGCCACAAACCAGACAAGATGCTGATTAATCTCATGGAAATCCCACYGTCAAGCCTGGCTCCTGGGAGTGACTACAGCTTCTCTGCAGCAGGCTCTCAAAGAGGACTTCCACACGGCGCTCTCAGCCCTTGTGCAGAGCGCCCCAAAACAACCTTCTGCCCCTCTTTGCTCTGCCCCCCCCCCCCGGCTGGGTTGGCGCTAACTCGCTACAGCTCGCCCGGAGGTGCCAGCCGAGGCAGGGGCAACGCCAGGCGAGGCGACGCCGGGCGCTGCGGAGCCTCCGGGGGCTCCCCCAGGGACACCGGCAGTCAACGGAAACGCTTCTCAGGGCCCTCGCATGCCGCTCCCCGAGATAACGAAGGTGTCGTTACCTTGGGTTGAAATCAAGTCTGTTTTTGTCAACATATACCAGTTCCTGTAAGCCAGCGTCCTGATCAAGCGTCAATGAACTTTCCTTCTTCAGAGCGTAACTCTTTGGAAAACCCCCTTTTACCCCACCGCTACGCGTGACGAACTAAGGTGACCTTCCAATCCCTGAGAAATAAATTATAGCCGTCCGGCATGTTTTGGGCCGTTCCTGACGAGATCCTTCAAAAGCAAGAGGTGCGTCTCCAACAGAAATCGTGTACAGGGCAGGTGCTAGATCTAATTCTTCACTGAGCGTTTGAGCCGACTGAAAAGCCAAACTACAACAGTTCCTCTCGCACAGAGCTCTAATTGCTTTCAAGATTGTTATCTATGCAGTTATCATCTTCAAAAGCCGTTTCAAGATTAATTTTCCCAAACCCAGTTTTAGTATTGAAGTTCCAAAAGAACTCCTAAGACATTTTTAGGTCTGAATAAAAAGATTGATAAAAATATCACTTTTAAAAAAATCCAAAACCAAAATAATGCAAATTTTTGTGATAAAAAGTGCAGCGTTCATTCCCTTAGAGGGATGGTGGAAGGAAAGGGATTTTAAAAGCAGTTTTTAAAAGAAGAAGTTTTATACGTCAGAAAGCCTAAACCGTTCCACCAAGCATCACGTTACAAACTCTCAATGCCCCTGAGGGCGGCGAGGGGGAAACGTCTCATTTCTCGCTAGCGCTGCCGAGTGATGCGCACTACCGGGTAACCAGCCCGTCCCGCACGAGAGGCCAAGACCGCGGATTTGAYGTCACTGCTATCAGAACGACACGCCGAAGTACAAACCTGGTGGGATGGGACGCAGGCACGCCACCTCCCTTGTACYGAATTATCCAGCCGAGCCGACGGCGGCTCTGTGCTTGTTTCGCGCTGCTGCGGGAGCACTGATGATGGCTCATCCTGCATAAAGCCACGTCTGCCCAGGCAGAGCACAACGCGTCTGATGATGTAACGTCAGCGCGTAAACTGGCTCTGGAACAAACCTGCGCCAGCAGAGCAAGCTCTGACCAGGCCGGCGCTTTGCATCACGCTGACACAGGCGTTTTGAATCCTGCGTTGGGAGTCCCGGAGCCGGGCTTAGAGCCTCAGAGGATCGCAGTCAGAGGGAGATACTCCCGCTCCCAAGTGCACGAAGGAGACTTACAGATTTGAGCAAACCAACGTATTCGACAAGGAGCAACAGGTACAGAGAAACGGGAGACTTGCCTCGCACGGCATGAAGAGCTGCTGCCAAACAGCAGTGCTTTTAGGAGGTACATACAGTTAAAACCCTCACAGCGAGGGGCCCACGGGTGGCCACTAACCCACAGCCGCTGGACTCAAGATGCAGCATTTCAGTGGTTTTTAACCAACCGGGGCAATTCACGGCCTGCTCTCGGCTACCCTCTCTCCTGACGGCCCCGCAGGCTGCGATGGGTTTTAGGAGTGATAACTGACCCAAGGCACCGTTTTGCTTTGGGACCCCCCAGCTCCTCCTCCCCCCCCTTGAGGTGGGTTCAAAGTCAAGCCATCCACCCTCCAAGGCTCCCAGCATTTTAGTTATCCTCCAAAGTCTTCAGCGGCAAAAGGAGACAGCTGGGGTTGCAGTAGCATTTAGACACCCCTATGCTGCTATGTTAGGACCTGAAGGCACAGAAAAATAGCCCCTGCTATGGAGCTGGCAAGCAAAGCAGTGTCAGTATCTGTAATACTGAAGTAACGGCGCCACGCAAGGCTCTACCTTACACGTCCCTCACAAGTCATTAGAAACACGTTAAACTTCACTACAGTCTTATCACAGGTATCAGCAGACGTGACCTGTCCCTCTTGGTGTGCTAGGAGCATCCCTCAGCCTGACCCAATTACACCAGCAAGCAGATATGCCAGGCCAGGATGGTGCCAGATTTGGACTCTTTTAGATCAAAAGGGAAACAAAACCTCAGGCCCCTTCCAGCACAGCTGCAGGCTGCACCCTGTCTTTTATATTTCATCCCCATCATGGCTCTTTTTTAACCCCACCTTTTACCTAGCGGACACCCTCTCGCCTGCCTCCTCTGCGCTTTCAACTTGCACATCAGCCGCTACTTTCTCATGCCCTCAGCAGCCCTTTGCATCACGCTCCCGACCTGCGCGCGGACCACTCCACGGGCCTCCCCAAATCCCTGCCGGGCGCTGGAGCCCAGGAGCAGCTCTCCCCGCGCCCGCAAGCGCCTGCCCCAGCACCGGGCTCCCGCTGCCCTGAGGCTCTGGCAACGCTCCAGCTGCCGGAACCGACGCCTGGAAGGAAACGTTCAGGCGTTTGATCGTTTGCCACCAACCATCCCAACTTTGTTCTCAGGCACATAACAGCAAGGTTGGTTTCTCTCTCGCCTTTCAATTGTTTTTGATACAAAGCAGGAACAGAAATATCAGCAGAGCTATAGCGGCGTTGGGGTTTTTGAAGAGAAAAGAAAACCAAGTTCCCGAGTGAATTCTGCAGCTCCAGAAAGCTCTGCCCGGCCGCAGGGCGGCTGCCGGGACGGAGCCGCAGGTTTCGCACAGCGATTCTTCGCCCTTTCCGCTGT
>NW_020448752.1:4261152-4310269 GCF_003343035.1 Apteryx rowi
CAGCAGCGACAGCTGCCGCTTTCCTGTTCGCTCCCTCCGCTCACGGGCAACACGCAGTTTTGCCAGCAGAGAGGAGCACCGGCGTCGAGGGCAGCGCCTGCCGCACGGCCGCTGAAGCCTCGTGCCCCCCGTGGCTTTCCAAGCCCTCCGCTTCCTGCGCTGGAGCCCTTTTCCCTTTGCATCCCTCAGCATCCCTCTCGCGCAGCTCCGCACACGGCTGGAGGGCCCTGTGGACACCAGGGCGCTCTCCTTACTGGAACACCCTGCTTCCGAGTCACCTCGGCTCCTGCCAGGATCAAGCATCCGTCCACGCTTCCCAAAAGGCTGCCTGAAGCTTGGGCCACCRGGCACAGGGTCAGTAGGGCGACGGTTCACATACTCCGCATTTATCTGCATCCATCTAAAACCGTAGCCATCAGTGTGGTCCAGTGCAGCTGGAAACGCCTTCCAACTTAACTCACTGCCTCTTCCCCACAGAGGATGCCTTGGCATCCGCAGCACGGAGGACACTTCGGACAGGACTGGGTTTCTCYTCACGGAGAAGAGAAGGAACTAACATGACCAGACTGGCCTGCAAACATCTCACACCTTTTCTTTTTCCCCTCTGACCTCTGGCGCGTTGAAAAGAAAACCACACAAATTATAGTATTACAAAGCACACACAAACGCCTTGTTTGCTTGCACAGCCCAATACCTCCCTCATTTACAGCAAAGGTCTCTCCAAGCAATGGTCCAAACGGACCRTTACAGACAAAGGAAACATTACCTTTCTTTGCATTTTTAATGCAGGTTACTTTTAAAACTCTTACCAAAGAAAAACATCATACAGCCAAACCTTTCTTTCAGTTTTCAGGGTATTTTCTCATTTTAATTTCAAGGAAGTAACCACACTCGAAACTCCCCTCTCCATCCTTTTGGTCTCATGCAAACCACCTGGAGGACGCACATACAAATGTACTTTCGAGCCTGCTTTTTTTTTTTTCCCAGTCTGTCTCAATCACTCCTTTGCTACCATGGAAAAAAGTTCTCAGTGTACGAGCACAAGGTGGCCGTTCCCTTGCAGTCAAAAGGGCCTTTTCCCCACTCATTCTCCATGTTTGCCAAACACTTTATGGTCTGGCCAACACAAGAAAAGAAAAAAAACCCTCTAATGGTGGCTCTTCCTTTCTGTCCTTCAAAGAAAATCTTCCAAGTCGTGATGGGATCCTGCTGTTAAGAGGGGGGAATCTGCATTTTGTTAGCTACAGGAAGCAGAAAAACTTCCAGACCCTGAAATTAAGCCCCAGAAGGACTTAGGAGCTGACATGGGGGTGGGACTCAGTTTACTGCAGCAGTCACTAGATTTTAGAGTTACAGAAATTTTTATATGCAGAAGGGGAACAAGGACAAAAACAGCTTCATTTCCTAGGCTGGAGGTGCCTCTCGACTCTGACAAATAGTTTCCCCATTACCATTTATCGGAAAAACCSAAGTGTGGCCAAGTGGGGTTTGATTTTCTTTTAAAGTAGTCTTTCTTGGTTCATGTTTTAGGAGTGTTTCTCAGGAGTTAGTCACTGTGGCAAGCGAATCCAGCAGACTGCCCTTCAGTCTGAAGAGGGCGGATAAAAAAGGAATGGTTTATTCAGTAGTGTCCCATGCATTTTTGCCCAAAGAGGCAAAATGAGAACAAACTGAAAACGTTTCAAATCACTGTAAGTCAAGAATTTAACACAAGCCCTTTGCATGCCTGTATCACTGCCATGATGGTTACTATTAATTAACCAAGAGTGTAATTACACATAGCCTTCATGAATTGATAGGAGAGTTGCCTTTCCTGCAACCAACTCTACGAGTGAGTCTGCAGTTACTGCAGAGAAATAGCAGCATGAAGACAGCCACCGCTGGAAAACCATCTGGAATTATGGAGGCAGCAAGACAGGAATGGGCAGTGCCTAGAATAGCACTGAAAGATGTATTTTATTAAAACAGTGCATTTTATTAAAATAATATTTACTTAAGCTATGCAGATCCACAGTAGGCAAACATGGAACGTCAGAGCTTGCAAACCTTGACTGTGCCCAGTAGCCTAATTACAAAGGCTTTACCACCAACCTACCATCTGGAAATTAAACCAATACAGATAAATATGCGCAAAAGCGCTCAGCAGTTCAAAAATAATCTCAAGAGTTCACTCAGGAGGCCAAAAAGGAAATGCTGGAGATCGTCTCTCAAGTCTGAGGAGATACTGTTCCCAGCTCCCGAAGAAAAATCCGACAAAAGGAAGCATAAACCATTTATTTTCTCTCAAGCTGTCCTAGCAGGGTGATTTTCAGTGCATATATTCTTGTTGAGGAAGCATCTTTTTACTTTCCTACAGTACTACAACTAATCACAAAATATTTCACGCTATCCAGTCACAGGATCAATTCCCAAGAATCAGAGCGTGCCCAGGAGTAAGGACACGGAGGCTATAATGCAAGGAAAATGAGAATATTTGAGAAACAATGGTTTTCCTTCATGAAAAATAACCAAAAAATCCTTAGAGCCTTTGTTTCGCTGATGAGTCAGATAATATTCACAGGCCAACACCTCCTTCTAGAAAGGTCCCCCAGCAAGACGTACGCCAGTTGCCTCTCCGAGCGGGTCTCGCTTCAAGGCAAACMGAGACATCGGGGTAGACTTGAAAGCTACTTTCTAACAGAGACCAGGGTTTTGGAATGATTCATCAGCTGAGCCCACGACTGACCCCACAAGCAGCAGGAAAGAGGAAGGAGAAACGAAGGCTCCCTTTCATCACGTGTCGCATCAAAACCACTAATAATCACATTCAGTTCTGTTTTCTGCTTCCTACCGCTGCAATTGTAATCCAGACTAATTACCATATTTTCCACCATGTAAGAGGCAGCAATTCCTCAGAGTTCAAAAGTCCACGTGGAAACTGGTCGCTGCATCCAAATCAAACACCCCCCTCCTCCTTCAAGCCACGGATTTACTTTGGTGCCTTCCTTTGCGTTTATGCTGCACTTAAACTGCTGCTTCAGCTTTGAGGTCAGTGACACTCTTGGAAAGTCAAACAGCCTGTGCACAAACATACGCACGGTCCCATCACAGCGTACGTGATCCTAGCTACCGCTCTGTGATTCTGCCAGCCAGAAAGACAAATTCTTCTCTTCCTCTTCCTTTCAATTCAATTCTTTCCTACTCAAGCAACGACAGAAGACCAGATCCCAATCTCCTCCTTTCCCGCCCCCACCAAAATATGACACTGAATGTGCTGTTACATGAGAAGACAAATTACCGATCCCCCCAAAACCCGACTGCTGACGGCAAGGTACAGAGGTGATCTGAACCAAGGGACTGGCAGCGACCGCATGCAGGAGGGATGTGCAGCCTCAGACCAGCAAACCACGCCGAGAAAGCGTTGCTAGCTCCCGTGTTACAGCAGGCTGCGGGCACTCATTGCACGGAAACGAGAAGGCCTTTTCGCAAGGTAAAAAGCTATGAATCAATAGAACCTACTCAACATTTAAATAACTCATGTAAAGAAAGAAGAATAATTCAGCTGTGACAACATATCTAGGACAAATAAACTTATCTGGTTATTTTTGGAGAACCAGATGCTGTGTAACTACAACCTTATTATTTCATAAAGGGGCAAAAATTCAGCAGAGTATCCAGTGGCTTCTTCTCCCTATTATTGCACAATGTCCAGTGGAAGAAGTCCATTTTTGAAATATTATAGTATCAGCATTGCCTGATGCAGTTTTTCAAGGCCTTCAAGCCAGCCATCAGCTCAGTAAGTTACACCGCGGCTGCTGTTTAATGACAKTTGCAGAGAATGCTCCGCAGCCTAATTCTGGAGAGGTCTGAGGCTGCTATCGACAGGAATTTCTTTGGAGGATGCAATTCTAGCGTGTGTGGCTTGTGTGCAAGTCTTTCCTTTTTGCTTTGTCCAGAACAATACATGGAAAGTTTCGTTAATGTCAGAAAGGAAGCGGAGGGTTAGGAGATCTATGAAAACGCGGGCCTTGAATGGGATGTGTCCAAAGGACGGGCTTGGCGCCAAGCAGYGGTCATTGTGTTTTGCAGCTGAGAAACAGCACACGGTTATCCTGCAAGATGGGAATCTTGCAAAAGAAACGCAAGGTGTTAGCCTGGCTGTGGGGAAGGAGGTGAGATGGGGCAGCAGAGGCAGTAGGCTTAATGGCTAACATCAGGAGAAGAGAGGGTTCATTTCAAAGTCACTGGAAATTCCCTCTGTCCAGGTAATACACTGAATAATTTTGGCTGTTTTGGTCTCAAAAATCAAGGGCTTTAGGTGTTTTTTAATTTAAATTGTCTAAGAGACAGATTAACATCTCTGCCTATCCAGACAGGTTAACAGTGGTGAATCCTATAACAAGCATGCGCGGCTTCCTCAGTTCCAGCAGACTGCCACCGTAATCACCAGGGATTTACAGCATTTAGCAGTCAGCAGCATGAACTSGGAAGACCGAACCCCCATTTGTTCCTGTAGAGATGTTACCTCTAAGCAAGTAGATGAAAACCCAGCTGTCTTTCGTCATTACTGCCGAGGGTTCTGATCACGTCATATCCAGCTATTTCAATGACAATGGAAAGCAACAGCAATTTTGTACAGCCGGAGTTCAGTAAAGGGCTCGTGGCAGCACAGCCTGCTGACCTCAGATCCTGGATGTTCCCAGGGAATGAACCTGGGAACTGTTTTTACTGCGTAGCCGGAAAGGGCTCAGGTAGTTTGCCAGGTACRATGGAAAGAAGGGGAGTACTACTGCAAGAGAGAGTTAAGCGCATGTGCCATAAAATGATGGAAAAGCAAATTCCCAACAGTCACCCAGTTACTAGGGATAACACAGAACAAACTCAACCCTGCCTCATGCAGTCGTTCCAAGAGCCGAGGTCCTCTTGGCACCCACCCTAAAGAGATTAAAAATTCCTCAGGGAAGGGAATGTCTCTCAAGACCACCATTTTACGTTTCCTTAAGTGGCCCACATTTGTCAGAGCACCTTCCAAGGATGGTCAACTAAGATGACAGCAAGCAACTGCATGAGCACGTTTTCAGAACTTAAAAACCCCAGCTGAGAGGCATTAACTAACTGCATGCTTGTGCCAAGTCCAGAGTAATTCACAGGAAAAGAGGGTAGCTTAAATCACGTTCCATTTTGCTTTTTGCTGCAACGTACTATACTGCCGTGTATCGCAGTGATACTGAATAGCCCACTATGGCTCCAGTCAGTACATAAAACCGTACGCAGAAAGTACTTTGGTGTAAAACTGAACAGCTGCTCACGTACATGAGGGCTCCTGTTCCTGCTGCATTCAGACCCGAACAGGAAAGTTACGTTGTCCTGGACTATCACCCCCCAAGCAGCTCCCTGCCACAACGTGGAGCTCATCAGGCTGGAATGCGGAGATATGGYGAGCAAGGTGTAGGCTGGGATTTTTATGAAGTTCAAGGCAGTCCTTAACTGAATTCTTACCAGGACAGCCTTGGATTTTACAGGCAGTTTTAATCAAGGAAGGAGGGAGAACAAAAAAAAAAAACAAACAAAAAAACAAAAAAAACACACCTAAAAACATTCTTCCCCCCAAACATAGTCATGGATGTGATTTTTGAGTCTTCCCTGCCCCTTCCCTTACACAGGGTTCTTTAACCCTTTTCAACAAGCTCTCGATACTCACGCTGTTAATCCCTCCCGCGAAAGGGCAGGAGACCACCCAGGATCACCTCTGGAGCTCCATTCACAAAGCACCTTTTGTTGCCAAGAGCTTTCCTGTGCTCTTGGGCTCCTGCACCAGCCAGGGCTCAGAGCTAAACCTAACCTTTAAGTGGATGAAAAACAACAGGCAAGGTCATTGCCCTCTAGTTAGGAAAACCGCCTTGGAGATCCCCAGACACATCCCATGAGCTCCATGCAACAACACGTTTCCTGTTTCACACTGAAGGAGACTCCCGTCAGCAGTACAGAGGGCACTGCTTTACCCTTTCCTTTGCTGCTGCTCGCTGCTGATAATCATCTAAATCACCTGTTTTGACCTCCGCACAAAGGAGGAGACAAGGCGCCTTCAGACTGACCTAGGACTTCTCTATTTCCAGAGCTGCCAAAGGCTAACTCCCATAAGCTGAATATGGGACCAGGCTGAGCTTACTTGCAGACTTGTCTCTGAGCAAAGAACTTCTAATAGACCGGCTAATGAAATTATAAAATGCAGGACCTCTATCTTGCCCACTTGGCCAGAAATTAGGTATGCATCTACTTGCGTCTCTACTACACCGATCCAGCATTCACCCCCGCTGCAGCATACYGCCTGGGATGAACAGCAGAAGCACTAGTGAGGACTCCAAAACCCTGCCTAACCCACAGTTTCTGCCTTTGCTCCCCTCCTTCCATGCACAGACAGAGAATTTCAGCCCCAAGTTTCAGCAAGGTGATTGCAGCCAAACTACTTTACAACATGAAGAGGGGTATTTTTTCAAGCCAGGGGAGGGAGAAACCATGGTGAGAAACACAAGACAATGCACATCTCTTGGCTGGTTCCTGACACCAGGGCTTTTTGAGGTTGCAAACACACCAGGAGAAGAGGGCTCATCCCTCACGCCGCTTCCTCCCAGGCGGGACCTGCGAGCTCCCTGCTGTAGGGCGGCTCCTACCCCCAATCTCCTCTTGTCTTTGCAGGTGGATGATTAGGACAGAAGCAGCCTGCAGACACGCACACAATAGCTGCAAATCATGAGGGAAGCTGCTAATGCAATTTCGTCCTGTCTGTCTGTTGCTGGTGAGAACTTCTTAATTGCAAAGCTGAGGGGGCTCCAAACTGGGAGAGATTGTCCTTCATAAGACACAGTAGTTTCAACACTTTGGAGCTCCTAATGAGCTTATCTGTGGAGCAAGAAGCTGCTCATAATAAAGAAAGGAGGAACTGAAAAGGAAACAGAAAGGAGCAGACATGCTCTCAAGGCTGAGCTATTTAAACAGCTCACTGTATCAGTGCAGTTACTGCAATGCAAATACGCAGGGAAGGAGGACTTGACTCATCTCTGCAGGACTTCACACACACCCAGACAGGGATTTTACTCCATTAGCTGATGAATATTACAACTTTACGGCCAAACCACACTTCTAGCTAAGGTGGAGAATGGAGGGGAAGGGGCAAAGGAGGGGCTGGGGAGGAGAGAGGAGGCCGGGGGTAGGATCCCTAGTGCGCTATCTGGTGGTTGGTGGGTGCCCAGCATGACACTACCTCAAAGCTAGTTGCCTTTTCTACTCCCTTGGAAAATAATAGTTTGGGGGAATTAAGAGTGGGGACAGAAGAAACCAGAGATTCAGCAAGATGATGGTCCCTTATTTTCTTCACATAGCCCCTGCCCAAAACACAAGGAGCGCATTCCTGCTCAGAAAAACATTGTGTCAGCTTACCTGCATCTTTTTTATCTTCTAGCAATGTGAAACACTGTAAAAAGAAAGAAAAAAGAACAGAAATCATTTTGTTATCTTTTTATTTTCACATACATGGACTCCTAAAACTTGTATTCCTCTCTCATTCAAGCCCAGTCCACACTCCAACCATTTCAGCAGCTGGGTCCACGTGCCAGGTCTGATGGGAATTTGGGAGCTGAGAGGAGAGACAGGGGACACAAGGCCCTAGCACGATCCCGGAGGAAGCGCCACAGGGTTTCCTCATCTGGCTTCTGCTAGAGAGGGCAACGAACACACGCAAAACCATTAGCGTAGCCAAGACAAAGCAGCGCGTGAAGAAGGGCAACAGTCGCAGGGGGCCACGTTCTGCTCAGAGCACGACGATGGCCATGGGCAAAGCCACCACAAAGGGAAGTTCAGAAGACAGGTACAGGGCCTTGGAGCCAGAGACCACCTCCCCTCCCTGCTGGGAAGTCTTGAGAAAGACGCTGTAAAACTCTTAAATAGGAAGGCAGGCACGAACTGTCAGATCTGCGGCAAGGGATCAAAAATGAACGTAGGAAGGATGTGGTTTATTGCTCCGAACTTTAAGACAGCCACGATCTGTCCTGTGCCTCCGCGGCCACTGGGTGCCACTTGTGAGCCATCCTGCTCACAGAGCAAGGGGAAACCTGCTGGGTCATTTCCCTCTCTTCCTCCTCCTCCCCTGCGGTTTTGGTGCCCAGAGGCCCGAGTGGGCAGCGCTGAAGGCATGTTCCCTRCAGGCCAGGTCCGTCTGGCTGTCAGTAGCTATGTCCCACAGTCCTTTCTCCTGCCAGCTGAGGCTGTGGTTCCTCACGGAGGTGCCCATCAGCTGCTCACAGCTGCCTGCTCCACCCTGCAAGAGAGCAGGCTGCTCCAGCACCTTTCTCCAGAAGAAAGCCTGTGGGAAGAGCGCTCACAGCACGACAGGAGACGAGCAGGGGTAGCACACGAAAGAAACGATTCCCAGCTTTCTTGTAGCCAGAACCCAACAGTGCTACCTTCACTTTTTCATGCACCCCTTGTTCTCCAGACTGCCGCCTCCTCCAACGCCCGCAGCCATGCTCTGCCCTTCCCTGCACGGTGGCCAGCTCCCACGGGACCTCTCTGGACACACCAGCAAGGCCAGCAGAGCCACAGCAGGTGAGGGCACAGGCTCTGCTCCACCTCTCACCTCCTCTGCTGGGGCACTACCAAGCTACACCCCACAAKCTCAGGAGCAGCTTATTAGGACACAACTGGAAACCTTAGCCTCTGTGGACAGGAGGAAACCAGAAGTAATAAAACATCACTCGGGCCAAGATATCTGAGAGATCGTGCACGCCACACAGCAGGGCTTGCAGGACATGCCAGGGTCCCCACTGCAGGGACTGGTAGGCCAAATTCCATATGCATCATAAGCACTTTAGGTGAAAAATAATCATCATGGTCCACGAAGCACAATTAGTTTTCCAAGACAAAGTTAGGAAGAATGCCAGCCTCAACTGCGATGGCTTGAGTGAGCATCTGTTTTAGGAATCAGCTCTTTTAGGTGTTTTCTCCAGAAACAGAATAAAGTGGGAAGGGACTGTCATCCCACATGAAAGGAGTTGCAGCAATTCCTCTGAAAAAGTGCTCTGTTAATGGCATGAGAAACAGTTGGAGCAGAAGGAAGAGAGATCCCAGGATGTTTGGACACTGCCTTGGAGTGAACTACTGAGGGAGCCCTCTTCCCTTTAAGTCACCACAAGGGAATTCCAACGGAGAGACTTGCAGCCCCGCAACCCCCTAACTCCCATGTCTCCAAGGCCCTGAAAGAGAACGAGTGCAGTTCCTTCTTCCTTCTCCCATATCTAAGCTCACTACTTTCGCACCATTTTTCCACAATGAAGGAAAAAGATATTGTAACCTGATGGCTAACAGTCTGTGAAAAAGAAGTTTGCTTGGTCTCAGTCCATCTGTCTGATTATTTGTGCACTGGATTGAGGAAAAAACAGCTCATTCCCAGTAACCCCTTTCCTCCTTGGGATACACAGCAGAACGGACAAGGAATGAACAAACTGTGGAGTCTGAGCTCCACTTTGGCCCTAAGAGATATAGTCCTTGAGGCTCAGGACTTACTGTTAGCTCCTTCCTCATGAATACTTATCTGCTGAGGACAAGCAGAGGCAGACAACCTCCAGGACTGTCCAGCCAAACTCAGTGCAGAATGAAGTAGAAAACGACACACCGAATCCTTTCAAAGCAATGTCACCAACACAAGATAAGGCCTCTGCAGCACAGCCCAACAGCTGGGAAAAGCAAGAAGAGGAAGGAAGGACTTTGCCCACTCCCCTTTTCCACTGCTCCGACCGGGACTGGCAGGGATTAGCCCTTGTCCCCCACAAGCCTCTGAACCACCTGACGCCTTGCCTAGCCTTGAACCCGGTTCAGCGCATCTCTACACTCTAGCTTCAGCTGGCTTCAGAAGGCATTAGGAAAAGTCCTTGGTGCAAACAGATCCCCACTGCCACAGAGGAAACACGAGGGCTCTAGTTTTCCCGCAGCCACATCTCRTTACCTTTGCAGCTGAGCAAGTGAGAGTAAAGGAGATGCCCACATTTTAATCGCATTAGCAGGCTCTGGAAGCGGAGAGCACATTGGCATCTGCAGGCACGGAAAGCCAACAACAAAGAAAAGAAAATAAAGGAGAAAAGCTAAAAGCAGGCTGGCTTCCCTCACTGAGCTCAGCTCCTGAACGGGCCCTACTTGCATTTCATTTCCTCAGCCCCACTGCGAGCAAGCGCAGCAGCCCCGGGGTGAGGAAGGGACCCGAACGCTGCCTTCACCCATCGCAGGGAGCTGCGCCAGCGCTCCTGGCACCAGCACAGCTCGCACAGCATCTACCCTTCTCTCGAGGCCGGATTTCTGCAGGAACAAAGACAGCAGATCCCTGCCAGCAGAGGAGAAACGAAGCGATCCGCGTGGAACTGCCAGCAGAGCCGCGCGAGCAGGAGGGCTTCCTGGCACTGCCCCTGGCCCAGGTGTCGAGGTGCACAGCCCAGCCCAGCGACCCTTCCTTCAGGACCTTTCGTAGGCTCAGACGACCCCCCAGCTCCCGCGCAGTAGGAGGCCCAGGCCCAATCAGGCCAGATGTGCTCCCAGGGCCTTGGGGATAATGTCAGGAATGCAGCGTTCTGGTGAGCCTGATTTTCCCACAAGTCAGCCAGGACCCTTCTTCCTGTCTGGGGCACTGGGGCTTGGGGATAACACACAGGAAGATGTGCTTAACCATGTCACTGCTGCCGTGTTCCTCGCAGGAGCTCCTGGCCTTGGAAAGGCACCCAGCGGGGCCCGGGGTTATCGCTGGAATTCCACAGAGCGTGCGTGGCTGCAGGAAGGTTACCAGGGTCCTCAGCCTTGTTTGGCATTTCTGATTCTTTTTCCCACTGGAGGGAAATGCAAGGAAGCTTTGCTGGCTGTTGCTTGCTCACCTCTGTCCACTCCAGAGCCTTCAGGAAAAGCCTGTGCAGAAGCCTGACCATTGCTGTAGAAGAACATTAGGAACTGGAGAGTATCAGAGTTTAAAATGTTTGGACAGTTAGATTATCACTGGGATCTCCACAATATCTGTTTTTGCAAAGCTCTGCAAACATCAGCCTTACATCTAGCACATCAGTAGATACCCATGGAGATGCAGCAAGGGCTGGTATGCAATGAGGTATTGCTAGTCTAATAAGCCACAGCAAGAAAGGGATAAGAAAATGCCCTTATCCTAAGGTAACTTTTGGAAGCTTCCTYTCTCCTTCCATTTGCATCCTGACCTTACCATCTTCTTTTTTCCACAAAGTCTTCCACCCAGGCACAGCTCGACCTCAGAACCCTGCACACGCATTTCTGCCCATCCAAGAAATTCTTCTGCTCCTCATAGCAAGTAGCTGAGCAACACAAACACAGRGAGAGGAAAAAGGGAGRGRAAAAAAAAATAAAGAGATGCCTCAGCCCCTATCCGAGACCAGTGCTTGTTGATAGAAATAATGAGAGGCGTGATGTCCTCTGTCCCTTCTGCTTCCTGAAAGTACAGCTGTTCCCAGCACTGTCCACCACTTTCAGCCTTGGAAGCAGCTCTCATCTCTGGCTGAGCACAGAGCCAGTGCAGGCTGCTTACCTGGTTGCCATCTCTAGGAGAGCCTGGCTACTCCACTTGGGAGTTGTCTAACACTTGTAGGCCCCAGTCTGTGATCTGTCAAGTGTGATTTGTGGTTACTGTGGAAGTGATGGAAGTGGAAATATGGGGAACTGCAAGCTTTCAACGGAAGAAGAGAATAAAAGAGAAATGAAGAAGTCTCCACCAGAATATCTTGCATTGCTGCAAGCAGAGCAACGGGAAGTTCAGAAACAGCAAAGAAACATGCAAAGCACATAAAAAGTCCTGCATTTGTGAATAAGGCACCTGTAACATCTAGCAGGGAGCTCCTAATGTCCTTACTGGAGTCTTGCTACACCAGACTCAACAGAAGTCTTGCAGACAGATCAATAGGGAAGCACAAAATGCAAAAACATCATTTTTGAGCTGAGGAGCTCAATGTGGTCCTCACATTTGGACAGCAAGGAAAGTCCATTCTAGGTGGAATTCCCTCCCATCTTTTACTGCTGAACCTGCCATTCCAAAGGAATCATTACTTTGTTTACACCTATTTAAACAGATTTTCTTTTCCCACAACACGTAAGCTGTGGAGTGAGAGTCTCAACATCGTTCTCCAGGGCTTGTTCTCCCTTTCGAACAGAAAATCCAACTATCTCATTTCAAGCATCTTCTGGAGCCTCCCTCTGCACAGGTCCCACTGTGATGTTGCAAAGGTGGCCAGCAACGAAACTTTTCAGCGGCCAGGAGGAGATGAAGGTAGGGAAAAAGAATCTTGGAACAATAAGACAATCTTACTCGAGATCCTGTGAATGACTTTTGCCCACATTTAGCCTGCAAAGTGCTGTCTGCATGCTGCAAAAGCATTTTCAAAACAAGAGGCCAATACAAATATCTGCTTGATTAGTAAAATCAGGGGTTCACATAGGGAAATATTCTCGAATGGGGGAGGTGCGAGGCAGGGAATGTATCCGGGGGTGAGGAGATGCTGAGAGGGTGCTACCAAGTGCTGCCGGGGAGCGGAGCCAGAGGAGCAGCTGCAGCGAGGGCAGGCAGCAGGTCAGAGATGGGGAGGTCTGGCCGGGCCACGCACCGAGCRGGGGCAGAAGCCCCTCAGCTCCTAGGATCTTCACTGGCACTTCTGAGCCGCCCACTCCGGCAACCTCCTCGAAGACCCACTCCGCTAGATCTAGACCACTATACCTTTTCTCTGCTCCCTCGCTGCAGCACTACTTGGCTTAATGCTAACTTGGGGTGTTGATAGAAGTTGTAAGCTCATGTTTGTGTGGGTGGATAGACATGCCGCGGATACCAGGAAAGCTCCGTCTACACACACGCGTACTAGAGAAAGGTAATCAGAGATTCRCCAAGTTAAATAGGAGCGACACAGGGCGAACCAGCCGCCCGCCGAGCACCACCCAGGAGGCGAACACACGAAATCACAACTGCGGCAAAGGGTTAGAGCCATCACGTGCTGCCAGTTGTTCAGTGGGACCATTCGTCAGGTAAGAGGTTATAGGGTAAAGCCAGTTGTCCGCAGATTGCGGGCACCGAAGGAGCCCCAAGGGAGCCCAGCGCAGTGCAGGACGGAGCCCTCCGCCGCAGCATCGTTAACCAAGCTCTGCAAGAAAGGATGAAGCGCCCCCAGTCCGTATCTCAGTTTCTCCACGAGCAAGATGACAATAACAACACTTAGCTCACAGGGACGAGGAGGGTTAACAAGGGCTTGCAAAGCTCTCTGGAGACAGCAGGGACAAGACAGCTATTAATGTTATTAATGAATTTCACAAATGTCATTTTTAGACTCAACTATTTTAAGCTTTGCATTGAAACCCTTAGGGAATAGTGTACATTCCACATTCATTCCACCACAGCAGACCCACTTGCTTGATACAATATGGAGTACAGTATTGATTGGAAAGGGATTTTAGTTTTTCCAACTTGAAGCTCTTGAAGTCCACGCTGACAATACCTCCAACATTTATCAGTCACACCTACCACTATACTGTATCACAAGCCGTGATACAATAAATCTAACACAACAAACAGGGTTAGTTTTAGAGAGATAGAGTTGCACATTATTAAAAAGGCAGATGAGGAATTAAACCCAAACAAAAAAATACCAGATGCCATAAGAACTACTGCTCCAGGAAATTAAAAACTCAGGGCCTCCGGTCTCAATTGTTCCATTGTCATTCTATTTGCAGCCATTCTGTTATTCCAGATTGAGTCAAATGTAAGCAAAATCAGAATTCGGCCCCAAGCGTTTTATCATAAGTGACCTAACCCTCTAAACATACTTCAGTTCTGCAAACATGACTTTCTGAGAAAACAAAATTACAGAAAACTGCACCATGTAAACAAGCTGTGGCAGAATCCAGACTGTTGCACGTTTTCTGCAGCGGGATGGCCTGAGCCACACACTGCCTCTTCACCTGTCCCAAGACAACATCTCGGGGCCTGCAGCACTCAAAGGTTCACAGAYACCTGTGAATAACAGTTTTTGTACCATTCAGGTTTATGTGCGTGTTTGCATCTGCTCTGTTCACAAACTGTGCTCAGCCAACATCTTATGGAAGGTGTCAGCAGCCGCAGCCAACGCAAGGCAGGAGAGCGAGCAGGAAAGAGAAAAAAGGTTTCTGACTGTGAACGTTCACGTCAAGAAGAAGGAAGAGATTTATTCTGCTTATCAAAAATAACTCAGACATAGTTTGCCGTTTATCAAAAAGCAAGGAGGAAACGCACGGCCAGGATAAAGGCGGAGATGGGACCATTCATCGTAGCTACTGCCACCGATTAGAAATGGGCACGTTTGCGTGGGGCCGGGAGGGGTGACGAACCTCAAGTCTTCCCTCTGCCGTATCCTGCCCAGACCAGAGCCATGACAGGTATTCCAGCACTGTCCAGTTTGCCCAGGCAGCACACGCACACACACACACACACAGAGCTCATCAGCAACTGCATTTTAACTGCTGGTGGTGAGTCCATGTACAACCCTGGGTATCTAGGCACGCACATTCATCTTGGGGCCATGCCCACAGAGCGGCCACACGCAGCCTCAGCACCTGCGCGTGCCTGGGAGGCTGTGAAACGCGTGTGGATCTGCCCACGGGCCAGCAGCTTCCAGCAGCGAGCAGCACCCCTCCCCGTTCTCCAAAAGSAGCCGCTGCCTTCGGGACACTTTGGATAATGCGACTAATATATAGGGGGTCCGCACAGAAATACGTATCTGCACGTGGGCCATCCAAAATTAACCTTTCCACATGTGCGTGCGGCACAGGCGCGACATCCCTCCAAATCAGGCACCGGACACAAACTCAAGCACCACCTGAGACGCCTCCCCCATCCATCCCRCCTGGCTGCTTTTCCTGGGAATTAACAGAGTGTCAGAAAGCCTGGACACAATTTAAATAGGCAGTTTCTTACCTTGGCTCTTTTGAAGCAAGCCCAGAAAAAATCCAGTAACGGCATGATGGACAGAGCGGCCGGGAGACCACGTGGGCCGACCCTCCTGCAGGCCAGCAGCTAGACGGCGGCGCTGCCCCCGACCCCGGGGAGCGCCCACCCCACCAAACCCATGAGTTGCTCCKYGCAGCATGGAGCAGCCGGGCGAGCRCCGGAGGACGAGCTGCCGCGGCAGAGGGGAGGGAGGGAGGGACGGGACGGGAGGAGGGCGCGCTGCCCGCGGAGGCGGGCCGGAGGATTCAAACCCTGCACCGTTACTCAGTTGGTTACCAACGGGCTTGGATTGCAGTCAAAATTCCCTGAAGACTGCGCGTTTTAAAAAGAGACAGGCTTTCCTTCCCGACTCTTTAATGCACCGTGCAGCATTGCCATCCCTAGGCAGCTGGAAAGGGCGAAGGAAAAGGAGGCTCCACACAGCAGACGAAATGGGAGTTTCACTGTCAAAGACACATGTAGGACATTGGAAATCCAAACCCCAGATGGTTTAGATTTTCACTCCAACCCCTGCTCCAGCTCATCAGCACCAGTCGCAGACGCACTTTCACAGAGCTCTCGGTGCTTTTCTCTCTAAGGGATAAACAGTACCCTGCGGGGTTAACGTTTCCGTCCCTGGATGCCCCCGCCGCAGCCCGCAAACCCTTTACGCTCAGGTGCGGCCAGCTGCATTGCAGCCACAGTGGGAAATGAGTTCTTCTGCAGGGCAACTGGCAGCGGCTCCGCAAGCCTGCGATTGTGGCCATAGCTGGGAGAAAACTGTAGGGGGGAAAAAATACAGTCATCAAGTGTGGCCTGGCCATTCATTTTGACTCTATTCACAGCTCCTTATCTTCCTTCTGCAAACATTTGTGCAAGCCTAGCATTTGTTCACAAGAAAGACCACAATAAAGGGAAGTGCCACAAACTTGTGCAAGTAATCAAGTATACAGGCCTTCAAATTAGAAGTCTTATAGACACATAAGAAAAACACCACCAATTTGTGGTTTAAGAGATCTATTTCAAAATAAGCTACAGCAAGTTGATCAGCAGTCACACCAGGACTAAGCCGTATTTCTGAAGACTGATTAGCAAATAACCAGCCACCCTACAGTCCAGCTCCTGCTCACTCCTTATCCCCATGCGGCTCCACACACCAGCAAGCAACGATTCTGCAGCGTGCAGCACACAGGCCAACCCTGGATCCATACAAAATACACAGCAGGACTAGAACATGCGCTGTTATTTATGAGCTAGGTGCCCAGCTCTCTATCAGAGCAACACATAATTTATATTTTAATACCCCAGCAGACGTTGCATGCAGCAGCTGAGCCCTCTGCCAAACGTCAGTGATTGCTGTTGATCACAGACGGCCTAGGACATAGCACTGGAGCCCATCTAAGCAGTAAGGGGGTCCCAGCAGACCGCTCCTGCCCACCCTGGGGCTGGGGGCTGGTGGGGAACAGCCACTGCATTTCCCTCTCCTCCACCAGCTCTCTTCAGGCTGCCCTGCTGTGTCTGCACGAGGGCCGGGAGCCTGCTGCCACCCCGGGCACCAGAGCAACCCTGAAACCACTGCACTCACTGATGAGGAGAGCCAGGACCACCAGGAGAAGGCGGCGGTGGAGCAAACGGGACCTGCCCTCCTGCACTGCGCTCATCAGCTCCGGCTGGTGGGAGCAGCAGAGCCCAGGCAGACCGGCCGGGCGGCAGGGCGAGCACGGGGACATCCCGAGGTGCACAGCATTCCTGCAGCACTCGGCATCACCACCTCTGAGGGGAAGAGGCTTTGCCAGATGCCAGATCTCCGTTAGAGAGGGAATGGAGCACGGGCTGTTCCTGGAAGTGAACTTTTGGGGCCTTTGCATCATGGCTATCAGGGAAAAGGGGAGAAAATATTTCAAGATCAGCTTGATTTCTTTCACAGGTTTCACAACAGTCTCGCTAGATGATGCCAGCTGCGGTGGCTGGAACAGCCATCCCTGCCTGTCTGCCTCGGGGCCACACAAACGCCGTGCAAGACCCTATGCAGCAGAACTGCCCATGAGTTGTGAATCCCCCCCGCAGGATCTGGGCTCCACAACATGGAGCTGCGGGGAAAACTCATCTCCAAAACCTGTGCCTTGCTACCTGGGACACCTGCAGCAACGGCCCATGCGTCCTTTAACACTGAGTCCTCCCCGGCCTCACTGACACCCTCAGCTGTAAAGCGCAGACGGTGGTCACACCGCACCAGAAAAGCAGAAGAGGGGGGACAGAACGGTGACAGCAGGGGACGCGCAAGATACTGACTGAGGTCCCTCTCCATCTATTTTTTTTTAATTAAAACAAGCACTGAACAAAGTACAAGCAAGTAAAGTGGTCAAAGTCATGRAAGGTGACAGAGGACCACAAAGCAGGAGCAGGGCTGGTGAGGCTGCACCCACCTGCGAGAAGATACAGCTACCTCCACACACATCCTACAGACCCCTCCAGGACTCCCTGGGTCTGCACAGCTACCGCTGAGGGACGCGGCCCAGGGACTCCTGAGCACACGGCGGGCGAGGGTCCCACTGGACAGGACGCCCTTCGGGCCGCTGCCCAGCGGCATTAACATTCCTCCCGAGGCAGGCACGCAGACTATGTCATTCTCGGGCATCGGCTCCAGTTGCCTCCCTCCATCTCCCCCTTGCTCATTCCTCAGCTCCCATTTTGGCACCGGTCCCAGGCTTGGCACTGACCACAGCTGCTTTATGGTCTTTCCTGGTTTACCGGGCCCAGCTCAGCCAGGGCTGGATAGCTACAAAGGCATAGCGTAAGCTCTGGGTGTTGTCCCCCCTTCTTCTCCTTTAGACATTCAGGGCTGAGAAGACAGTTTATCACTTGGGGACACCTCACCCCAGTCATCTTCTTTAGCAACCTTTTACTGGTAAAAGGGTGTGCACATGAGTTACACCCACACACTGCTCTCTGACAGTCACCAGTGCCCCATAAGTTACTCACCCTGCCTCAAAGGCTACACTTCTTTTTCTGGGGACTTGCAAGTATTTCCCTGTGGCAGRTGAAGGCAGCTGGACAAAATGCCTATTTCCAAACAACCCCCATCAGCTCACTCGGTGCAGGTGCGCTAGAGTTTTTTTAAAACCTCCAGGTGAATCCCATCATGGCAGAGCTGCTGAAGGGCATTACAGCTGTTTGCTATGTGATCCCGCGAAAGGCATTCGCCAGCCCTTATTCACTGCAGACCACCTAGAGTAACTTCTCGACATTTCTTGTAGTCGCTGCCTTAGCAGTAGGGGATCCTGCAGCGCAGAGCGGAGGCACACGGGCAGAGCCGGATGCAGAGCCCAGGTCTGGAACAGCAGGGTTTGGTGTGTGCAAAATACGCTGACAGACCAGGAAATGGGCAAGCGGGATTTATGTGCATGCACGGTCAGGCGGGACCCAGACCTCCTGTCCTCCGGTATGGTCTCCGTACAGGAGGCACGTTCATTCACCATTTCCTTTTCAACCARTGCTAGGGGTTAAGCTAATTTTCTAAAGGAAGGATTCCTTGCAAAGAGCAGAGACAATTCTGGGCTGGCTTCCATTCTGGTTTCCTCTTGGTCTTGTCACTTTTTCCATTCGGGGCTATCTGGTTAGCAGCTGCGCTATGCTTCAGGAGGCAAAGTGCTAGCGAGGCAGGTAGTCACACTTCCCAGACAGCACATGCAACCCATCAGGTGGCGACAGGTATTCATAAATTAATTGTGATAGACTGATGGAGATATCTCTGTCCCAGCTAAAAACAAACAAACAAAACAAAAAAAGACACACACAACCATAAAAATCCTTCCTGAAAGGGTGAGAGCCACAAAAAGTTTTAAGCACAACTATACTGGCCCACTAGAAATGCACCAACGGAGAAGTGACACAGCAAGCACCTAGTTTCACAGATTGCTCTGATGGTAATAAGTCCTATTCCCGCTTCCTAATAAATAAATAAATAAAAGTTATCAGTGCAAACAGAAGCAAGTTGTCTCCTTCGCAGGGCCTGGGAAACAAACCACAGACTTCTGCATATTTTTGTAGCTTCTTCCTATCTAGTCATACCAAAAGCATTCAAGTAGTTTTAAATCTAGGATCCTTCTTCTGCATACCAGGATATTATCCTCAGTAAGATTAGGTCTTGAGTACTGGATCCACTGCAGAGTGGCTGAAACATGTCCACACAGCTTTCCAAAGTTGATATTTCCCACAAAGTGATGCCAGGACACAGACTCCCTTGTTGCACGTGTCTCTTCACAACATTTCTAATGTACTTACTGAAAAGACAAAAGCAATTTCTGCTAATTCTATATATATACACACACCACTATTACCTTCAGATTACACGAGTCCATTTTAAGTTAAGAGTCCATTTTAAATGGGAGGTTCTAAAGAAAGCGACATACTGTACAAACTTATTAAGAGGGTTCCACACAGCCAAATACCAGCTGTGCCCCATCTGTTGCCCACACTGTCCAAACTCAGTTTGGTCCACCAAGACGCTCACCAACCGAACCTAATGCTGCAAATTGACATCTTGCTTTCTCCTCTATCTGTAGGGCAGAGCTGGTATTCTGGAGGACAGGTACGGCATATTCTCACAACAGGTCATCATCCAGAGGATCCGAGGTCACCTTTGAAGGTGCCTGCAGCCAGTGAGTCATTCCTATCCCATTGATGAGCTATTATTATCATTGCTGCTGCTCAACAGCACTCAGGCGCCGTATTAATAACAACTAAAGGCTGGCAGCCTTCCAGATAATGTCCCTCTCCGGCAAGGCAAGCAGCTGTCACTGCTCCCGAGGGTCAGTCCCGCTTCTGCTGGTAAACATGGGGTGTCTGAAGAGGTGTGAGCATTAGGCACACTGTTCCTTAGAAGCAAACAGTTCCAGCAAGTCATTAACATGCAGTGATTTTCCACTTTCTGCTATGAACAGGCATTTCCCAGAGGTCAGGAAGAAAGCAGCTACTTGCAGAGCAAGCATTTGCCATATTAGCATAGCAGGAACAGTAACCCTTTTATTTTAATAATGCYGAATTGATAGGCGGGTGCTGAAAGACTCCAGCACTGGAAGCACAGAACATGAGGGTGTGACACRGGATGGCGAGAGAAAAAGGGGGCGGAGAAGTGCAAAGCCCTGCTGCCCACATGAAGCATCACCCCGTTGGAGCTGGTAGAGAACGTGCCCTTCCAACAACAGCGCTTAACTCTTCCTGTGCTGGATGACCAGCCCCTCTGCCACAGCAGATGAAGTAAGATGCTTTGCAGACCCTACTCTATTCAGCAGCGARATCTGGTATGTGGTACGCCTTGCTCCTTGCTAGTCAGGTGGCGAAGCTGATTTGGGCTTGATTTTGGATTTGCAGTGCCATTCCCAGCACTGACATCAGCGCTGACCAGAAGATGCTGGGTTCCTGGCCAGAAAGGCCAAAGTTCTCCATTTAAACTCCACARCAGCAGTGCTGGTTTTCACACAGATACTCTTACCCAGACGGAGATGTCTCTGGGGCCCACCAGCAGTTTAAACTGGTCTCTTAAGGCCTTGGCGTCTTCTCCGAGTCTGCAGACAAGGCAGTTCACAGYGGTTTCTGTGATGAAGGCACTGGGAACGTGACCGAGCTGTTCTTACTTTAAGACAGCAAAGGGCTCCTCAGCGTTAAGAGGAGGGAGAGAGCCCATCACTTCACGCAACTCCCAGCTGGTCACCCAGCCCACGTGAGCTGTCCAAGGAAAGGACCTGGCAGARGAGGGGACTGGCACACCTTCCAGTCAGCGTTTCCAGGAGGGATTTTGCTGTGCGTCCTCTGCACCCAGAAGCGCTGCTGCAGGAGATGGTGAGGCGCAGGGCGGGAAGCAGGGCAGGAGAGGTGCAACACCGGCACTGTCTCACATGGGCAGAGGAGCTCCRTGCCAGCCTGTAAAGGTGGGGAGAAGACAGAAAGAGGCAGCAGCGGTTGGCAGTGGCTGCTTGATGCCAATGACAGGAAACCATGAAGGCTGGTTACAAGGGACTGACGAGCCATGCTGGCACCTGAATCTCCATAGACTCCTGTCTAATTCTGAGTCCAAGCAAAAAAAAACCCCTCCAAACACTAGGCTTTGCACCCTAGTTTTGAAGAAGCACAAGACACCACAAAAAGCCTACTAAGATATGAGAACTGGACAAAACCAAAAAAAAATCTCTTGTTCCCTGCCATCTCACCACAACTCTGCACCACTGGTGACTCGGCGTGCTCCGTCTCTGCTTGTCGCCAGCGTCTCCGAGCTCAGCGTACCCTTCGCGGCCTGAGGAGCCAGCCGCCAGCCAACCTCCTCAGCAAAGCGGCTGCCCCCACGGAGGCAAGGCGGGAGCGAGCGCCGCGCTGCTCCACGAAATGCCGGGCGCTAACTCACAGTCACCTACTGCCGATTTGCTAACTGGCTTCTTGGAAACAAGCAGCCTCCCCAAGAGGCAGATCTTCTTGCCAAGTCCCGGAGCCCTGTCTGGAGAGCAGAACCCACTACTCTCCCCATTCCCATAGCCTTGGGCTATCCTGGGCTTTCTATGACAGGATAAAAGCGGCAGGGAGCTCTCCGACTTGTGAGTGTTTTTGCAGATGATTCTTGGTCAAGAAAAGTTAAGCACAGCATCAGGAAAACCTCAGCTCCTTTGAGACCCAGCACCAGGGAGGAAGCGAACCACAGAACATATGCTTAGCATCTTTAACATACATCTTAATTCCTCCCTCTCCTGCTGATCCACAGCAGGGACAAAGTCTCGTAACCACCCCCCACGAAGGGCTTGCTAGAAAGCCCGAACTGCTCTGGATGCTAGCTAGCCTCCTAGCAGGAATGGATCCGGGTGCAGGGCAACCACTCAAACAAGTGGCTCAAGTCTGCGCTTAACAGCCACCCTTATACGCAGCGAGAGGCCAAGCAAGATGTCAGAGGAAACAAATGAGAGGAAAACAGTGGCAGGAGACTAAGTGCGCAGTTCCACAAGGGTTTTTCCAACTCCACTATGTACCATAGTCTTTCTGGATATTATTTATGTTTGCACGTACCATGAAACACACACCCAACTCTTCCTGGCAGAGATTTGCAAAGCTGTGGACAAGATACAGCCAAAACGCTCCAGTTTCCTCAAGCCCAGTTCTATCTGCTCAGGCATTTAAATAAGCTGCCTGGCCACAGTTCATCAGGACAGGCACGAGGAGCACGGCTGCCCGGTAAGGAGCACGGCTGCCTGGAACGCAGCACTGCTTCCGCGGGCAACCTGCACTCGCTCGCTGAGGGGGTCTCACCCTTCCTCACGTTTTCTTTTTTGTTTTGAAATGAGCACAAACCTCTTTCTCCACAGAGGCCTCCTCCTCTTCATGGATATGCACAGACATTTATCAYAGAATAACAGAAGTTTAAGATCATGAGTTTTAGACTCAGCCTTTACTAGGTTGCTTTACCAAAACCATGCCTAACAAGCAGTTTGCCCATCAGGTTTTTCACTTCGCTCTCTATTCCTTTTCTCTTAAATCTGCTCATTAAAAATAATCCCAACATGCATGCTTCAGTCTCCAACACTGCATTTCAGGAACACAAACCATTAATTTTTTTTTTTTTTTTTAAATCAGATGACAGTCTACACTGTTTGGTTTTGATTATGAGAACAAACAATAAAAATGAAAGTGTTATTTCTTGGAACTGATACCGACCTAATCTTGTCAGTCATAATGGGGCTCTTGGCTTTTGTGGCTCAACCAGAAATGGTTTCTACCCCGTCACTGGTTCCTTAACCTAAGCAAACAGCACCTCCCTAGCTTTCTTCTCCTAGGACAATCATTTTTCTTGAGGAGCGGTTACACCACTGGTCACCAGTAAGTACCTCCCTGAAAGAGAACGTGCAGCATCAAAAGAGAAACTATAAAACGCTGATAATAAAGGAACAGCTCTGGCAAATCCAGGTTCCATTATAAAAGATTATGTTCAACGTAATCAAGTTTGACATACATACGCGTACAAACAAAAAGGCCATTTATTGATAAATGAGTGTTATTTCCCGTGGGGCATTTACTGCTTCTACTTTGGAGAATGATGGGCAAGCTATTAATACACCAAATGGGCTTGTGCCGCGACCAAAACAAGGGAAAACATCCTGGCCTTTGTCAATAGGGCACATTGAATCCATCCAGCGAGTGACCCAGGCCTTTATTCCGCAACCGCTGCACAAAACAGTCTTTTGTGCTAGACGACTGCAAGTGGAAACAGGGAAAGAGCCTGGGAGTCCCAGGGGGCTGCTCAGRCTCGCCGTCCCGCGAGCCGGAGGAGCGGAGGGCAGCGATGTTTGGGAGGAGAGGCCCTGCCGGGAACGAAACCACGGGGCTGAGCTTCCCGGGCACCTTTGCGCCCTTCCCCAAGGGCTGCCACCCCCGCGGCTTTTTGGATGCTTCTCCTCCGAGGAAGGAGACCGGCATCAGGCCGCCCCGTGGCCTGCGCGAGCCCGCTGCGTTACACAAGGCCTGGCGGGGTCCGGCTCCTCGTGGGGTCCGGCTCCTCGTGGGGTCCGCGGGCAGCCCGGGACCGCCGGGCAGCGGAGGTGGCTGGTGCAGCCGGAGCTCCCGCGGCGGCACGTGCTCTCGCGGGGCGCGCGCTCGCCGGGCACGAGGCCACAGGCCGCCCCAGCAAGCGGAAGCCGACTGCCCCAGAGGCAAAGCATCCCTTGCCGACACGGATTTAGGCAATTACTTAATCCCCCCACGTGCCTGCTCCCCTGGCAAAAAGCAACACCCCTTTGGCTAGGGCAGGCTCACTGCGGATTAACCCTTTTGAGGCAGAAGATGTAAAATCCCAATCCCAAGGCAAGAGAGAAAACAACAAGTCCCGATAGATTGTCCTCACAGAAATAGGCCTATTTTTAAAGGCTGAGGGGGATGAGCAAAAAGCAGGACATTATACTCTCACAATATTTATCCATAGCATTAGCATTCCTCTGATATCTTCAGTTTAAAATGCTGACAACATTTTTTTTCTTAACTCTAAAATGCTGAATGGCAGATTAATGCTGAACTTGTTTGGAAAAATCTATGCAAAGTCTGTGGCCTCTTTTTGAATCCTTCAAGACTGCAAAAACACATCCCACGCTGGACAGTCCCCACAAAGGTCCTGGTAAAGGCTAAATCTGTATTTTTCTCCTCAAAAGATTTGTAAATACCAATGTATTTATTTATAAATAAAACACTGCTTTATTTAGTATATGTGCAAAAGCCAAATAAACTTTGCAGAAGCCCAGCCCTCACTGAGACTCTCAAAATTCCCCAATTTTTTCAAGACTTGGGACGACATCACTGAAAGTTTTAGTCAGTGATATTTCCGCGGAATTCAGGACATACAGGTTGGGCTGTGCTCTCGCTCCAGTGCCCTGAGACTTCCAGGCAAACGGAAGCCTGCAGGTAACACTCAGACACTTGGACTCCTATAGCTCGAGTTTTGCATCAGCAAGTTCTATTAAAGCAAAAGCGTTCGCCTTGTTACCGAGCCGCTCCGGGCTTCCCAAGGAGGACCGGCCCTGCAGGCACCCGTCTGCCGCAGGCCTTCTGCCCTGCCTTGGCTCCCCCGCTTTGCTTTCACCGTACAGCGCGGAAGGAGAGCGACACCGGGGGCAAAAATAACATCCCTGAGCCACTGGGTGAAGCAAAAAACAGACCGAATACAGTACGTGCCGCTGGCCCCGCTTTGGCCCCGCGCCGCAGAACGCCGACGAGAGCAGCGGCAATAGCTGCCTTTCCGCAAGGTTTTGTCCTTGCCGTCTCCAGAGCCTCACGGAAACGCTCCTCCTCCCTCCTCCGCAGCACCCTCTTTAGGGAAAGGAAGCAAGCATTTTATTCGGATTACTGATTTGGTCGAGTTTATGCTGCAGAAACACTGGCAGAGCATGATTTAAAGATGACAGTTTCTAAAAGCCATAGGTAACACCTCTCTTTTCCAAACTATACTCTGACAGTTTTATATGGGATAATTTCCAGAATGGTACAATATCAGAAGCTTAAGATTTAGCACTATCCTAGATAGATAACACCATAGTGACCACATGTTCAATTTTTAAAGAGGAGAAGCCGAGTTCTCCCTCTTCCTTCCCACCACGATGTTCTCAAACATCTTTAGGAAAGCTAAAAGTCCCAGGCTTTCAGGGTTTTTTTTCTTTTTAAAGTAATTAGAGTGCATTTGTTCCAAAACGATTACTCTACTGAGCAGAATTAGATTTGTTTGGGAACCAGAAGTTCAGTGAAACAAGTATTTGAGGTGAAAAACTGTATTTGCAGGTTCAGAGCAAAGCCAGACAAAGTCACCATCAAAACTGTTCCTTTGCTCTGAGTGAAGACGAGCAGCGCTTATTCTGCATTCTGCCATAAACTTATTAAAAGCATCGAGTTACCRGGAGAAACGCTTCCTTCGAGAAGCGCGCGCGGTGCTGCCGAGGCGGACGCTGGCGGCCGCGACGCCAGCACACGCCATAGGAAGGGCACATGGTCTCTGGGGCCCTGACGAGCATCACCACGAAGAAGCCCTTCTCCAGCTTGGCACGTCAGAAACACGGAGATCTTGCACACTGTTTAGTGGCAAAAGCTTTGCAAGTGTGATGTGCAGGTACTGTTCCCTTTAGAGGGACCGTATTAAGCAACCTGTTTTCATCATCTCATTTCTCACCGAGACGATGCACGCTTGACAACTGTGGTAGCCGATACTCACAGAAGGACATTTGGACTCAGCCTTTAAATTATTATTTCCGAACCAACTGGCTCAGCACGTGACCTCAGGCAAATCACTCATCTTTCCACATGCCTCGGTTTGTCTAAATTTGAAGTTGACCAGTTTAAGTTTGCRATCTTGCTGTAACTCGAGGCTTTTGATCGGGGGGTGTGAGGGCATCATTATTTAAATATATTTAAAAACATAACTGGTGTGGCAACTTTTTCAAGAAATTTCAGACAAGTTAGAGAAATTACAAAGAGAGCCAAGTGATACAGAAGGAAAAGTGAAATAGCTTTTAAGATTACTTAACATGTATAGCCATAAATGATTTTAAGTCTATTTAAATTCAAGCACTTARGACTATGTATCTGAGAAGAGTCTACAAAGATTTGCACATCAAAAAGACCTCCAGCAAAAACCTGCTGTTGTTATAATTAGCTTATAGGCATCTTTAACATAAAAGAAATGCAAAGTAGACGGGCTGCCTTTTTATATATAAAAAAGTGCCATCAGAGAACGCTTACAAGTGAGTTTTCTCTTTGCCATAGCAATATTACTAAACTGCTAGACCTCGGCTGGGAGATTTCGTCAGTCGTCTTCCTCGGAAGACAGGCGCCAGACTAAGGCGAAGAATTATTAGCATCTCTTATTATTAGCAAGAGCAGGAGGGCTCGCATGGCAAGCGTACAGCAAAACCAAGGCCGGTGCTATTAACAGTCAGATGACGAGCGAGTCCCAGGGCACAGCTTAACTCGATCCTGTGATCCGAGCTGCGGAGTGACAGTCCCAAACGCCCACGCTCTAAATAAGAGCTCAGGCCCAGAAGCGCGGTTAATTTAGCCAGAGGCCCCCGTGGAGCCCCCCGAGCTCACAGCCGGACGGCTGCAGCAAGGGAAGCGGCAACAGGGCGGAAAGAGCAGGGAAACCTTCATACCGCAGAAACAGAACAGTGCCGTGGGGCAGGGCTGTTTGAAGGGACGCGAGGGCACCTGAATGCACACACACGGCCTCCGCTCGGCTGGCATCAAGGGGGACTTGCTCCTGCCGGTGCCTGGCTACGTGCCTCCAATAGCCAAAACAGTCATCAGGAAAAAAAAAAAAGAGCCCACAAAACAACAAAAAACCTCACAGGGAGCAGAGACACATTTGTCTTTCAGGTTTTCATGACTAAATGCCATTTAATAAGCTAAATTTGACCTACCCATATATTTTAGCACACAGTTCTAGTGACAGCTGTCCTGTCTCRGGAAGATCCCGGCCACATTTCTGGCCGAGGTTTTGGCTTAATGAAGACAACAGAGGAATCTGTCAGGTGCAGCGCTCCGCTCCCTGCAAATGAGGGCAGGTCCCYGCAAGCTCGGCCCCCGCGTGCTGCCTCCTCTCGCTTATTCCGAGCTGGACTGCCTGCGCAGAAAGCCTTCCACAGCCCGCGCTGGGACACGCCGTGGGTGCGAGACATGGGCGCGTGGCTTGCAGGGGCTGCTCCCGGGGAACAGCACCGCTGCTCTCACRTGGGCAGAGCCAGAGGGAAACACCCTGGCAGCCCCAAGCCTTTGCGTGCGCATCCCCGGAGTCCAGAGCACAAGGAGGCGCCGGGGGGACGGAGCCCAGGGGCTTCCCCAAGCCGGCCTGCGGTCAGCCCGGCTCGCCAGCCTCTGCCTTCGCRCTCCAGCGCTCCGCGGGCTCTGGAGGACCGTCACCACGAGCCGAGTGCCGTGCCCAGCGCGCTGTCTGACCAAACGAGCCTCCTCGCCGCAGTGCCAAGGAACACAGCTCGGAGGCCGGCACTCCGGGGAACGTCTCCAGGTTGTCCCCACGCCAGCTTTACCGGGCCGGAGCGGGGCTGACCTTGCAGGCACCGTGGCAGATGGCAGCAGCTCCGTGCTTTCGTGCAGCTTGAGGGAACAGCTAGGAAGCCACGCTGGGGCTTGGAGGCGAGGAGGAGGGAGAGCCGACCTCCGCGGCTCGGCAGGCGCCAGCTCAGGCGCGGCTGGCCGGACCCTGCGCCGCCTTGCGCTGTGCCCTGGCTAGCGAGGACGCTGCGGGAAGGCGAGCGGCCGCACATCCAGGGCGAGATTCACGGGTGCCRAGAGAGGCCCAGGACAGAGGCAGCCAAGGCCTGCAAGGGCAGAGCAGGCAGTAAAGGCAGGGGGCAGGAACAGGAGGCTCCCRGGGCCTCTGCTCTTTGCTCCTCCCGTTCAGAGGCATCACGGAAGACATTTAAAACAAACCAACATCTGGCAGAGTTTCTCCTGGCACCGTTTCAGTCAGAATCGCTGCCACAAAGATGCCCCTTCTTAGGGCCGTCAGCGGCACTGGTGAGGACAGACACTTCCCAGCGAGGGGAAAGAGCAGGGCAGCAAGCGACGGGCCCGTGTCCACCGGCACAACGGCACAGGCCACAGGAGGTACTTCCAGGGCTGGATGGGAGCCACTCGCGCTGCTGCTAACCCCTTTGGAAGTGCCAGAAAAACTCAAAGGAAACTTCAGAAAACACTTTATGCAAACACTCTCTCGCACACACACAAAAGCATTATTATTGAAGAGCAAATTCTTTTCTTCCCCCGGCCCCCCTGCCGCCCCGGCTGCCAGGCTCGCCCTGATGAGAACGGGCTGCCCTTGGACCCGCGCTGCTAGCGGAGCGGCAACTCCCCAACGCCGCGTGCAAGCGCCGAGCTGGATCTGTGTGCCCTGGCTCCCCAGTCAAAAATAAATCAAGAACCAGAAGAGGGAAAGCAAAAGAATCACGGATTTAAAGAGCAGAATTTCTATTCTGACTATTTAAAGACTCAAACAGCGACACAGCTTCAAACAGGGAGAAGTGCTGAGCTGTGCAGTTCTGCATTTGTTATTTGCCCTTCTGCTCAGCCAGGGAAAGGATTCCAATGACATTTACACGAAGAGGAACAGCAACATGAGCTTGTTTCCCAGATTCAGACCCACCGGCTTGGAAACAGCCGAACCTGACTGTGAAGGTTTGGGTTACAAGTCTCTTAGAACACAACATCAGAACAAAAGCACCTTTCCTTTTCTAATTATAAAGATGCCTCGAGGCAGTTAAGTGTGAACCATCTGCTAGGACTGAGCGAACTTCTGCTCCATCTTAGCGCTCCCGTCTGGTTCCTGTTCCTGTCACAGTGCCTTTTTTCCCCAGGAATCTTCCGCGCTGAGGGCAGGGTGCCAGACCACACTGGTTACAGCGCCGATTGCAAGTCTGCATTGTTTCGGGCTTCTGTCGCTGCTGCTGTAAAGAATTCAGAAGCCCTGCGAAAGAAAGAGGCAGCAACCACAGCCCAGCTCGCAGATGCATTTGTTTGTTTCTTTAAAGAAAGACTGAATTACAGGGAAAGGGAGGTTTTAAATAAGTGCATGGTATAAATAATTGCAACATCTGTTTATGATCCTGAGACAGCAATGCAACATGCCAGAGTAAGACTTGAAAAGAACCAGAAAACACAAATCAAGTGAAATCCAGCAGTTCTTGCTGAGCTCTGAAATTTAGTTTCTGCCTTTTTCTTATAGAAACTGATGAGATTACAGATTTTTGCCTTGCACTGGGTGACATCAGTTATTGCGAGAGAAACAGAGATTAGTAACATCCTCCTCTTTCCTTTAGACAGACACCTTCAGGCAGAAGTGGCATCCGGGAGGAAGTCAAATATAGAGCATAATACCAAGAAAAGGATTCTTCATCTCTTGGGTTGCACGGAAGAAGTAAGCACCCCGCCACATGACAGAGGAGAGCGCCTGGCACCACTGCCGGGAGGCTGTCCCGAAAGGACAGCACCCACAGGTGACAGCCGCCTTTCCGCAAGGCCGCGCCGAGCACCGCGTGGCGGCAGCACGCCAGCACGGAGCCGTTTCTGCCCGGAGAGCCGTAAGGGAAGCCTCCGGCCTCCCGCCGCCCTCTCACCCCATCTAGTCCCATCCCCACCGCCATCCTCTCTGGTGGCAGCAGCACCAAGGAACCACCACGGTGCTTGCCAGAGTGGCCCAGCCTTCACATCACATTTTCACCAGCAGTAACACAAAGGCTCAGAAGTCCATAAAGAAGCTGAGGAGACGAGCCGGGGCCAAGCGAGAGAAGCACTAAACAGGAAGCGACGACGCCAGCAGCGGCTGAAGCGTCTTACCAAAGCAATAGCACCTTCCTGGGTGCGCTCTGCGGTGGGCCCGCGTAGCCGCTTTCCTCCCACTCTGCCCGCATGCACCTCCTGCGGAGGTGCACCTCCTGCATACCTCCGCTCTCTCAGCTCCTTCCCCCTCCYGATTCACCTAACCAAGCACCTGGCACAGTCTCCTCATCACCATTCTCGTCCCGACGCAAGTCGGTCTGCACTGCCCGTGCCTGTTCTTGGCTGGTAACGGCTTTGCTCCGCAACAGCTCCATCAGCACCAGCCTCCCCAGAGCCAAACCCTTTCAAAAGCTCTCCTTTGGACCAGGCCCCTCGCCACAGCGGAAGTTCTGGGATCCTCAAAGCAGGCATTTCACAGCCAGCTTGCCCGTGGCAAAAGGGCACCACCCTGAGGTCTTTCCCTTGCAACAGGTCAGATCAACAAATACAGGGAAAAGGCATCGGATCCAAGTGCCTGCAGGCAAAGCTTTTAAGATGCTGCTGCAGCCTTTGAGGCAAAGAGCACAGCCAAGCAAGAGGTCAGGGGAAAAAAAAAAAAAAAAAAAGCAAACCCGGGGAAAACAACCACCCTGCAGTCCTCCAAAATTCAGCTTGAAACATACCTGTTCCCCACCGCTCAGTCCGGACTCGCGTGAGTGAAACAAGCATTATGAAAGCACTCACCTGCACCACACTGAGGAAACGCTCACCGATAAAACGGAAGCCTAGTAAGATCTCCCTGCAAAGAGTCTTCTACAGCACTAGTACCAAAAGCATGGTCACCTAGCGAGTGTGAAAACCGAGTATCCGAGAACTACAGGTTCGAAGCTCAGAGTTCCCCACAGACTGTGTGTATTCCCTACCAGAGATATTTCTTCAGCCTAGAGATATGTTGATTCATGCACTGACAGCAATGCTCTGCAGCCCGAGATGAAAGCCCAGTGCCTTGGTGGAACAGAGAAAATAAAATATTCAGCGAGCTGATAAATTTCCACACGGGAAGGGGGGGCGGGGAGAGAAGTTGGCTTCTGTAAGCAAGGCAGTTAAATATGTACCTTAGGATAACAAGAAAATGCTTGTTTAGGGAGACCCAGCCTCCTCATTCCACACTCCCTCCTCAAARGTGCAACAGAGCTTCAAAGAGCCACCCGCCATGGGAGAGGCCGCGGGAGGAGAGGCTGATGCGCTGCAGGTGAATCGGATCAAGGAGATCCTGGATTCTTATCAGCCTTTTGCAGCCACTTCAGTCACGGTAAGCTGCCCGTACTGGATCTCTCAACTGAACTGGCTGCCATAGCAATGAGCAGCAGGAACGGGAATGCTCTGCACGCTTTTCTAGCCTGGAGTCTGGAAAGTCAGTTATTGTATTACATTGCCAATCACACACGGGCCTGAGCCCATGTTCACCCCCAAGTTCAGCTATCATCCATCATGAAGACGCAAACATACACACAGGCATGGACAAGCTCCAGAATACTCTTGGGGGAGAAGAGGACACATGTTCCTGGCTTCTTAGCCAAGCTTCTCACGGGACAGGAAAGGACACATGCTTCTTAGCTTGGTCCATGCATTTGGGGCTTCGTGGGGAGAACGCAGATGGGTTTCTACGCAATCTGGATACATCAGAGCCTGCTGGGACTAAGCATGATACAGCCAGAGCACTAGGTGACAATTTAAGCACAATCCGTATGCTCTGAGCACAGCCTACAAGCTTTGAGCCAGCAAATGCAACCAGAAAGGTTACAGCAATCTGTATATTTAAAGCTTAAGCGGCTTGCAGGGACTGCAGGAACCATGCAAGGCACCGGTCTGACTCCCGCTAGCAGGTGGAGGAGGAGGAATTRCTAGATACATTACTAGTAAGAATCCATGGCAAGCAACCTCTCAACAGCTAAATGCCTCTGGTTTCTCCTGGCTCTGTCAGAAAGCTGCTCTGAGGCTGAATGCAGCGCGGTTCTAACACGAAGACTGACGGCATGCAGTGCTAGCGCCAGGGCCCGCGCTGCTACCCCCCACCAGCATCGCTCCCTTAACAGTACGGTGTTCTTTGACAGGGGCTCTCAGGTCACTTCTGAAGTCTCATTAAATCCTCTGACAGATAGCTATTACTATTAATTTTCTCCTCTGTGAAATGAGAAGGTGTGAACACTGATAAGCAATTTGTTCTGGGCAAGAAAAAGAAGCAGCAGCTCTAAAGATCTATTAGTTTAAACCCTCTTTATCCCTGTAAGTTTTCCCTGGCAGCACCCGACTTGCTTGAGCAAAGAATGGAGCAGAGCATATACACATACTTATTTTAATGGCAGGAAAAAGTGCCAGGTGCTAGAGAGCTCAACTTGGTTTCAGAAATTACTTTTCCACAAGTTGTTTAGCCCATCTAAGGCTGGTTCATCTGAAGTCCACCATATCTGCACAGACAGAAAGATCAAGTGCCATGCTGGTTCCYGGATGCCCACTGCAGTGGACCTAAACACAGGGAAGAGAAAGACACAGTCTCTGTCGGAAAACCAGTGAAAACTAACTCCTGGCCATACACAAGGGGGGGGTGAAGCAATAACCAATTCCCTGACCACTGCTATAACCAACTGACTCGGCTCACGAGCAGACACCTCTTAACACAACCACATCAGAGGAAGACACGCTGCTGCCTGACAGCAAAGCTACGAAGGAGCAAGGGTGAAACAAGGGCCAGGCTGAGAAGAAAAGCTGCGCAGCCCTCGAGCAGAGCGGCTGGCTCAGCAGCGAGAGAACAGTCCTAAAAATCGGCAGAGTCCAACAACTTCATCGTAGTTTCCGTTACAAGAGAAACAAAAAAGTGGTTTTTTCATACCCAGAAAGCAAACCAAAACACCCAGTCTGGAATACAACCGAACCCAGTAATGGCTGGGTTGCGAGCTCCCTTCCCAGAGGCCTTGACCCTTTCTATGCAGCATCCTCACAGCAGCTGTTTTTAGCTTGGAAAACAGCTACGGAAACAAAGCGCACACGCACGTGTGTGTGGCTTTAAGAGCTTTGGGGCCCATCAACCACYTTCAAGCAAACAACAGTTACGCTTATGAGAGTTTATTGTGAACAGGGATTTGAAGGGGGACAGAGACCTCATCAGGACCCCAACAGACAGAAATGCTGCAGCACGAGCACAAATGTTACAAGCCACAGAGTCYGCCCCAGGGTTTGCTGGTCCTACAGCCACAGGAAAAGCTTTAGGCAAAGCCAGGCACACGGATGTGTAGGAAGCCGGCCTTTCTTAAATCCATAGTTCACAGAGCTACTTGAGGGGCACATTTTGCCCGCAGTCCCTTGATACACCTCTGCTCCCCTCTCACCACCTCCACACGGTGAGCAGGAAGCTAATTCCTGTTTTGGTAGAAATCCTGCAGGGCTTAAGACAGACTATTAAAGGATGGAGCAACTCCATATACTGGATTTGAACTGCACACCTTCACCGGCCTGAAACAGGCGTTAAGGATATGGAGAAGACAAAGACGCTCAAAAGTCTGCCAGGAGTGCCCAAGTTTCAGGAGCAACCGAACATCTCAGGTGAGCCTTTCAAACTTTTGGAGGGCACAGATAAGAGGCACCCACACTCACCAGCCCCTCTGGAACGCCTTGGTTCTAGCTGCAAACATGCCATAAAGATAGATGAACTTACCAGGCAGCCAGGCTGTAGCTCTGTTCCTCCAGGAGACGGATAACTTAACTTCTGCTTCCTCCCTGCCCAGGCTATAGCAGTCTCTCCTCAGGTCTGCCTTGTGCGACTCAAGCTGCCACCTTGGATCTTTTTCACCCGGCTCAAGCAGATGCCTATGTTTTGGCTGCAAAAGTTCATTAAAGACCAACACTTCATTACTGACAAAAAGTTTGTTCTCGTTCATGACATCGCCGCTGTGCCACACATAATCCTCTGTGAGGCTGATAACGCTGGGGTGGTGCTCCAAGATTCTCATGGGGAAAGGTGAGGAGTCATCTTCTATCGATGCACAGTTGGGTTCATCCTTGGGATTAGGCTCACTGCACCTCGGASAAGAAAAGCCACAGACAGCTTCATCTTCACTGTGAACTGAAGAGTATAATGCCAGAAGCTCATCCTGCTGGCCTGGAATAAAAGGCAGCTTTCTTCTGTATTCATCGTTCTTGGTATCCATTGTCCATGAACAGAAACCACTGCCTGATGAAAAAAACGGTGACGCAAAAAACGTAACTTCAGTTAGTTCTTCCTAAGGAAGAGCCATCTAGTAGAAGGCATTTATTTTGTTTTTCCCTATTTTCTTGTTCCCTGTTTCTATTCCATTCAATTGGAAAGGGATGTTTTTATTCAAGGTATGCCCATGTTTTACTCACTGCAGCATCGGAACTCTTTTCATTTGTTTTTAGCATACCAGTACTCTCTAAAGCATAGCTAGCCTAATTTCCAAAGAGGTCCATGGGTGCTTTAAAATACCTTGTATATATTGGAATAAAAAAAAAGTGACTGTAAGTTCTACAGCAGTTCCCTGTGTGTTTTCTACACTAACACTTCTTGCAAAAGATGATATGCATGCAGTTTCACTAGGACCACTGTTTAGTCTGTCCCCACATTTTTGCTTTACATTCCTCATTTCTCTCTCAAAATAGGGAACTCCTTTCACCATTTTAGAATGAGCTTGTGTTTCACAGCATACTCTTTATCCTCCCAGTGGCACGGAGCTGGGGGAATAGACGGAGTTTGGAAAGGTCTCACTGAGACATGTTTCACTGGGATGCCGTCTGAAGTCTTGTTTCATGCCAGTGCAGCATAGGAGACATTATCGCAGGCCTCACGTGATGAGCCGGGGCAATGCCTTCCACACACACACAAGAGACAAGTTCAGCTGAGATAGGTATCGATTGCCCCATTTTCTCCTCTCCCATGTACGGGTAAGATTAGCAACGTTGTGTGGAGAACAGTCTCTCCCATCATGAGTCCTATGGCAAAAAGGAAGCATCAGTGTGGCAGAAGTTTGCCCAGCTGCTTCCCTCCTGCATCTGTCTTACTGAAAGATGACTTCAATCCCTAAGGCTCTTATTGACATTCAGCTCCCTTCCTTCACTGTAAAATACAAACAGCAGATTTATCAGAAACAGACGGCTTTGAAAGCCCAGATGTACAAGTGTGCCAGGCACAGTAAGGCCGTAACAAACTGAACAAAACTCTCCCTATTCATTTTCCTGTACCACTGAATAGCTTTGAACTCTGAAACGCACGCAGGCAGAGGGTGACAAGGTTGAAGGAAAATAACCAAGGTGGCAATAATGAAGGTGTACTTCCCACATTGGCAAGTACCTTTTTATAGCTTCTTATTCTTACTAGGACTGAGAACAAAACCTAGCATAAACCCTAGAAACAAGGGTTGCCTTTCTTCCATCTCTCAAGGACGTGTCCCTTGGCATGCGCACACACACACAGAGCCCCCAGCACAGCACTCCAGGTTCTGCCACGCACTGCCTCCAAGACAAAGATGACAGCAAAGCAATGCACTGTCCCTTAGTTCGGCCAAAAAGGGACAGTCACAGGTATATTAGCTCCCTATCACATTGTTCTCTTGTGATTTTATTCTATGTCGTCTCCATTCAGACACCCGTTTTGCTCAGTTTGCCAGGTTCAGCTTACCTTTGCTGCTCTGCAGAAAGACTCTCCCTGCCAACACTGTCTGGTGGTTTATGAGGTGAACACCCCAAAGAACACAAAACCTTTGCACAGAAGAGGAGGACATGCAGTCTTTCCCCCAGGCTGAACAGGGGCAGCATGAAGATTTAGCAATCTCAGGCTTTGCTTCAAGCTCCTGCAGCCATTTCATCAATCAGCTGTCAAGAAAGCCAAAGGTCAGAAATTATGGGTTCACTGTGCCAACAGTCAGCGATCTTACCGGAAAAGTCATCTGTCATTCCTCACTTTTCAATTGTTAATAAAATCATCACGTGCCCTAACATACAATCCAGCACACAGAATATTAGCCTTAAAAGATTAGCTTTCAGAGGAAAAGAATGCTAAATTTAAGCTTTATCCAGACAAAGGGCAATCACTAACCACTGAGCTGCATGCAAGAATGCCTTCTTCTGGGAGGAAGAATTGCATTTTCAGTGCCGGGTTGCACTGCAGCATGCAGAAGGACCCAGAGGCTAGACCCACTGTCCTGGACAACAGCCACACCACTACGCAGAGCTGTGTGCAAGACCAGCTGCCAAAGGCAAAACCACACTCCTCTGTGCTTGCCGGTGAAGCGGGCTGCCACCCTGGCTTGCTAACGCAAACCTGCCACGGCCCCCTCGAGCGCAGAACCCCTCCCTGGACACCAGCAGCAGCGTCCGAGACGGGACTGCAGCTCTGCCCCCCCGCCAGCCTGGAGCGCCCAGGGTTTCCTTGCGCAGCTGCTTTCCCGTGGGAGGGCTCAAACTGGAACCTTTCAACTTTGCCCAGGTTGTGAGAGAGCTCTATCTGATAGCAAGGGCTTATCAGGCTCGGGGGGGAGGAGAATAAGAATACCCACGCACACACCCTTCATCTCTGGGCTGTGAATCCGCATTTCATAACGTTTGGACACATCAGTTGGCAAAAAACAAACAAAATAAAACCCACAAACAACTCCCCCTCCAACCCTCCTAAACAACATGTTGGTAAAAACTGAAGCATCCAACTTCTGGGGCTGCAGAAGGTTCCCCAGATTTGCTGCCAAGAGACTTCAGCCGCCACCACGCGCTGCCCCAGACGCGTCCCACCCTCAGAGCGGCTGCTGAGCTGAGGGAGGTGGGATGTTTCCAGCCCCGCTCAGGCCCAGCCACCCCAAGCCCCTTTAGCAGGTGGAGGTCCCCCCTTCCCTGAGGCAGGGCTGGGGCCTCCTCCTCCTCCTCCTCCTCCTCCCCCCCCCCCACGGCTGCCCTGCCACACACCACCCTCCCGGGCTCCACGGCCTACCTGCAGAAGCCCTGCGCCTGCAGGCAGGCTGACCCTCTCTCCGCCAAGCAGGGAAGTCGCACGGCCTCCGTTGCCTGTCCCCAGAGATGAGGGCTTGGACTGCCTCAGTTTCCCTCTCTGCTGCAGTGTGCATGCGATGAGGAAGGCTTTCAGCGCACCTGTATTTCCACTGTGCTGGAGGAGGGCAGAGTCACTCTTAAGCCTGGATCTCCGAGTGYAGGAGCGCAAAGTTGATTTCTTCCAGCAGCAGACAGTTAAGCATGCTTGAATGCTTTTGGCATTGGGCAGAAACTTATTTTCAGCTGCATTTTCCTCCGCTGCTGTTTTGCGGGAAGATAAAGCTGGTTTTAGAAACAAAACATGATTCTTGTAAGGGGAAAGGTGGAAAAGAGAGGAAGGATTCATTATAGAACAGATTTCCCTTACCTTCCCAATCTACTTGCTGCCCTCAGAGCTTTTTGCTAGATACCTCCGCTTTGGGCTAGGTCAAGGCCACCAGGAGAAAAGAACAATTTTGATGTGACAAGAGAAGCCTGAAAAAGCTTTGAAATACCTCCTATTTGTAGCTAGAGAATTATATGAAGCATTCTCTTTAATTGCCATGCTACCACTTTGCAAACACTGAGGCTGGTGAACCCATACAGTCTAGTGCTCAGCACATCTACCTTAAAGAGGAGTTCGATGCTGATGTCAGCCGTATTTCTGTTCTCCCAGCTGCAACTGCCAGGACTGACTGATGAGGACTTGCCAACTTCAAAATCCATCGGCATCTTCCCGTTGTCACTGGCACTTATGGGTTAACAGTTATCAACCCGTTTCATTTGTTTGATCTCCAAAAAGACAAAACTCAATCCACACAAAACTAATGCTAACAGCTTTTAGTGGTTAAGTTTTAGACTAAAGCTGAATTTGAAACAGTGACCTGGAGGCAAACTTTCAGTTTGGGGATAGGAGATAAATCCCTGACACATTCTTTGTTAAATTAGAGCAATGTATTCCTCTRTATAGCGATGGCCTCCTCAGAACAGTTCTTTCAGGTGCAACATTTTTGCTTCCAAAGGCAAAGCTACATAGATTGCAAACACTACTTCTGCAAAAAGGTCAAGTTTTTTGACGCTTTGGATACCCTTGATAACATCTCTTATTAATATGCAAGACAAGCTGCTTGGATTACTCTAACAGTGCTCCAGCAACAAAATTTACTATGCATTTATCTAAGACCAATTTTAAAGCACCAAGGATCTAGAAGTATCTAATAACTCCTGCCTCTGGGTATCTTAAAATTTTGCTCAGTTTGTCACCTAACAATAACTTGGGCAAGGGTAAAATCAATTGCACTGAGCAATTGTTTCAAGATTTGCAGAAGTGTAACAGGCCACTATGATTTAGTGCATAAATACATTGACTAATAGATGGCAGTAATGCAAAAGTCTTAATGATTTCCTATACACAATTCTAACAAGTTACTCAAAGGCATATGTTGATAGTTATCATCCTGGGGAAAAAGACACATTTAATGATTTCCCCATTGCCATAATAAACAGTCCTTTTAAAAAGTTTGCCCCTTGTTAAATGAAAAGCAATCTTCTTGCTAAAAATACAATAAATATTATAGAAAAGGCAAACTAGATAGAGACTCTATAGCATAAAACAAGTCAGACTCAAAATTGTGAGTATCTTTAGAAAGTTGGTTGTGCCTCAACTTGGAACTTCAGAATTCATTTCCTTGAGACTAACTACAAGCAATTATTCTCACTAAAAAATTAAAAAAGCAGGTTATCACATCTTAAATCTCTTTCTATGGAAATATAAAATGCAAGGAAAAGGGGAAAAGAATCCCTTTTGTCTAGATTACCGTTAGTATTTTTTAAGAGACTGCAAGGTCATGCTGCCCTCTTGTGACCAACAGGAGATTTTTTTTTTCCAGCTGAAAAACTGACAGCATTTAAAGGTGTCGTTAGTTATGTACCTTTTGCTTCTTTAAGTAACTACAGAATAATTTTGGCACATTTTTAAAAAGCGAGTGAAAAGGGCTCCCCCAAAGCGCTGCCACCTTTTTCAAACAAAAAGTTCTCCAGCAAACACGTCAGGCTCCTGGAGAAAATGCCCTTTGCAGCACCATGGAGCAATGGAAGACCACAGACATACCTTTAGGTTATTGCCTCAGATTCCAGTACTAGTCAGTAATATTTTTAAATTGACACTTATTTATCAAGCCACCTTCCCATCAAGTTCCTGCTCCCTCCATATCCGTACACCTTTAATTTCGTTTCCTCACCTCTAATCACTGCGTACTTAATGCCAGTAAGAATCACTCGGGCGCATTTGTCTCTTTTATACGGTTACTGAGACCTTCGTCCCCCACGGCAGCAGGCGAGGACAGCGAGGGACCGCCCGCACGAACGCGGGTTAAGGGCAGGCCAGCTCAGCGGTTTATTCAGCCGCGCAGAGTCTGGGTGCCCAGAGAGGAGCAAAGGCAAGACCTGAGCACGAGCAAACTGATGCCATCGCTCAACCTCACAGCTGTGGAGCACCRGCCTGCCTGACGCATTCTGCTCCAGCTCTACCGACTGCTGGACACCGGACCAGGAAGAAACAGCGGGCAGGGACTTGGGGACATTCTCACCCTTCTGTCTGGTCGGGCTTACCGACATAGAGCTCCTCTTCAGAGTCTTGTCTTTGCAGAACCCGAGCATCACTGACTCTCAGGCCCACCTCGTCACGGACCCGAAACAAGCATTTTAGRGTGGGATTTCTTTTCCCCCAGAATGATAAAATGCTGGATTCCCTACTGCACATCAAGGTGTATTGCAAAGGCCCAATATACATAGATCAAAATTCTGATCTTAGCTCCTAAAAACATTACTACAACTGGGTAAAACATAAGAACATCAAATATTCGTATGTCTGTAACAGCAGCTATGTTCTAGCAGAGAGGGGAAATAAGGATTTGCACCTTATACTGGTGCTTCTAATAACAGCTACTAATGTACCAATGTACATACACACAACTTAAATGCTTAAAAGCACTCCGTAGGTACAAGAGTAGAGAATTCAGCTGTTTTTTCTGCCCCGTCTTCTTTTAATTCACCCCATATTGCCCAAAGGGCACATGAAATGCCTTCCTTCGGACCAAGTACTCACAGGAGTCCTTTTAGAGAGCCCCAACGCCTTGGAAGAGGGGAGCTCTGCACCCCAAGGAGCTGCCTCCCACGGAACACAGCCAGACCCTGGTCCCTCAGGATACATAACCAATTTTAAAGATTAACACTAACACAGGCTGCCAGAAGTTCAGCATACACAGTACTTTCAATCCACACATAAGACTGTCCACATCCTTTTCAGAGTATTTTAATTTATTAAAGTTAAAACAAGTTATTTGCCTTTTCATTGGTCTTCATCAAAATGAAATTCAAACACATACAGCAACTGCAAGTGATAAATTGTATCAAAATCTTAGTGGGAAAGAAAGCCTGGTTTATGTGTCATGAGATCATCTGCTTACCCTACAGAAAAGTTAAACACTTCATTAAGGCAAGAAGTCTGTTTTTCCCCTTGCTACTCTTCCCTCAGCCAGCTTTAAACCAAAAAGGTTTACCTTGGAAAGCACAGTTGAATTATCAGATACATTTTCATAACATAAAATAAAATATGGTTGTGGTTGTAAGGATGCATTTTTGGAGAAATACTAAAAAAACCCCACCATACAGTGGATACAATTTACATTATATAACTGGCTGAAGAAGATAAAGCACCATTCAGGGAACAGGCACTCTCAACTCTTTCATACAGTACCATTACTTTAAAGGAATATCATAAATATGAATTCTGAGCAGTCTGTGAACATCAAATAAGCTTGAGGTACTTCACTTGCCTAAACCTGAAGTTTTTCGATCATTCTTTAATGTGCCTATATCTAGTTTGCTTTGGGAACCACCTGTCTGCTAAGGGGCAAGGTGATTCAATAAAAGCAGTGACTCTACAGAACAAAGTCTGGCTGAGGAACAAATTCTAGTTTTGGCTTCTTAAATTAAGTCACACAAGACAGTTAATCCTCAGTCCATCAATTTATGCTCATTACCAGAGAGGCTTGCTCTCTCAGCCTCTTTAAGCAGTAACACTTTATCTACAAAAAGGGCTAAAGTTTCAAATAAAAAGGTTATCTTCCTCAAGCAGAAAGGCCAAGGCAGCTTTAGTGAAGCTTTACCAGAACTGGTTATACTACTGTAGTGGGGACACTATTTTCAACAAGATACACTGCATACTTCTAAGCTTATTGGCATCAATCACATTTCACACAACGCAAAGTTCAGAGAAGCAGGGTGAATCTGACAGTGAACTACAGCAAGAAGAATTCCAGGCTGAGAACAAAAACATCCTCTACTCACTTTTCTAGAGAAAACAATGAAGAAAAACAAACAAACAAAGAACTCCACACAAGACAAGTAACTTTATTCCTCTGGAGGCATGAAGTCTCAGAAAAATCTAGTTCCCTATTTGCATCCTGCCAGCTAAAACTTCATGGCAAGTTATGTCTCTAGCAATATAAATATATTGGAAGATTTTACTGCTTTAGAAAGTGATAGTTTCCAAAGTAAAGGATTGCCTTGAGCCAAAAAACAAACAAACAAAAAAAAAAACAAAAAAACCCACCAAACCTTCACCATCCAACTGGTACCTACTTTTTCACATTAAAAACACCTCTCAATTAAAAACCTCAACAGCCAGTTTAAAATAAATCTAGTAAATATAAAAATAATTCCCTCCCCCCAACATAAGCCAAGAGCAGTACATTACAGAAAAAGGCATCATGAGGCTTGGATATAAGTCAAAAAAAGTATGGAAAAAACTGATTATTTTTATTAATTCCTCTTTCAAAATCGTCTTCCTCCTTTTCAGAAGGATGCTGGATTAATTATTACTCCAATTATATCTTTCAGATGTAGCATCAGCTTAAGTCACAAGACACACTGGAAATTACATACTACAGAGATGGAATTCCAAGGGTGCCTACAGAAGCAGGGTTCAATTCTTGTACCGCAGTAGAAAAGAAGAATTTGGCTCAAAGAATCCAACTGTATTAGCAAATAGCTTTACTATCCTTCTTTTTCCCTTGACTATTTCTTTTCAGCTTCAYAAAGCTAAACGAATGTTTAGATGAACTGACAACTGCACACTTGAAAATTCACATTCTGTAACAGTAATAATTTATGCAAGTTCAAAAATTCCCCATTTCTATTTTTATATCTAAGTATATGAAAGGCTACAGCTCCTCTTGCAGCAATGAAGAGCAGATACATACCAAGGTTTAAGGAAGGCAGCAAAACCAGCTTTCAGCTTCACACACTCGCTGATGACAACTGTTTTGCATCAAACAATGGTCCCTGCAGAACGTAACTGATTTTTTCTCTCCTTTCCCTCTTCTCCTCACTCCCAGAAATGCAAAATGTACTTTTAAATCTACACATTTAGAAATTTCCATCCCAACTAAAGTATTTGTAGTGTTTACAGCAGAAACTCCACTTTTATATTTAAACATAAATCAGGCATATTTACATCTCAACAGGATCCACTTAATCAATTTCAGGTCTATTTGCATTACCACAAGAGCAAGGAAATATGATGCTCATTTTCAGAAAAACTGACATTTTACCAGCAGCTTTTTCACCCCCAGATGTTCCAAAGCTCTTTCTTTGTATTGCTTACTGAAAATAATAGGCGTCAAATAACTTCTGTACAATCTTTAAAGAGCCAGGTCTCAATTTCTAGGTTCGAACACAAACGGCACACCTGCACCCGGTTCTCCAGGCAGGTTACATAGGCGTACCTACAGTATCACAGAAGAAAGCCTCCTCTCCTTTTATAAAAAGTATTAGACAAAGAGTTCATAGAAAAGTTTCTTATTTTTCTTTAGAGGCAAGAAGAAACAATTTGCAAAATTGTATGGTTTATGTTGAAACACAGTCCATGTAAACAACCAAATGAAAGTCACATATAAGTAAAGACCGGAATTTATATCCTACTTCATAACAGCCACTACCTCGATCAAACTAATTTATTTTCTGTCCTCAAGCCTGTTTTTAAAACTTCTGGGCTTAAGTCCTTGTTTGGTATGTTAGCATCCAAAGACCTCATGTATCAAAACCTAAGCTCACTTCACAAAAAACTTTTTGTATATACATTACTTTGTACTCTCCAGACGCTCAATTTTCCGTTGTAAATATGCAGAGCGATAGCTAGGTCCCTGCTGCAAAACAGTCTTGAGTGTTCCTCCAGGACTTTGACTCTCTAATCTAGGGTCACAAGAAAAAATTTGTAACTATCCAGTGTAAACACACTCCCTTCTCACAAGATACATGGATCAGTCAGTGTAACTACAGTGTTCAAGGCATTTGGTTAAAACACTTTCTTGACATGTGAAGTGGCTGAAACATAAATATACAATACATTAATATAAGCAAAGGCAGTTCCCTTCTGCCCAGCTCCAGTTAAGTGCAAAATGGACCCAACTTATTTTTTTACTAAAATCCGATCTCAAAGTGAAAGTTTAGGGTCCTATGATGTACTTAACATACATCCTGCCATTCCGTACATGAATGAATCAAAAAAAGAACAGGAGTCAAACACATATCTTACCTACCCAACACATAACAGCAATTAAGTTCTATTGTTTCATAAGGCATATTCATCTTCAGGGAGAATCCAAGCACAAGCAAGAATTCTGCTAAGTCATGTGATCCTATAACTTCCTCTTCATCTATCAAACTTCAAGAAGTTCCAAGGTCTCCCCCTTCTATTCTTCAGGCAGAATAGTCCCTGTCATAGCGGGTATTTTTTATTTAGAACTTAACTACAGAACAGGGCTAAATAAAAATCGCAGTAGCTGGATTTCTGCATCTTTCAAGAAGAGGGACAGACAAATGACCAATTTCGCAGTTCTCAGGCTTTATCCCACAACCTGTTCTTTTACAATATCTATCTATACATATATATAAATTAGAGATAAAGCCACGATTAACTGCAGCATTCATGAAAACCTTCAGTCTGTATTAGAGTCTTTTGATCTGATGTCACTGAGGTGTAAAGGTGAGAATCATCCAGCTGATAACAAAGTAGAAGAGGAAGATGGGGTAAACAACAAGAGCTTTGCGGTTTGGAGGCTGGCTGTCTGCCAGGAAAGCCGTAGATGCTGGTGACAAAGAAAAAGAAAAATACTTGAAACATGAACAGGATAAAACTACAAACATACGATTCACTGCAGATGTTAACAATTTTACATTAGGATCTGCATTACAATGTTAAGTCTAAAGACAGAGTAAAATTGAATATTCCGTTGCTCAGTTCCAATGGTCTCTAACCACGAGTTAAAACTTCCTTTATCATATAGAAAGATAAATGCTGATTGACACTAATAAGATTCAGGTTTACAGAATAAGAACAAGAAGAAATAATGCAAATGCACCTATATGAACTTAGTGTTTTCTAATGGTATTTAGAACATAGATCACAGAATAAGACCACCACGAGGCTCACATCAAGTTTAATATTAAATTATTGTCTTTCCTCCAAGGGCAACTTGCATATGGCACCCCCCTCCCCCCAAATAAATAAATAAATGGAAGCAGAGGCTGAATCTCTGCCAACGCAAGGATTGGAAGAACTATTTCTACAATACCTTGCCAACCTAGGAAGCAGACCTTCAACTACAAAACCCTCTGGCTTTATACAGCAGAGTGCATGTAGATCTACCTCTAATCACCACACGACTCAATGCACATCGTAGTGTTATAGTGCTAACGGGCACTTACCTAATGTTGACCAGCCAAACATAGCTATTACTACAACCAGACGTACAACAAAGCTGACAGTCCCAGAACCTGCTAGCAGTACCAGCCTGCACACCAGCATCGCTACCGTCAGGGGCAGGACACAGTAACCCAGAACACACAGACTCTGAAAAAAAGATCTAGAAACAAGTGACAAACAGAAAGAAAGTCAGACCAAAGCACCACAGAAGTTCCATAAATTGGAGCATTATAACTGCTACTGTAAACCAGCACTCACATAGTTCCTCCAAGCAGCTTTGAGTTTAGTGTGATAACAACTGCACCAAACCAGATGATGACAAAGACCTCAGCAAACTGGGGCCCTCCATCATCTTTGCTATCGGCTGATCCACCCTGAAGCATCCTGTTGAAGGTAACAGAAACAAAAAGTCAACTACAGTTGATGACTGGGTTTTTGCAGACTAAGAACAGATGACAAATTAGGAGTCTGAGACCGGTTCCCAAGTAAGTTGCAGAACAGTTATTTTTCCATCTGTTTTCTGATTTTTGGTAGCATCCTCCATTTTGCATAGAAAAGGAAAAATGTTTTTTGCTCAGTTGAGGGCACTTCAGTCCACTTGTTTTTGTGGACTGTATAGGAATATAAAGGAGAATAAAATCACAGACAACAGGCTAGACGATAAAAACTAAGTACAAAGAGTTTGATAAACTCTCAAAGCAGCCAGTGCACTGCATGATAAAACAGGCAAACCTTAAGGAAAGCTTAATATAACCCCAGGATACATGCAACATGTATAACCTAGAAAAGTGAGCATGTGCTGATTTGAAGAAGATTTAAATTATATTGTACACTGCAGATATAGCTACTTTGCTAAATGGTTTTTGTGTGTTGAGTATGTACGTGGGATGCAGATTTGCTGACAGATGTAATAACATTTGTTAGACGAACTGGCACAGCTGAACTACTAGACATGCTTTTAAGCATGCCAACTCTAGAGCACGTCCTTTTACAGCTTAGCAAAAAACAAGCCTTGAGAGACTAATTCCCCTGCGCTTCCCCCATCATCTGCAGGGAGACAGAGGGAGGGAGGGACAGACAGGCAGACACACCCCTTCAGAGGGCTATTCAGAATGCCTTAATCTGACTCCTCCTTCGACTGGTCTCAGTCCTTCCTCTCCACGAGGGAAACAGAAGCTTTCTAGGAAGCACAAGAAATAGGAATAAAAACTTTGGACCTCATTCGTGTATGAATAGGCTATCACAATTTACGCATTGGAGGCAGAAAAAAAAAAAAAAAGCTTTTTGTAGCTATCAGTTAAAAAAATACATTTTGTAGGATTAAAGTGCAACAGTAATACTAATTCCACATGTCACTAAAACTCCTTCATTCTCCATTCTGAACAAAACTACTGCGCAGGAAAGTTTATTTTGAACCCTTCCCCAAATGTTCAGTTTCTCCATATCTGAAGAAAGAATTCAGGGTATTAAAGAGGAATCTCCCTTGCATGCTTCCAGGTTTTSCTTCTCCTACCCTCCCCGGTCCTTACCATCTCTGTAAGCATTTCACATAAAAACATCGTCAATAACATGAAGAACTTAAAGCTCAATGCAATGAAAGAAGGAAGAAAGCAACATGCACCTTTAAAAAAAAAAGTTTCTTCCTAAGGCAAAGTAAATATTTACTCTTATGTTTTAAGACCTGAACATACCCTACATCTCCCTTCTCTGGATGATGCAAGAGCTAAGTAAGCAAATACGCTTACCTGAGCTAATTCAAGTTTTCAATATTTTACGATTGCAGAAGTATCAGGCACATGGTTTTGTTTTTTTTCTGAATATTGCATATAAAGCATAAAACATTTCATCTGAATACAGTAAGGAACAAATATTAGAACGCGATGTCCTATCTACAGCTCTTTAGGAGTTCACACACACCTCCCAAGCGCACGTTAAACCTCATGCTGGGCCAACACCAACGCAGCCTYGCTGCACAGAGGCCGGTGGGTAACCTGAACCTCTGCTACGGCTGCAGTGATGCCACAGGGACCGAGACCAGCGTTCCTGTCCTACCCCCACATGCATCCGCACACATCTGCCCAATAACCCCAGGGGTCACAGTCGTCTTCCGCCTATGAACTACTCCAACAGTCTTTTTCCATCAGTTCTCCGGGTACCTGGTACATACGCTGCAGCTCCTAGTTAAACAAAGGCTTTGGCATGCAGCTCAGGATCAAGGAAGTTGGCCAAATGTGTTAGAACCAGTAACAACATGAATCAGAACAACTTTCAAAAAAGTCATTCCTAAAACAGGAGATTAGGAAGAGTTTGCCCTCAAATTCTAAATTTAAAGAAGGAAGGTCTTAATGGGATTTAAGTGTCAGAAATGCATTTTGTAAGAAAACCTGGAAAAAGCACTGTTTGTAGAAGACCAGACATGCATCAGAAAAACTTAACTTCAACACATGTAATCAGAAATCTTTAAATTCTCATTTCCRCAATGTAAAAGACTAAAAAACCAAACCCACCCAATGCAGGTACTTACAGTGCAAGCGAGACACAAAGCACCAAGGGGCCCCAAAGATCCCCTGTAGGTAAAGGGGAAAAAAAAATTACATCACAGAACAACGTTCAGTTGTTTTTTCCTTGGAGTGATAAAGCATCCTTTTCCAGCTCCTGATACATCATTTTCCATATTAAACTTCCTTATAATTTTCTTATTTAGCATCTTGCATCATATTCTGTATATAATAATATATATAATTTATTCAAAGCCTGCTAACTCTTAAAGTTACCTGTTCTRTATATTGACACGTCTTGTTTTAAAAGATGCTTGATACCACTCCAATTTTTCATTATTCATCACTCCAAAACAACAGAAAGAACATAAAACGGACACTTGATTTCCCATTCCAGTGAATTCTTCCTTTTCAAAGCAAAGTCTGTAGGCAATATACCCTTTCAAGGTTTTGAAAATCTGATACGTACAGTCTCTAAGGAGTGCACTGCTCTTTTTCGGATACATGACATGCACAAATTTCTTCCCAACAGCCTTTAGATCTCTCATCTGAAATAAAGGAGAGACAGTTTTAATATACCACTTAACAGAAATTACAGATCACACCCAAAACAAAGCAGAAAGCAGTATGAACTTTAAATCAAGATAGGATCTAACCCCAAAATTTCTGTAGCATCCCCTGCAGCAAACAATGCCTATGTTTTCTACACTCCTTAACAACCACAATAATGTACTCTCCTTTAATAACACCCAGTTAAGAACAATAATTTGTTTGCTCCTCTGGGAAAAGAAAATCACCAAAAAAAATCCTATTAGGGCAGCTTTCTCCCAAGCAGCATCTGAGACTTCTACACTTGCAAGGATTTTCAAATCACAGAGATACTTGGGGGTTGTAATTTAGATTTTTTTTACCCACAAGAATTTGTTTTACAAAGGTACCCCTCAAAAAAAGTAAAAGTCAAGGGAGAAAAAAGACAATTTTTGTGTAACACTTGGCACAAAAGATCAGTAAAACACGTGTTATTATAGATACAGGCACAGAATACAAACTCACAATGGTATCCCTAACAGGTTCATCCAGAGTGGAGTAGTCTTCATCAGGAGAGCGAGATCCAACAGGAACAGTAATTTCCCCTTCCACTGGAATATCTTCAGATATTGACACATCTGAGAGACCTGCAAACTAAATGTTTACAAAAGCCTTAAAAAAAAAGAAATACAAACCAGCTCATATTCACTTCAGGTGTTTTTCAACTGAGTTTAAGATAAAAGYAACAGCTCAGAGTTGTAAGATACAACATTTAAATAACAAGATCAACAATGGAGCCCAGCCAAGGCCTGGCTGATTTAAACAGCTCACAGCCTAAAARGTGCTCTATAATGTGCAAAGCATTTCTGTCCTCCTCAGTAACTGCTATGCCTCTGTGACTTGGATTTCCCCTCATTTAGACAGCAATAACTAAAGGCAATTAGAGAGCTTGCAAGTGTTTTATTATAATAAAAGGCCAGATAGTTGTACAACAACAGCAACGTGCCTGAAAATGCTCGGCACCTTCACGGACTCCAAGGGAAAACCGTTAATGAGAAACTGTACACATTGGCTTTCTCAGCATAAAGTGGAGATTCTGAAGTACCGCGTGGGAATAAGGCTGCTTTCCTCCGCCAGGCCGGGGAAGCGTTAAAGCGCTCGGGCGCCCGGGGGGGAGGGGGGGGAAGCGACCAGAGAGCGGCCTGGCCGCTCCCAAAGCGGCGCTGCGCAGGGGGGCGGCGGCGCAGCGGCTCGGGGCAGGGCGGCCCCGCCGCGGGGAAGGGGGACCGCCGCCCCGGGCCCTACCCCGGCCCCTGCCCGGGAAGTCGCCTTGGCCTCGGCCCCAGGCCCGTTCCCGACCCCGGGGGGCGCCTCAGCCTCGGCCTTGGCCCTGCGTCCCCCCACCCCGGCGGCCGCCCCGGCCCCAGGCCTTGTCCCCCCGCGCCGAGGGTGGGCCCGGCCCGCCCCTACCCGGAGGACCCGACCCGACCCGACCCGACCCGACCCGACCCGACCCGGCCCTGCCCGCGACGC
>NW_020448752.1:4310495-4313060 GCF_003343035.1 Apteryx rowi
CCGCAGCGCGGGGCTGCTCCGCACTTGCTGTCGGGACGCGCAAGGTTTCTGCGGCCCGCCAGGGCACCAGGGCCCCTCCGGACCGAAGCCCCGCCGTGCGCTGCGCCAGCCGCCCCCCTCGCTCACCATCACCCGCAGCGGAGGGCGCGCTCCGGACGCCGGGCGCCTCCTTGATGACCTGCTCCGCAGACGGAGTCACTTGTTGAGACCGTTCCGCCGGGAATCCAGCCGTTTCTCAAGGCTGTTCTTCAAGCCCTCATTTCCTCAGCTTAAAAATCAAAACTGTGTGGGAAATGGTGTGAAGAGACTTGAGAAGTGAAGCTATATTGCCTCCAGCTCTAAACCATCATCCGCAGTTACTGCGCCACAAAAGACAATCACGCTGCACAAGCAACATGACAGCTGAAGGACTAAAAATGCGAAGGGTGACCCAGGCCGTCAGTTCCTTCGTTTTCATAAACAAAACCCTATCCTCACTCTGAACACGAGGCTAGCACGGCTTTTCCAGCTCTGAGCCTAACTGTTTAGCTGAAAGGCAAGAAGACACTGGTTAGTTGGAGAATTGTCCTGCCTCCAACTTGGTAAGCGGGACAATTTATAAAAGTCTCCCAAGCGTCACACTCTGGGTTTCCTGGCCGTAGCCCTAACTGCCCCAACCATCCCAGGTCGCCCTGAGGATGGAGAACTCTGTGTGGAGCTCCAAGGAAGATACTGCCCATGACCAAAGCGTGAGCAGCCCTCATCCGGCACCTTGCGGGGGACTCCCTGCAGAAGTCCCCCAGGTGCTGTACTCCTTGGTTTTCCCAGTCCCGACCTGACCTCCACCATATAGACACCGCGGTTATCTTGCAGTTGTGCTCCTTTCAGCTCGTCTAGAAGAATTTTTCTATTGTTATTATAGAGCATGACTAGTGTTTGCCTAGCTGTGATAAAAGGCCCCAGCAGGGAGCAAAACTCAGGTGTATGAGACAAAAATACATAGGACTGAGTTTCTTGGGAACAATCCTCACTACTCCATTCCCTTTTTCTGAAAAGGCAGTTGATTTAGGTTACAGCAAAGTGCTATTTTCCATTTCAAATTCTTCCAGCTTGACCAAATCCTGCAGTTTCAAATACTATTTCTACATCTCCAGCCAGATTGATAGCAGCTATATTTGATTCCGAGTTCAAAAGGGAACTTTCTTGTAAAGGCAGAGATGATTAAAGTTACAGTGGAGAAAGTTGATTTTGGAGATGTCTACTACATTGGAAGGGATGGAGATGATGTTTTTCTTTACTAAAATTAACCCTTGGGAATAAGCGTTTTTGAGAAATTAATTCTTCTGTTTTTATTTTCTGCTATGTAGCACACACCAATGATTACAAAACCCAAACCATTGACACTGTGTTTTCAATTTGCTTCCTTGGATGTATCTTGAGTTGAACTTTATGAAAAAACTCTTCCACGTTTGATCTGAAAGTTTTTGTTCCCGTCTGTATCTGGCAGAATTCAGGCCAAAAAGCAGGCTTTGCCAGACTGTTTCCATGTGTTGAAATGAAGCAAGCCGTGGGGCTGCTCATTTTCAGAGAGGGCCGGGAGGAGGTGGGGGAGGCTACCCCAGGGCCCTGCAGGGAGGGCTGGACGGGGACGGCGGGTGGGAGCCTGCGCCAGCCGGGCCGTGGGTGCTGCTGAGGGTGGCCCAGGGCCAAGGGTGGCCCTGGGGTGGCGCGTGGGCAGGGGACAGCGAGCRGCCGGGGCGGGAAGGCCGAGCCCCCTCGGAGGGGACAATGAGGGCGGCTGAGCAGGAAATTTTGGGGTACCTCACAGCAGAAAAGCTGTGGTAATCGAGAAAGCTGTGGAAAGGTGAGAGATGGCAGATGGTAGCAGATGAGGCAACAATCTTAATGACTTGATTGTTATCATATTATTTTAACGTACCTAAGACTCAGACTCTGGAGCGTCTCTTATTAAACATGCAAAAATGCAACTCATCTGTAAACTTTGTAGTGATAATTAAATAAAAACTGCCTTTTCATGACCTCTGAGAGCATTTTAAAGTAATCCCTTATCTACTAATGCACTTTATAGAATAAAACTTTCAAGAAAGGCTCTTGCAGAATCTCACCCTGGTTTTGCTGCGCACCACTGGCACCTGGCCGGATCCGGCTTCAAGCRGCCACAGCGCCAGCCGTAACGCGTGGTGGCCTCGTCGCCCGGGCCGCTCTGCCGCCTCGCCTGGGCCCCGGCTGGCCAGGCCGCGCGGCGCTAACGCCTGCGCAGGGAGCAACGTGCGGCCCCAGCGAGGGAGGAACGGAAAGATCCTCATTAATCGCTGCGACGCAGATCCAGAAGGGATCACCGGCCCGGCAAACAATAAACCTCGCCGCGGGGAAGCTCACGGGCATCGAACAGCCGCCAGCGCCCTGAGCGCGGCGGGGTTCGGCGGGAGGCTGCGGAGGGACGGCAAAACTGGAGCCGTCACCTCACACCTGCGAGGGCCGCGGGCTGCGCCGGCGCTCCGGGCGCTGGTTGTGTGAGAGGCCCCGGCGGCGGCCCGGAAACTACAGGCCCCGGCGGCGGCGCGG
>NW_020448752.1:4314207-4474267 GCF_003343035.1 Apteryx rowi
GCCGCCCGGGCCCCGCGTCCCCCCCGCGGCAACAGCCTCGTCGTCGCGGCGGGCGCGCGGCGGTTTGTTCCCCCGCGCAGCAGGTGGAGCGCGGCGCCTCGGGGCGGCCCGTGCTCCTGGGGCGGCCCGTGCTCCTGGGGCGGCCCGTGCTCCTGGGGCGGCCCAGCGCTGGAGGAAGGGTTCTCCGAGCAGCAATGCCTGCAGTCCTTCACTTACCTTGGGTTTTTTTTCCTAATAATGAGGTTTGCCAGTTAAATGCAAAGGGGCTCGCTTGTTCGGAAGTGCCGACCGAGTCCATCCGATATTTCTGGGCTGGGTTCTGCTGTCATCTGAAACTGTGCAGTCCTGTATGTTTTCACAGTTTGCTGAACTCTTTTTGTTCAGTTTTTTTTCCCCGAGAGCTGTAGATACTCTTTCCCTGTGTCATTTCTCACGTCTTTTCCACTTTTACAAATGTCTGTTAAAATACGGCCARAAATGTTTGCTAGCACACTAGCTATAAATGCTACGATTGCATCAGACTAAGTGAAGACAAATAAAAGAAAATCTGTTGTGCAGAGTCTAATCGTATATGCTGGTTTTGTTGGTAGCTGGCTGATTTAGTTGGTATTAATGGGTTTAGCTGATGCCCTGTTATTAAGAATAACTTAAAGCTTCTTTGTTACCAAAGCCAGTGACTGGAATAGCCTCATCTGGATGACTGTAACGACGAAAACTAGTATGAATGAAACAGGCGGCACTACGTATCTCTGAGATGCTAATAGTCTACAAAAAGATGAAAAACTCTGCTAAGTCTAGAGCAAAAATAAAACAAAAAACAAAAGGGTTAGTGTAAATTGTTATCATAAATGCTTTCTCTCTCTTCATCGCTTTGGTCAAAGCCATTTCCCCTTTTCAATCTGTATAAATTCTCATGCAGGCGCTGCAAAGACATGACGTAACAGGATTTTGCTGGTTCAGCAGACCCTTCCTAGCGAAACTAGCTGGCAGAGGAGGAAGGGAAGAAGTAACCAGAAACTGCATAAACCTCCAAAAGCACAGATAACCCCCCTGGAAGCTAAGGAAACACAGAGTGTCTTGTGTGCAGTGAAGGGTTTTCCTTTTGTTCGGTTTAAGACCAAGGCTGTTGGCTGATCTCGTAGGAACGAATGAAAACGGCGCCTGACGGGGCAGAGCGCTTTGGCTGGCCGCTGGCAGCCCAGGCCTGGAGCCACACCGGTGCTGAGCACTGCGCTGCCTCCCGAGTCCTGCTGCCGCTCCCGAAGTGGCCGTTGCACTCCCGTGCGAGGTAATGCTTGATTCAGTTCTCATGGATGYACCCGGTCCGTTTTTATCGTTAAAGAACCTAAAATTCTAGGCCTTCCTCTCTGAGCCGTGTCCGCACAGGAACGTAGATATGAAATTGGGACAACTGTCCATCTAGTTGCCTAAATACCTTTAATTCCTGTCTTCTAGGCAGCCCTTCGCCATCAGCGGCACAGCGATAGCTGCCGATTCATTTCAGTCGCTCAGCAGTGTTGCGGGATGTGTCCCGAGCAGCTGAGAAGCGAAGGTGATGGGGGCTTTGCCAGGAGAGGGAGTTTCCTTCCTTGAGCGTAAAACATTAATTATGGTGATTGTCTGTTTAGATCTTGTCTGTTATCTAACGACTCAAAGTTGTAAGATCTTGTCTCAGAGTAATCATTAACAGTCACCACGGACTCACAGTTCATAATTACTGTAGACTCAACAGGTTTTCTCTTGCCAAAAGCAGAATTTTAGCCACAGTAATCGACAAGCAACACCAAAATGTAAAAAAGGAAGTGTCAGGTAGTGTGGGGTTCGGATACAAGTGAGAGGACGCCTGCGAGGGAAGCGTGCTGGTGTGCGTGGCTGGGGCCGCCGGGGCCGCCCGGCAGTGCTGAGCCAGACCTCTGATCCGCAGGCGCGGACGCACATTAACCTTCCTCGTGGGGGAGGCACCCTGACAAAAATCAGCACGGACAGCAGCGCTTCAGACTAAACTCCCAGCCATGAAACCGCTGAGCCTGGGTCTGTCCTCTTGTCCCGCGGAAATTAGAAGTGTTCCCATTCATTTGCACAGTATCAGCTAAGCGGGGCGCGAAGCCTTGGTCAGGGCAAAAGCCGAAAAAGGGAGGGRTGGATATGCTTTTGCAAATGGTCTGTATTCGTGCCGTGTGGCCGTTACCCCAGCTGAAGCTTCCCTTGTGTCCCTTCAGAATAATCCCCCGTCTCAGAGCCCGCCTGGTACAGCCTGTCTGGAATATTCCCGGAATGCCTCTCGGAGCGTGTCAGGGGATAGCGAGAGTTAATGGCCAAGCGAGGCCACAGGTGTCTGGACAGGTTTGAACTGTCCCTGTTGAAAATGCTGTGGTCAAGCTGGGATCAGTGTAAAGCTGAAGGAAAAGCTGTGGAACTGGAGCTCCCTGCTTTGCCGTGCTCGCTCTGAGTAATGCTCCTGATTCAGCTCGACTGCTGCATTGCAGGAGCGCAGCTTTACTGGCGTGAGATCGGCTGCTCCGGCTCCAGCCCTGCACAGCCTCAATACAGAATTTGCTAGCTGTGCCGGTTAGGAAAGTCAGGCTGGAACTGGAAAACCCAGTGTAATGATGCAGCGGCTGCAGAGAAAAATTGGGGTATTCTGACAATACTTCCTTTTATRTTAGAGTCTGAGCGGTGTAACTTTTGCAAACGAAGAGTTAGACAGCGTTAGCTAAATAGCATAGTTCTGTACATAGTCTTTTTCTGAATCTCCACTGCCTTTTGTCATTTACCTTGTGCAAAAGTGTAGAAAGTTTCCTGGACACATGGTAGAGAACTCTCCAATTCAGGAGCCTGGGTATAAATAATGACAGAAAGGGGAAGACGGTAGAGAATCCTAGAGTATCCTTCCTAGATTTATCAAAATTGGGATTAATGCTCTCAAGTTCTTGGCATTTTGAACTGTTGAAACATGTAGAAGGTTGAAATTTAGGAGTTTATTGAATAGGTACAGTAATGTAAGTAGATACTGACTTTTTCTGGCAGCAGGTAAAAATGGGAGAGTAGTGCCTTTCGACTTTGGACCAACTGTGGTGATACTCAGTCCTTGACTGGTTACTTTGGCTTTATGCTGAAAAATAATTTGTCTCTAAAAATGGATATGTATAATGCATTCTTCAACCAAATTGTGGCATTTAGTAACTTTGGTAAATGCAGATGTTAAAAATGTGCAAGTAGACATCCTGTTTGTTTTGGCGTTTAAACTTTTGGCCAGACTGTTCCAAGATATTGATTCCCTATACTGAGTATGGTGTTCTGGTGGCTTTAAGGATTTCTATATTGGCTATGTGTTTGTTGAACTGTAATTAAGTAATAAGTAAACTGAAACATAAGATTTAAAGCAAATTACTTCAATTCCCTGTTTGCTCACAGACTGTAGAAATGCCAAACACCTGCTTTCTCAAAATGACAGACTGTTCAGCCCGATGCAGTGGTGGGAAACTGCAGAAGACTTGGATGCAACCCAGTACATCTAGAAATAAATACATGCATCCTTTTAATTTTGCAAGCGTGGCACATTTGTGCAAACTACCAGCAAAAGAAGTGCAGTTCCCTGTTAGGGGGAAATAGGGTCTGCTACGCTTCTACACGATCTGCCATAAACAGGCTCCAGGTTTAAGACTTAAAAACCTGGAACTACCCTGAAGTTGTCTTTTATTTTCCGTTTACCAAACACTAATAATAATAAAAAAATTGTAGAGCATGACTTTATGTATATAGAGTTTATGCAACTATCAGTTCAKGTGTTGGGTGAAACCTTGTGGTTTTGAGTTAGAAGTCCGTGATGCAAGGTGCATGTATGTTGTTTTTCTTTGTTGCTGATAGTGTTTTTTCAAATGTCCAGAGAGTTTAAGTGGCCCAAACCTACCTGTTAGCCAGTAAAATCTTGAGAGAATTCTAGCAGAATCTCTAGGGAGTTTAAAAAAAAAAACCAAAGACGACAAGAACAACAACAAAACCCTTGGTGTCACTTTATTGCGGTAGCAGCACAAGCTAGGCACTCAGTGTTTAATAGGTACCATTTCAATGACTTCCATTCGGAGATTTTTGGAGGTCCTTTGAGCTTTTTATAGCCTGCTTACCGGTAGATCAGTTCACCATTATCTATTCGTAGCGATTTAATATGTGAATTTGAGTGCAAATGTTTTTAGAGAGTCATTGGAGTAAATAGAACTGTAAATGGATAATGCTGAATGCTTCCATTACCACTGGTCTAGCTGGTGAGTGTGCTGTTTTGGTTCGAATGGGTTGCTTGTTTTACAAATACACACACTCCTTTTCATTTCCCAGTTTTAAGCCTGACTGCCACATTATACCCGTTACAATGGCGGCAGGACGTAAAAGTGCCTCTTGTGTCAGTACGACTAGTAGTGAGTTGCTGTGAATTTGTGATCTGGCTGTAATGTGTTGCAGTGAGCAGAATTTTAGCCGCAGATTTACTCGAGACTTGTTGACTCACTTTTATGTTCCACAGTCTCAAGACTTCGTGTGATCTGAGTCTTCCCTGTCAGAATTCCTATAGATCTGAACAAATTTTGGTTTAATCCAGTCCCTCAAACAATTTCCATGTGTGGCATGCAGGGCACGTGCCCAGGATTTTCTCTGGGATGTAAGTAACGGGCCAGAAGGGAGAGAAGGTTCAGGGAGATTCGGCTTGTCGTTTCCCACAGATCATCCTCAAGAGGAGGAAGAGGAGGAGGAGGAGGAGGAGGAGGAGAGGGCCTCTGACTGCGGATCTGCTGGAGGTTATCCCCGTCAGAGGTTCGGTGTTTGACGCTAGCCGGGAGCTTGCTCGGGCCGTTCTCGTCAGCCCGGCTGGAGCAGAAGTGCTGCCTCTGCGGGCAGCAGCTCCTGCRCTTCCTGATGCCGCGGCAGGGACGCAAGGGGAGCCTGCAACGAGGGAGCTTTGGCAGGAAACCTCACGCTTCCAGGCCACGTGAGCTCCTCTGCGGGTTCCCCGCTGCAGTCCTGTGCAACTCGGGAGAGGGACGTGCATCCCATCCCTTGCGCCGCTGCGCGCTCGGAGCCAGGGAAGAGGCAATGYGGGAGCAGTGCAGTGGCAAACCCCGACGGAGCCCGTTTCTCACTCGGGTGTTCCCTTTCACGGCGTGGATCCATGGGGTTAGATCTGCCTYGGAGCGTTAATTTAGTTGTGGGTTTTCTTGGCTTGTGATCGGTGGAAGACAGCTTGATAAATCGAACCTGAGAGCAGCTAAACAGGTTGATGAATGCAGATTTCAGCTTCCTTTCACTCTCCTAATGAAAAGCAGAATCCCCCCACTTCCCTTCTCATCTTGTGCCGGTTCCTTCAATCTGTCCCTTGAGGGAGAGACTGCAAACTTTTAGGAGAGTCTGCAAGGATAAATGCTTTTCCAGGGTATCAGGGCTCCTCCCTCGCCTTTTGCTCCTTTACAGGGTGAAGCAGCAGAGAATATTAAGCCCAGCACAGTTGCTTGGGGGCCAACGCTGGAAACCCTTCCATGGAAAAATCCTGCCTTGCTTGGCTACCCTTGCATGTGGGAAGGCAGAGCAAGGAGGAACTCCTGTGTCGATTAGGGATGGTTTGATGATTTTGCGACTAGTGTTACTTGTAATGGAGGGAGCTGCACTAAAAGATTGCTTTCAGCAGCAGTCGTGACTTGTGACTTTTCTGAAGTGCTTCTCTTGGAGGAGGATCGTTTGGGTGCTAGAGAAAACCCCTGCTTTAGCGCTTTGCTCAAAGCACAGTGTGCCTGTTAACTAAGTACAAAGTGTTCTTAGGTGCCCGGTGCCTTAAACTCCTCTTGCTTTTCAAGAGATTAAGAGAAATCGATTATTTTTCCCTACCCACTCTGAAATGTTACCAGCTGAAATAAATAAAACACAGACAGAAAAACCTGGTCTTGAGAACTGTGCAAGCCCTTGTGTCGCGATTTGGGTTGTTGTGCTCTTACAGTCACATTGCTGCCTTTGTAAGTGGTATTTTCCTCTTGCTGCCTGAAGGGGAAAAAAAGCCTTCCCCGACTATACGTAGGACACCATAAGATGACTAAGTATAAGATTGTGCCAAATGAGAAATAAAACTGACAAAAGCAAGGAAAAGTATTGTTCGTTTGTAATGATCTTGGGCTTAAAAATCAATGATAGCAAGTAAGTTATTTTGGGACAGAAATATGAGTTATTTTTGTTGTGAAGTTGGCTGTATCCTTTCTTTTTAGTGCCAAAAGTATTCAGAATCACTAGAAGTGCCAAATTACTCTTTTAGTTCTATATGTTGTACTGACATCACCAAAATATACTCGCAGCCTGACTCTGATTAGGGAAAGGAAAAGAGACTTAGAGGTTAAATTTCCTTCCCTGCTGAGCCCTTCCCCTCTCCCCCTCCTTCTCCCCTCACAAATCCAGAGTTCGGGTAGTCTGCCAGCTCGCACACAGCCATATGGCCACTATTTTCATCTGCTGCTCAATTGTTCCTTCTCTCTGGGAGTCAACAGTGTTCTCGAGCTGCTTTATTCAGCCCTAAAAAGTGCGATACCGTTGCTCCTCGGCTGCGAGGGCGCAGGAGGATCTGCAGAATGTCTCGGAAGGCTCCTGATGCTCGGTGCCTTCGGGAGGCCCTTCGCGGGCGCGTTCTCCGTCGCCGCGCGGCGCGGGAGCTGTCCCTGGCCCTGCGAGGCCCGGGCGCAAGAAGCCGGGCGGTGCGGGCCGTTCTCGTCGATGGTGACTTCCCTCTTCGCACTAGTCGCGGTTCTGCCTGACATCCTCCGGGCTGGAGAGCTCGGGAAGGAAGAGCACAGGCTAGATGAGAAGCTGGGTAGCTCAGAGCTCCCAGGAGATGTTTGGACTGTGTCTGAATTTCAAAGTGATGTTCTGGAGTGAGTCACATGGAAGAAAAGCTTAGGTGCGCAGTGCCTTGTTCTCACCTCCGTTGAGGGGATTTGCCTGTTGTAATATCTGACAGGGCTGAAGCGTAATCCTTGCTCAACTTAAAAAGCAAAGAAACACGTGTTCAGGTTGCCTGTATTATAGTACCACATTCAATATCTATCTTCTAGCGCCTGTCACTAATACCTAACTGATAAACTTCATCTGTTCTTTTTGAAGTCTTCTACTTTCTCTAAACTCACAGGTCAAAAAAAAAAAAATCTAGTCTTGTTTGTACATGTCTCTAGGCTGAGATATGTGGAAAATTCTGCAATAAGAGGAATCAAGAGATTGCTCATGAAACTAGGATGCAGTATCCGTCAACGCATTCTGACTCGGAGGGGTTGGACACACGAGCTTGTAACCCTATGGTGAGCCTGGCCTGCACCGGCTGACCCATGATAACTCTGTAGGCACGTTCATAACCTAAACCAAAATGTAAGGTAATTTTAATTTTCGTAGCTAAAAGCAGGCTGAGCTAATGTTCGTTATCTCAGCTTGGGTAAGAGCTGCGCGCAGGCAGTTACCATGGATCAGCCAGTGGGCAGTAACTTGTTTGTGTTTCTGAGCTCTCAGCCCCGTGCTGCAGTGGCCTTTGTATTAGCATAACGYGGACAAGGTTTGAAGCAGACAGCATATTTCAGGCAATAAACAAATATGTYGGGAAGTAGGTGGCTATGTAGCATCATAGTCATTATAAGAATGATGTATTTATATCATTTTCTCTCTGTGGCTCAGTATTTTGATTTTTTTTTTTAATCTGCTGCTTGCTGCACTCTTCTGTATGTGCGATAATGCAAAAATATCTATTTTTTCCTCTGATCTTCTCTTGCAGTTATATATCAGATTTTAAGTTGATGCTCTTTTTACTAATTTGAGTGCTACAGTGGTGTAAACTGTATCTTTTGAAGCTGGAAGAGTTCTGGGTTCTCATGCAAATGTTGCATATGTGGTTTTGAACTTGATTTCTGTACTCCTTAAAGTTTTGCAAATTGCTTCTGGATTTGCGTGTCGGTTAACCAGCCTCTCCACGCAGCTCAAATGTTATCCTGGAAAGATAATGTTCTAACAGCACGTGTAGCGGTGTCTGTATCTGCAGAAAACAACAAGAATCTGTAGCAAGAGAGACCAGATGAGCTTTTCTTCCTAGAATGCAGTTACTTACAGGGAAAATCCTGCTTTCAATAGCTTCCCTCATAGGTCAGGTACGGAAGAGAATAAATTATTGCAGTGCTGTGCATGGGAGTTTGCTTGTCAAACTGGGGGGCTCTGTGGTCGTCTGCATGGCCAGATCTGCTCTCCACAAATTTCTGTGCTGTTGTCAGAGATGGTGTTTGAGGATTTAATGCTTTTGATTGTAAGCAGAGTATCAACAAAATCTAATACTCTAATGAGATTAAGGCAGCCCTGGAGTGACCTGTCCTTCTGATTCCTGCAGAACCACGTCTCTACAGGCTTTTTATGAAATAGCACAAAGGCTTGACTCTATAGCATTAAGATTTGTGGCTGTTACTACAGTTCTTTAGATCCAGACATTGTTTTTTGGTTATACACAAACAAACCTAAACAGAACTTAAATTTCTGTGGAAATGGGAGGAGGAGGAGGAGGAATGAGTTCTGCCACACGCTTGCCCTTCTCCCTGCTGGCGCACTGAACTCTGGAGTTCTCCRTGCAAACATTAGTTCTGCACCCCCAACAGAATTTGGCATCGAGGCGCTTGCATTAAAAATATTCTGTCCTACAAAGACAGCTTCGCTGTGAGCCAGCATACTGTATATTAATGAAGATGTGCATAGAAGTCTTCCATGCGGATACACAGAGGCCTTCTGTCTCATGAAAAGCCACTCATTAAACTACTCAGTATACTCAAGGAATCTGGTATCCAAATAGGAATTATATAAAAGCTCCTCTGATACCACTGGTTAAAGCAAGTGTGAAGAGACTACTCTTCTATCCAGGATCAGCAGTACAGCTAGTACTAAATTGGTCTGACTTAAAAATTGGTCCATTTATTTTGTTTCCCCTCCGATTCTATCCTTGCACTTTGCTGATCTCGTGCCTCAAGCAATAGTCGGTACATGAACCTTGACTTTAACGGATGCGGGATCAGACCATCTACCAACAGGCACAGCTCTTAAAACAAAGAATTGGCGCTGGCTAGGTATAATCAACTGAATAAGGTCTCAGTGGCCTCATTGGCTTGGCCAGTGTGCCATTCCTGCGTTTGGAGATGGCGTTCTCCATTACACCAGCTTAGTGAAGTGTTAACAGGAAAAAATAGCTTATTTGCTATATTGCCAGAATCTTTTTTTAGTTGCAAAGCACCACAGGGACCCTGAGTTTGGAGTTACAGACAGAGCAAGGGACTCTGAACTGCCCTACCCAAAGAGGTGTTTGCAGAGTTCAGCCAAACAGGAAGACCCTCTGCCTCTCCACTAGCCTTTTAAATTAAGGAAGTCTGGGAAGGTTTCACAGAAAATAAAAACACGCGCAAATCTGTTGTTCGTCCCCCGACACACTTTCCCTCTGAAGCATTGCTGAAGTCTTTGGTTTCTCTGTGGAACTTGTTTTCTAGCTGTGCTGTCAGCACTGAGATGCGCTGTCTTGAGACGACCCTCAGGAGGGCAATGGCTCACTGCCATAGGGAAACTTCCCTCCTTTTTCCTAAAGCACATTATGTTATAGCAGTTAGTGTTAAGCTGTTTCTGGACTTTAGCAAAGGAAAAATTACTTGCTGGAAAATATGTTGCTCTCCTCTAGCAATAATATCTCCTTATATTTGTCCATTCCTTGCTGGTCTTCTTCATCCTCGCTGGTAGTTTCATCCAGTAAGGGCTCCAGGCTGGCAAGATGCTCGCTTAGGCATGCAACAACTTGCTTGCTCGCTGTAGCCATTGCTTTGGAGCCTTTGTCCTAATTCTTGTAGGAAGATTTTCAAAACCACAAGTAGTTACTATGGGTAGCTTTAAAAGTTTTGCCCTAACTGCTCGGTTCTATTTGTCTGAAAGGATAACAAACCTATATCCAGATTAAAAACAATCAATTGCTTTAAGACAAYGTTATTTAGACCACTTTCTAGACCTAAACCAATTACACTCTGCAAATATAAGGTGCAGAGCACATGCTAATTCTGCCAGGAGCCAGGATCCTTTGCAAAAAAGAAGCATGCAGTAATAGGATGAAAACTTCTTGCTAAGGACTTGAAGAGGCCTATGGGCACCTAAGTACTGCTGTGCTACAGCACTAGGGATTGCAATTTGCACCATCTTGTTGCAAAGCTGATAACAGGAACACCTGGAAGCTCTTAGCTCAAAGACCTTGGTAGTTCTTTGCTTTAGCAGATTAAGTCGGTGCGTATGTGTGCATGTGTCAGTGTATGGGAGAGACCACAGTATTCTGCAGTAATGGTATCAAACAGTACCTTTTATGGCAGCGATACTGCTTTGGTTTTAGGCTCATTGCCGTAATAGGCTGTGCATAAAGATGTCCAATAAGTGTGATTCCTCTTACAAAAAAGGATGTGTTTTTTGTATGGGCTTGTCTCTGCCTTTCTGGGTGGAATGGGAATTTGAATTCCCCATCCCCTAGAGCAATTCTGAAGCAATGCTCAACTTGCAAGAAAGCTTCTGTGCTTGTATGTAAACGCGGCAGGTTTCATTTGTTGTGCCGCTGACGCACATTTTCTCTGACAATCATTTGCCTTATTGTGGATCATATTCAGGGCAGGTAGGAAGAAGGGAGTCTCTTCTACAGCAAGGTAGAGGATGGAAAAGCTTGTTTTCCAGGACTTTTAGGCAGTCTGCATAGAATCTAAGGCCCCAAGTTGCTGCAAATCTAAAACAGATGTGCCTTAACCAGAAACTCTTAAAGAAAAGAAGAAAGGGGGGGGGGGAAGAAGGAAAAAAAGAAAACCTAAAAAAACCCAAACCTTATCTTCAGAGGCAGACAAGAAAGCCTAGGAACATGCACAGTATCCGCATACTCCAGTTTCAGGGCATATCTTACTCCTTGCGTCAGGGCTCGTTGATACGTGTTTGTCAGACGGAGCTCCTCGCTAGGCGCAGTTCCTCGTCCTGCACTTTGGCACTGTAGCATTTGCTTTGCTTTGTGGCTGAAGTCAAAGACTCGTCATTGTGGAGCCCCGTAGTAGGACCGCTTCCAAGAAGCGCCTCTGAGGTCATGGATCCCTGCGTGAACTATACTGTACCAGACTCTGCTGACTTGGGAAACGCTGARGTTGTTTCGCTCCCTCCCCGTTTGCTCGTGTGTGTGGCAGCCGTGGGAGCCATCCGCTCGTTAGGTATGAACCCTAATCTGCCACGGCAGCAGGATCTGTGGGAATCCTAACATCCTCCTAGGGAACTGCCTGTTTTTTGCCGATTACACGGACTGCTTAGTTCATATCCTGGTCTTCTCCGCAACAGGAATGCTCAAGGCATGGTTCATGATACGAAGCATTGAGCAGAAATATTGCCTTAAGTTATTTCCTGCCTCTCCCCATCCCCAGTTGCTCATTGCTGCGGTGCGGTGCAGCAGCCCCTGCTCTGTGCTTAGACAGATGCTGGTGCAGCGTGTTGTGGGCCAACACTGGTCCACCTTTAAAACAAAAGGACGCACAATATTTTGTGGGGGGTTTCCCAACCCGAATCAGCTCCCCGCTCCATTTCCTAGCGACCTCAAGAGCAGTTGTGCCTGGTGTAAGCAGAAGAGCAGCGCTCCTCGCACCAGGGAGTGCAGCGAGGGAAGGTGCGAAGCCAAAGCTGCCCCTTCCTTTTAACGTGAAGCCGCAGCTTCCGCACAGGCGTGGTGGCGTGGTTGTCCTCTGAGAGCCCTGAGGACGCGGCTGCATGCCTCGTCGCAAGGGGCAAGGTCAAGAAATCAAATCATTTTGATGTGTCTAATTACRTTTTTTCTTTTGCCACGCATGAGACACGCATGCAGCTTTTCATCCTTCTTCTGTTGCCTTTCTTGGTTTCTTCCCTGGCAATGCGGGTGCTATCCATGTTTTGTGATGTGTCTGAAAACCCACGGGCTTGCAGCAGCGCCGTTGCTGACTGAAGAGTTTCCTCTTGACTCACCATATGAAGACTCAGCTTTCCTGTCCTTTTTCATGAGAATTTTCTTAAATTATTTATTTAKTTAGTTAAAACACTGTTAAATACAGCGCTCTCAGGTGTGGCTTTCTGCGTTCACTGCACAAGCTTTTCCTGGGCGATTTTCCTACTGCTCTGAGTCCTGTTAGGCTTGTGGATTTTGGCGTCATCGCTTCTCGGTCTTGCCACGGTGCTCTCCTGYGTTGCGGAGCCGGCGACGCGCAACCGAAAGTCCTCCTGGAGCGCAGCCCTTGATACGYTGCGTCGGTATCTCCTCGGCCGCCTGCCGCATCGCAGCCAGCCGTGGAAAATGGCTTTGGCCACGTGTTGCCCTAGCGGCTGCCTCGGGCTCCCGAGGCATCGAAGCAGCCCGGGTCCGAGGAGGCTGGCGGGAGCCGTGGGCCGCCCTCGCGGCCGGGTGCCGGGGCTCCGCGGGGCGCCCAGCGCGGCGCTGAGCTGCCCTGGGGCAGGGTGGGCGCCTGCCYGCGCCCGCTCGCGGCTGCAGAACGCCGTACCGCCGTGAGACGCGTTACTGAGAACGCTGCCGATCGGAACTGGTTTGGAGAAATGTGACGTTTCTGTGTAGTTTGAAAAAGAATGATGTTTACAGGGGAAAAAAAATAATCTGTATTTCTTCCTGTCAACAAACGGTTCTATTTTACAGACGTTAACACTTCAAAATGAGAGCTGCTTTGAAACTGCTGGTGAAATTCAACAGGCAGCAATCATTTTTCTTACTAAGCATTGAACAAAAGTTTCAACCCTCTGTTTGAGTCCCTGATAATTATGAGGAAAAAGCTTCTGGAAGCTTCTCATTTTTGTTTCAGTGATGGTGGACTTTTTAAAATTGTTTTTTACTTTGACTTATAGACTCCTTGCTCCTATCAGGCTGAACCTGTCTTTTGGAAAGTTACAGCCCTCCGCAGAGTGCTGGGTTTTCCTTTTTTGGGCATGTCCAAAAAGTTATTTTGGAGCTGATGAAGTTCTTTTTGTCACTGAGTTATCTGTTGAGGTAAGCATGCATTCGCAATCGCATGTTGTTTAAGTGATGATAAGAGCAGCTGAATAGCCTGCGACGGAGTTTATAAGTACAAGTAGAAAATAGCTCATACCATCCATCAAGTTGCTCTCTGTAGTCTGTGTTCTCTCTCCTTTTTTTTTTTTAAATCAGGTTTCTGCTCCTCCAGCCAAGACTGATTATGAATTGCTGAGGCTAGATATTTTTAAAAATAATGATTTTATTAATCTTATTTAAAGCTTGCAGCTGTGAAAATGAAGAACAATGAACACTACTTGTTCCTGTAGCATCAAATTATAAACTACAGGGCTAAAGGGGAATGTCTCTCCCTCTATCCTCATGTTTCTTAGTGTAATTTATAGAATTGCTTAGAGAAAATTGTTGCTTTCCTAGGAAGCATTGGGTGTTTTCCTGCTTTGTGAGGAGGTATCGCAAAGTCAGTGTGTTGGGTTTTTTCGGTCCAGCATAGCAGAGATGTAGGATCTGGAGACCCGTGTTCAATGTGGTATGCACAGAGATRCCCGGGTAGTTGTGAATGACCGCAGAAGCCGGCTTTGGGCAGAAAGCAGGGCTTTCCCCCTCTCTGCGAGAGACAGTAGCCAGAGAGTTAACTTTTGCTGTTGTGTCTCGATTTGGCTATAGGAGACGTGCTCCTCTGAAGTCTCTTCCAGAGGGATTTTCAGTCGAGGTTTCAATGCTCTGGCAACCGGCAGCTTTCGTAATGTAACGCGTTGCTGATCGTTAACTCTTACCGGGCAGCAGTTATAGRTGTGCTGTAGCTTGAGGAAAGGAAAGAGAAATTGCAGAGCCGAGGGTGCCATTGCTCGAGCCGGTGGGAGCTGCCGGAGCTGTGCTGCCGCTGGCAGGGCCCCTGCCCCATCCCCTTCCCACGGCAGCAGAACTGGCTTGGAAGGCGACCTAAGAGGACCTGCAAAGGATGGGGATATGGGGAGGAAGAAGCCAGCTGTCTCAGTCCAGCCCGTGCACCACTGGGATTCACCTGCCTCCTCAGTGAGCTCCGTGAGCTCTCAGAAGTGCCAGGAAATCGTCCCAGAAGGCAAGAAAGGAGGAGGAAGAGGCTGTAGCAAACTTCCGTAGAGGAGTACCTGTATCTCATATGAATTCAGGTCTAGCCTTTTGCTCTCTGATCCCTTCATTCACACTCTCTAATGCAAACGACCGTGAAATCCGCACTCTGAAGAAAGCGGTGTTGGGCAACATCTCTCTGCAGCCTGCAGTAGCCCTGTGCAGTCAGGGGCTGTTAGCACACCTAGCCGCTATCACACTGAGCTGTCTTCATTAGGAGTTCGGTTAGCAGCAGGCTTTCTGGTGCTCGTGCCCTGAGTCCCCCTCTCTCACACTGCTGCATAGATAGTCCTTGTCGTCTTGAGTCTCTCTCTGATGAGCCCCAGGATTCTCTGCACCTTTAGCCTTAGGCTGATCCATCAGTGAAATTCTCAAATGTGCCTGACTGATGCTGGGCAACCACAAAATAAAGATTCTCTCTGTCTTGTAGAYGGGGCCAGTTCTAGCAACGTGGTCCAAAATGTCTCTGCACCTTATTTTCCTCATTTGAAGAATACTGGCCACTCTAAATACTGGTTAGTGATGGGGTAGCTCTCTGTGAAGCCTAGCATAACAATTCTTCCGCAGAGTGCGCTGGACTCGGGCTGTGTGCATATGAATCAGTTAAACGTGCCCGTGAAGGCCCCCAGGCCCTGCTGCCAGCTGGCGCAGGACAGTTTGTGTCTATGCTGGCAGACTCTCTTGGCCTCTAGAACAGGACAGGTGAATCCAACCTGCGTGTTACAAATGGTTCCTGTCACGTTCCAGCCCCAAACCGGGCCTGAGAATTGCCTGTGCTGTTCCAGCTAGCGCCCTACCAAAGAGAGGTCTAACAGCTCGTTATGTGCACACCAACAGAGATGATCCTGAGCGTGGATCATTTACCAGTGCAGCTGCAGTTTTGGTGTTTTGTGGCCAGCGGGGAGCGGGAYGTAGTGCCAAGGAGTACAGGGAAAGGCAGCTGACCGGGTCCGTAGTCCATCTGTCTCTGTGCTAACGTAACGCGCTTGGTGCATGTGGCATCTTGGCTTTTAACAGCCTTCTACCAGCATGTTTCAAGCCCAGCGTGATGGGCTCCAGCTGCTGCTGGCTGCGGGACAAAGCACCGCTGTGATATCCGCAGGAGCGGTCTGGGAAGGGTGGTGGTTGTGGCTGGTACTTTGTAACTTGCCTTTTGGCTTCTGACCGCAGCATCACGAGCATGGAAACGGGAGGATGACAGGAGGTTAATTTATGGACCGCTGGAAGGGGGCACAGATGGATGCTCCCTTCGGATTTCTTGCCCTGTGACTCAAGCAGGGCCAGCAGAAGTTCTGGCTCTGCTGAAGCCAGCAATTGTATGTGCTCCAGAACTTGGCTCCTGCGAAGGCGGGAAGGGGGAGGGAGCCTGCGTAGCGAGAAAGATGCACGTTCTTTTCCAGCGCAGAGCTGCTTTGGATCACTCATAAATTGCTTGTAAGTTTTCCCCTCATGTCATGTGTGACTAATCTGGCCTCCTGCCTGGACTTCTCTGGTGTTATCGAAGGGAAACTCTGAAATCATCACATGCCAGGCAGCCTCATCGAGGGATTGAGTTGCTTGCTCTGCTCATTTTCTGAAGCATTCTGAAAAAAGGCGTTCGGCTTTTCCTTGTCTTACTTTTGCTTTGGAGGATTAGCTTCTGAAAAGCTGAAATGAGGATGCGTCTTATGATGTACAAACCCGTCCGATGTCTCTGTAGGGATTGCTAACGCTCTGGCCCGGATAAGTCTGCTGTTTTTGTTTGTTTCTCCGCGCTCATGTTGCTCGTACAGCAGGGAGCCGAGGCCCTTGGAACACACCCTCTCTCTAGCCGCTTGCTCCACACCCGTCATGCCAAAAGCTTGCTTGTCTCTGATAGGAGCTGGGAGTCTCTAGATGGCCCGGAACGCTAAGATTTCAAGTAACCCTGTTGTGTCTTTACTGATCAGCTACTTTGCATTAGGTTCTCCTAATGTCCCCGAAGGTCAGCTGGTCAGCTCAGCGTCTCGTGAGCGCTTTCTTCCCATGAGGGGGGGGAAAAATATCTGCTTTCCATGTTTCCTCGGTTCTTTGGATCAAAGAGGCTGTCCTTTACTGAGCGTCTTTAAACCCAGTCCCCAGGATGAGGGAAGACTGTTAGAGGAGGAGAATGCCCTTGCTGTGGTCTTTCAAGGTGTAGTGGACTGAACGACCTGCTAGCCTCAGCTCATTTCCACCTGATTGCTTGCTTGACTTGTAACACAGGTCACCAAACTGACGTCTAACTGTAGCAGCAGTGACTCACCTGGCATACCAGTCATTCCAAAAAACAACAACATGTTTTTGTTTGCGGCTTTATCATATTCTGCTACGGGGAGGAATCGGTTGGGATTCTGTATTTTAAGTTATGACAGAAGGAATCCAACTGCTGCCGCAGGAGTGCAGCCATCCTTGGAGCCCTCCCTTAATGTGTCCRGAATTTACTGATTGCCTCGTTACAGAAACGCTGGCCCCACCTTCGTCGCTAACGTTCATGCCTGCAGACTAAGAAAACCAGGCAGCGTTCCTCTCATGTTCAGGCCCTCAAAAGGCTTTCCATAGTTTACTCAAGTCTCATGTACTCCAGGGAACTGAATAATTTACAGTTGTAATGATGGTTTGGTTTAGGCACCAAGTATTCTGAAACTTATTCAAGTTTAGAGGCAGTCAGACCCAACTGTTGGGTTTTGGTTGATGCTGTTAAACAGATGACTGTGGCAGTATTTCCTTGTCAGTGAGTCTTCTCTACCTTTGGAACCTTATCTTAAGGAATGTCTTGTTTATTTTTTCCGAGTAAAATAATAAGCATTTGCTTAAAAATATTTAATTCCGTCAGAGTTTGTGTAACTGATTAAATTGAGTCTTGTATTGGAAATAGACTGTGTGGCACTCGTATTTAAATTGCAAAATATGAGGCACATGGCTCTACCATTTGATACATTAAATTTGTCCTGAAGTTGTGCTGAGCACAGTATTCAAACACAGCGTTTTCCTGATCGCTCTCGTGTACCGTGCTCAGATAGTCCTTGTGCAACATCGGCCAAACCTACCGCCCTGTTCAGACTCTCTGGACAAGAACCAGGAGCGGAACAACAGGGAAACGCGTAGGGACTAAAAATACCATGTCACCRTTACCAATTCTCCGTTCAACCATGCTGTCTATATCTGTTCGTTCCCCGGTTTGAGTCCTTCTGCCTCTTGTTTGGTAAACTTTTAACACTCCATGGGACTTAATGATGAATTTCCCAACTCTCTGGTAGCACAACAGTTAGCAGGCAGTGAATATAAAAAACATGCCATAGATTTGGCATGGAATTGAAGTTATCATGAAGTCTGCTGACTAAGTTAGGTCGCAGCCTGTATAGAAAAGCAGCTCTGCCTTTGGCACAAGTTTTGCAGACAGAGATGTAGCATGATGAATCTGTGTCCTGTTCGTTACAGCACTACCAGTGCCCCACTAGGTACTGCGGATAATCGCAAGCTGAAAGTGAAGTAGCAGGTACAAACTCTGTTCTTGTTTCATGGTGAGTCAAGCATGGATAAAATGGTAAAAAGATAAACCTCGCACCTCTCCAATTTCTGAGATAGCAGAGAAGAAGGTTGCTAGCAAGAGCAGAACTAAAAGTTCTCCATGAATTCTGGATTTAAAACTCAGTAAGTCCGTACAGCCTGTTTATCTGCCAGAAGGTGTTTGGTATCATATCTAGCTGTCAAAGAAGACACGGAGTGTCTGGGAAGTACCATAACATCAAAGCAAATCTGCAGAGGCTGCTGGTCTAAATGAAGAGAATGGATTCTTCAGAGGGAATGGAGCTTTCTTCAGTTTAATCCTGCTTTTCTGTTTCCCTCCAAGATCTTAGGCTGGGTGAACTGCTTCTCCAGCCAGATGCAGCAGGGTTAAGAAACAGTGCTACGGGTTAAGGGCTCCATTTATGCTCTGTGCGTCTTTGCAGACTGAGGAAGTACTTATAACAGGATCTTTGTTTTTAGGAATTTGCATTCTCCATCGATTCAGTATTGCTAATGGAAATTCAGAGGCCTGCAAAAAAAAAAAAATCTTAGAAAAACCCTGAATTAAATACCTAAGCCACTGTCAAAGGCAACATCAGGCATAGCTTCCTTCCATAGCTCCTCTGCTGTGGTGGAGAAAACTAGCAGGGAAGTAGGGGAAGGCTTCTGGAAGCTGGATGTTCCTTCATACCACCTTAACTGAATTTCATTTTGAAATTCAATTTGAATTTCAAAATGAAATTCAATTAAAAAAAATACCAAAAATGCTCATTTCCTAAGCTGTCAGGCTTTGCCAGGAGCTGAGTTGTTAGCTTAGGAATTGATGCTGTGCGAGTCTGGGATGAAATAACGTATGAAAGCAGTCTTACTGCAAAAGCACTCCCAATGCAAGGCCCATTTGCCAGCTCCTTCTATCTCCTGGGGATGTGCAGTGTTTTCTTTATACAACTTCTGTATAAATCTAGGGTTAAAATCAATGGGAAAATGTAGTTATTTCCCCTCTGACCTACTGAATAAATGTCCTGACAAACATGGTGGAAATAAATTATAGTTGTATTATTTCTTAATGTGTATTTCAGCAGTTTTGCTGATTTCTAATGCTGCTAATCTTTTTTCTTTTTTTTTTTTAACTTCCATTTCAGTTACAAAGTAATGTTTTCTTTCCTATCTGCCTGGTATCTTCTTTCCAGTTTTGCTGAAATAGGAGTATAGGCCCTATGAGTTTGAGAGGCCAGGAAAATGCCAGAGCGGAGAAGTTGTTCTTTGAGGAGTTCAAGCCTCTGAGCTCTACTTGCTCGTCGTGAGGAGCGTTTGCCTTGGTGCCAGCAGTAATTTTGTAATTCTGCTCTTTGTGGGGAAAGCACACACGTACTGCATGCGCACAGTGTTCCAGCCCGCTCTGGAGACCTGGCCTGGGCAAGCAGAAGGCTGTGCTGAAACGTGGGGCAATTTATTTTAAGGTCATGTCTGTCCTGAAACTTCAGAAGCAAAATCATAAAAATAAACCTGTACCCTGTCCATTAAGAAACATTAAAAATCAAGCGTTGCTCTCCATGGGAACCAGTACCGCTCATCTTCAGCCGGCGGGTGTCACGGGGAGTATGGTCTGCTCCACGTCTTTGTTTCAGAATGTGGCTCTGCTCAATGCTTGTGTTCGTGATTAACGTTATCCATCACTGCGAACAAAACGAGGAGAACAGAAGTCATGCTGAATAATCATCATTCGCTTAATCAGAGGTGGAGGACGCCAGTATTTTCCTCTCTCTCCGATTAAGCGGCTGCTGATTATTCCCGAGGCAGACTCGGCAATGGGCYGGGGGACCTGACAGAGCGGCGCTCCTTCTCCGGGAAAAGACGAGCGCTGCGAAACGCCTTGAGCCTCCTGAGCGGGAGGAGAGGCGGGCAAGAGGCGGCGCTTTCTCCCCAAACTGACCCCGACTTAGAGGTAAAGCCTGTGACTCGCCGCCGGTGCCGGCTAGAGCACTGAAGTGCGGGCGGGTGCCCCGCTGCTGCCTTGCCCTGGCCTCCTCGCGGGGCAGCCCGGTCCGTGCGGCAGATCCCTAAGGTCCGGTGGGCTCGCCGCGACGGCTCTGCGGGGCCCTTCGGGGGGACGGGAGAGGAGCGGTGGCCAGAAAGAGGGGGACCTGCACCGCTTCCTCCTCCTCTCCGACTAGCTCTAGCRAGGCTCGCGCCAGCACCAGCACCGGCCCCCTCCGCCAGGACTCGGAGGCCGTTCTTTATCCAGTGCCCCGCCACGTTTTTTGCTTAAGTTGTAGAGTTTGGGGGTTTTTCTGTTTTTCTTCTTTCTGAGCTAATAGGTTGCGTAGCTCCTGAGCCGGAAGAGAGGGAAGCCCTGGAGGCAGGCGCCGGGCGCCCGTGGGAGCCCACCCGGGCTCGCCACGGTTCGGAAGCTCCTCCGCTGCGGTGGCTTAGGCACAGTTCAGTTTCGCAGGGGACCCGCAATCTCGTTCTGGTGGTGCCGCCCTGCATAATCCGCAGCGGCGGTGAAGCCTCTCCGTGCTTTTAACTTCCTTGATCTTTGATCTAGCATAACAGAGCTTGCCAGTCTGAAGTGCTTGGGTGGATCTAACAGGTACAATATAGCAAATTTCCTTCTGCTAATAAAGTAGATAAGCATAAGGAACATATGACGAATGCAAAAAATTGCTGTTGCTTTCCCCTTTTTTTTTTTTAAGTCATAAGTAAACAAATAAGATAAACCTATCAAACAAGCTTGCACACTTATCACGCAGTTGCCAAGCAAGAAGGAGAAATTTATGAGACTGAACAATTAGATTCAGGATAGGAAAAAGAAACTAAAGAGCAGGGGGTAAAAAAAGGAGGGAGGAGGAAGGTATGTAAATTTAGATAATAGTACATAGAGCAAATAAGCAGCCTGTAAAGCAAAAGGCCATTAGGCAGGAAGAGTTACTGAAAGATGTATTCATACTTGAACCGAAGCAGTGCTCTCCTCCTCTGAGTCTGTGCGAGGCTGACTCTAGTAGTGAGATGGCAGTTTACYGTTCAATAAAGGACGGATTAAAGGATTAATGTATAACAGAAGTATTAGACATTCAGAAAAATTCTTCGCAGGAGGTATGTAAAACACAGCTAAATGTAGCAAGTTATTTTTAGAAGTTCACGCTAGCCATTTACTGCTGGCAAATGGAAAACCCATTTCAGCATGTGGAAAGTGGCCTCTGTAAAATAATGTGTCAGTGTGTCTGAATCTTCAAAGCATCCAGAAAGCCTTCATAGCCACTTGCAATCAGTTTGCCGTGGATTAACGCAAAGCAGTGCCTGCTCTGTAATGAGCCATTTTTTAATTACCCAGTGATGARCATCTATCATTTATGGAACAACAGGAGTTCTGTTTTCCTAGCAAGATGCTCCTGTGGATTTGGGAGCACCTAGAACATTAACCACAAGATTTCTTTTCCTCATCTAACAGAGTCAACGTGTTTTTGTGTTTCAGCAGCTGTAGTGTATTTAGGACTGTTCTGTGAGTCAGGACTTATTACTCACTTTCTTAATGACACATCTGTGCTCATTCGGAGTAACTTCATTGATTTCAGAGTTGAGGTATTTTGGTGGGACAATGTTTGGGGACTTTGCGGAGTTAGTACATACTGTATAAATATAACAGCTCGGAGCCGAATCTGGCCCCTTGGCCGAATACTTTGATTGTAGGCTCATAACGCTTCACGGCAAATATAGAGAATCCTTTTGAAAGTGGTRGGGTTGGGTACATGTATACGAAACTCATCTCCTGGATAGCCACACTGATGAACTATGTCTCTTCCATAATACCACTCCTTGTAAAGTTTTTAGTGGGAGCTGTTAACAATGGACRCATTCTTGTTCCTTCAGGGGTTACAACCCTCTCATGCTGGAGGAAAAAAAACGATATTTCTCATGTTCTGCATCTCCCATTGCACAACCCTCCTCCAGCAAGTAGAAAATGTACTCTAAAGAGAGAAAGGTCTGAAATGACCAAGCGTCAGAAAGAAATCTAGGTGCCTCTGCTGCTGTAGATCAGGGTCTCGCAACATTTTCTAGAGAAACGGGATTTCCAGAGTTCAGATCGTAACCCTAAAAATTTGTTCTTGGCTTAAAATGCTCTTATTTAAGTACGGAATTACAGAATTAAGTATAGCGCGGTAGGCTGCCGCGCACAGGCATCTGTGTACTGCAATTTTTGAGCCACAAAAGGCTTAAGAGCTTAAAAGAGCTTGTTTTCAGATAGTCTTTTCTGGCCGCACTTCCGTTATCTGTTAGTGCTGTCAGCACAAAGAGCAAAATGGTTCAAAGTCACTTCCCGCTTTTCATTTTTCACTGTGGAGCGTGTGTACCTTGGAAGAGCGCGTTGTGTTTACAGGAGAAGCGGGGGAGAGTGCCRACAACGCGCACATCCTTCTGCAAAGCTCTGACCTGCGGGGATGGTGGAGGCGACTGGCCTAGAGCCTGCGGAAACAGGGACGTTCCATTTCCTGTGTCAATTTATCTTAGGTTTTGTCTTTCGGTATTTACCTCCAAGTGGACTGATGTTAAATAAAGACTGCATTTCCTCCAGGAATACACTGTCCAATGGCTGCTACAGTAATGGGGTGTGATTTTTTTTTTTTTTTTTCTTCCATAGCTAAATTTCTGTTGCAGCGAGTATGGAGCAATGTGTAACTGGAGGATTTGGCAAAAGAATTCCCGACTCCCGGTGCCACTTCAGCCCTGAAGCTATTCTTGGAATATGGGCACCTCCCACATACCTTTCTCCTAGGGGAAAATAAAGATGGTTCTGGCTTTACTGAATGCTGTACAGCTAATGAATGTAAAATAATTGGATCACAAAGGGGATATTTATGCATTAATAAGTCTCTGTGAGGGTTTTGGCAGTCTGATCCCAACAGATTTGAAGTGTATGCTCTGCAACTACTTTTCTGCAAGGTAGATTGTTTTTTTTCTAACGTAATATTTGGTTCTAAAAATAATGCTGCTTTCTCTCTGCACCTCTGTTCTGCACTCAACATCATGCTGTGCGTCTGTCCGTGGTGTTAAATGAGGCAGTCCAAAGCAGGCCTTCGTTTTCTTGTGGACAGAGGGATACTGGTGTTCCCGTAGCACTCACCAGCTGGTTATCGACGGTATTTCTATTTTTGTATACTTAGGGAAGTGTTTCATTCTCTCCGCAACAGGGGGACTATATAAGTGTGTGGGTAGAAACTTAAATAAGTGTGACCTTTCTGGAGGAATGCCAAATTAATTTAAAATCAGCAGCTGTCACTTCTGGAGCATCATTCACGGTTGCAGAGTGTCTCTGTGATACCCTGCCTCTGAGGTCCAGGAAAGGACTGGCCATGAGTGTCGGAAGAATATAATATACCCAGGCGCTAGGTCAGTCGCTCCGAAGGGGTCTGGAAGCGCCAGGTTTGCCTCCCTCCAGAATTAGGGAGTCGCTCCATGGTGAAGCGGCTGACGTTCCCCCTTGGAGCCCACCCGCCGTTTTCTTCACCGAGTGTGAAGTGCAGCCTGGGGAATGCTTGGTCACAGGCTTTCTTGCCGATGAAAGATTGACCAAAAGCCAGGAAACTAAGTCCGTTATGGCTAAGAGTAAACACACACATTGGGTCAGGAGATTTTAGAGTCACAGCTCCGGATCTGCAGGAGGGTTCGTGCTGGTCCGCGATCTCTGGCATGCGCTGGCATGCGGCAGCGCAGGTCGCCTATGCAGCACGCTTGCTGGCTGCTGCGGCAAAACGGTAACCAGAAAGTCTGACTTTTTCTTAACTATCCCCTTATTTATGCATAGTGCTTCTCTCTTCTTTTATGGTGGTGGAAGTTGAATTGTGTCACTTTATCCCGCTCTGCAGAGCTAATACATTCTTAGAGTCGTTTCTGTTGAGCCGGCGCCTTCACGTTGCCGCAGTCAGCATAGCTGCCGGACGCTGCTGAAGGGGCAGTTGCGTTCCTGCTCCGTGTCCGGTGTCCGGCGGCTGCTCCGCTGCCTCCCCGGTGCAGCGTCCGGGAGCTCTGCAGCCACGGGGTGAGTCAGGTCGGCTCGCTGAGCTGGCACAGGAGTGATTTAACAACAACAGCAAGAAAAGCATTGCTTTCTATCGGATCAGCCCGCCGATCAGGTTCCCCACGTTGTCATCCTGCCGCGGGATCCGATACGAAAACCCTGTGACGGAGAGCAGAGCCCCTTCTGCAGCAGGCTGTGCTTGCGCTGTGTTGTAATGTGAATTCACAGTGTGTCTCTTGCTGCCCAGTCATCTAGACACTGATATAGCTGTAAAAGCATAGCTGAAATGGGGCCTGAGACATTTGTCTGTTTGGGTTGGTGCTCATTAAATACTTCTTTTTGGAGGGGTGGAGGCGGGGCACAGATAAGTTGGAATCATCATTTAGACTACTGTGGTTTCCTTCTATTTTAAATCCTGAGCATTGGAAAAAAACCCACAGCCTTTCTTAGAACTCCTGGCTGTAATCTGGGCTTTTTTAGAAAGCTGTGGGTTTTGCAAAGATGGCAACATTTTTTGTTCAAATTCTTAGGTCACTTCAGAGTTGCATTGAACTGAGAATCCGCGTTCATTCCTTGCATTAGAGGATGTGTGACAGACGTCCTTGAATAGATGCAATCTTTGGAAGTTTTTTTTATATACACACATATAAACATAACTAACAAGTTCTTTGTGTACCTCGTAGGACTGTGTCTGGTACTCATTCCCTTCTTCTTGTCAGATGGAGTTCAGTTAAGATTACTCTGTACAGAAAGACTGGACTTAATTTTTACTAAAAAACTGTGACCCCAAATGGTGAAACGGTTTGCATCGTGTTTTGAACACTGAGAGGAAAAGAGTCCTAAAGGATTCCTGATCAAATTCCTCTTGGTGTAAATGTACTGAAACGAGCCGAGCCATACCACGAATGAACTGGAGTCCTTTAAGACCGAAATAAAGCCATTGAACATTTCCTGTGTTAGGGCAGTAATGAGATTTTGCATGCTTTTAAGGTAATATCCCTGGCTTGAAAAAAGAATATTATTCCATCTGCGACTGTTAGGCTCTCCACACAAATTTATGGTATCATGTGAGCAAGGCAGAGATCCTAGAGTAGTCTTTTTCCAGCCCGCATCGTCTTTATGCTGCCAGGCTGCTAGGGTGTGAAATGGAGGGGAGAGGGAAGGAATCATATGTTTGGCAACACTGTGTTTATATCAAAGGGGGAAAAAACTTCTGAGTTTCTGTTAAAATGAGGAAAAATATGGACTCAACTTTCGCAGTGCAGAGCTGCAGCCCCCTTTTTTTCCACGCAGCTGCTTTCCTCCTGTCAAGCTCCAGATGCAATTTGCAGCGGCCCCTTCCTGCGCTAAAGCCGTTTTCCTGCAGCAGTGGCGGTCTGACCTGCTGTGCACGGCCCCCCTGCCGCCTTCCTTCGCCTCCCCAGGCCGCTGCTCCCCCGGGCTGCGCGCGCTTGCGTGGCGGGGCCGCCGCTCCGCTGTGCAGCGCGCCGCCGCTCACCGCGTGTCCCCCCAAAGCTTTCGGTGGGGCCGTGCATGGGGGCTGTCGTGAAATCCCACTGCAAAAGTCCCCCCAGGATCCAGCCCTTCCTGCATAAATGCCTGCTGTTGCGGTGATGCTAGGGAACGCTTCTGCAGCAGGGGAAAAGATGCCAAAGTCATTCCTATCTTGATTTGCCAGTTAACATCCTGATCATAATAATAAAGCCCATAATAACATAATACCCAATGGTGTTTTTTCTGTGCATGTATAGTATTTGTCAGAAATCAGTGTTCAGCCAAGGCTCTGTACGTGTACAAAGACGAGTAGCATTGGTCTGCTAGGAATCTGGTTTCCATTAAGTGATCAACAAGATCCATGACAGACATTAGCAGCAGTACTTCTTTTTCTAAATTGTTCATTTCTTTCCTAATCCTCTATCTTGTATAATTATTTTGCTATAAAGAAAACGTTTTAAAATACTGGATTCCACTTCCCACCCTGTTTTTTTGACTATGTGGGCGGAATTCATGGTAAGGTCGGAGTTGTAGCCACCGGAGCTAGCCCTTCTCCTTCCTGCATCTCCTTTCAGGAGACTTTCTTCCTGAGCTTTCATATGCTGTCCTTGCTGAGCTTGTCTTCCAAACGCTCAGCAGTTTGCTGCCTTCACAAGGAGGTTCCCCCGCTGATCGCTTCCCTTCAGTCACGCAGCCGCCCGGGGATAAAGCCGAGATACCCCTCCTCACTCCTTGTACCGCCTCTTTTGCTTTCACTACCTGCGTTCTGAGCAGTTTGAGTCAGCAACCTGACTTTAATGCGATTTGGGAAGTTTTATATAAAAACTGGAAACTACTGAGGGCTTGCTTTTTTTAAAAGGAAAATGAATGGAGCACTTCGAGGAGGATATACCACTATCTATGTCACAAAGAAAGAAAGAGGTAGGGAAATACTTTGCTCATGGTCAACCAAAAGGACTGTGGCCACACCGAAAAGAACCAAGGCCTTTGGAGACGCAAAACTTTATGCTCTAGGCTGAGCAATCAAATAAAGCATAGTGTATTTTCCTGTTTCCTTACGTAAAGTCCCCTAAACCAATTGTGTCTTGGAAGAGTAACTGCTATCAACTCTCTCAGCTATAGTACATAATTTCTCCTGCACTGCCAAGTATTATTCAGATAACTGGTTTAACACTCTGTGATTTAGTTTGGAAATAACCGGTAGATTCTGCTTGTAACATCAAGGGTGGGTAATAAGCACCTGACTTTAGACCGTTGCAGTATAGTCTGAGATAGTCACCTCGTCTTTGTTTAGAGTTGATGGAGATAAATGGGCATTTTTAGATGGTACCTGATCTGACCTGTTTTGACTCTGTTTTAGGGTGATGTCAAGTGCCGACCGTCTGTGAGCTGTCGGGGGAGTCCAGCTCACGTGTAGCCTTGCGCGCTGTGAACATGTAAAATCAGAGCAGAAAGGCTTCACCCCGCGTCCTGTCGTCTGTGCTTGCTTTTGTTCCCTTTTCTATATGAATGTGTCCATAGGTCAGTCATGTCTGAAAACCAGGATATCCTCACAACATAATACAGTGTAATGTTTTTTCTTGTTACAAATGGCAAGTTTATAATCGGTAGGTTTTTTCATCTGAGTATTAAGAAAATATACCAGGGAGCTGAGACAATCAATTGTTCTTGAGATGTGTAATCTATTATTGCTCCCCTTACAAAAGAAAAGAATGAACCATCGCTCAGCTATAAGTCACTAAAAGCTTTATGTACCGTAACAATTGCAAGAGTCAAATTCACCCTTAGAATAATGCCAGTTAATGAATGCAGCTAAAAGGTGAGGGCACACTTGGAAAATCCTTACAAGTTGCTGTGCAATGTTGGGAATACTTTTTAGAGCTTTTTGGTTTATAAGCTGTACGCGAGGAGTGTCTGGTTCAAAGTTGTTCTGACATTCATCCAAGGTCTAGTTTAATGCACTCTAAAAATCACTGGAAAGAATGACTTCAGTGTGCTTGGGATCTGTGCGTTAATGCCAGGGTGCTGTCCTTACCACTGCAAGGGACACCACCAGTAATTGTCACGCTGAGCATTATTTTCACAGATTTCTGTCCGTTTTGCAATGACCATTAACTACTGAGGAAAAGCTGGATTTTCAGCACCTGCAGTGTTGACTCTATTTTCCTGATATAAATGTAGATGTGTCCACAGTAATATTTGTACTCGCCAAATTGAAAGATTAATGTTTTGGCTGCCTACTATTTATTACATTTTGTGAAGGTTCTCGCAATGTCACAGCAGGAATAGACGTACGTTCACCTCCTGTCAAGCCTTATAAAATGGTCGCAAGGTGACATTTTAGAAAGCAGTTGAGGATTCTTGACCAATTAATGAGGAAGAGACTTGCATTAAAGCAGTCTTACAGCCTGCTAACCAGGTATTTAGAGGATCTGTTGAGCATAAAAATGATGATAAAATTTTAACCATTGGCTCAAAACGATGGGAGGAGGAGGCAGCAGCAAAGGTTCTTCTCCTGGTATCTCACAGCAATAAGAGCGAGTCTCTGCGGACTGAAAGCTGTGACGTTCCTTATAGCCTGCAGCGACAGGAGAGGATAGTGTCTGGAGTTGGTGCCCTCCAGAAAAAAGCTTTCCATATAAACTGATAGCGATTTTACAACAGTCCCTTTTACTAGCCTTTTTCCTTCTTTTTCCACTGTTCATTCTTCCACTTGTTAGAAATGAATTGAAGCTCAGGTTTTGAATAGCTGCTTCTAGACGACCCTTGCTTTTCCACCTGGGGTGCAAGTGAGACAAGGCCACTGTGAGGGAACCCGCCTGAAAAATAAGAGGGAAAAATCTGCCTCAGTGGAGATACCACAGGCCTGGAACGTCTTCATCTTATAAAAGCAGTATGGAGTGGCAAGTTGGGATAGTGGCTGTGCAAACTCACTTCAAGTCACCACCAGGAAAGCCTGGGTTTCCCAGACACCAACTTTGCTAGAGTCAAGGGTGAGATTGTCTCTCAAAAAGAAAAAAAAGTTCCTTTCTTTTGTCTCAAACAAAACAAAATCTAGTAGGGCTAGACTAATTACAGGGTTCATATCTTTTTCCTTTTTTTCACCATTAAGCTAATATGTGATGTGGTTTATAGCATGTCTACCTGGATTAACTTCAGCTAGAAACTTGGCAAATAAAGTTTCAGGCCAGACAACTTTTAAAAAGGAAAATGTAACCTAAATCAGTTATACTGTTTCCTCTTCTGGTTAAAAATATATTGTGTTTGGCTTTTTCAGATCCTTCTCTGCTATTGCCCTACCCCCTATTTCTATAAAAAACAAAAAAAAAGGAAAACAGCTAGCCAAGGACCCTTCCTCTGGTGCTGGGACTAGATCCTGTGCTGACACACAAGATGGAAAAATGATGTATGCAACCTCTCAGTCCATGCCAAGCTGTCATGAGTATGATTTCCATGTTCAGCCAGAGTTTTCCCTGACTCGCAGGAACGTGCTAGGAACTGTACCTGGTTGCGTGTCCTGGCCCGCTCCCCAGCCAGAACCCGTGGAGAGGGACTAGCACGCAGAGCATGGCCAGGACGGAGGGGAGCGTAGCTCTGCAGAGCAGCGTGACGCCTCGTTACCTGCGCAGACTGGTGGGGACGTGCGCTGGGTATTGGTTGGGGAAGTTAGCGGAGACGTGCATGGGAACTATCGGATTGAAGGTCGCTCTGGAAAAAAACACTAGGGCATGATATRCGTTTGGTTAGGGAGAAGTACCTGGAAGGTGTGGTGAAAATAACAGCTGCATCTTAGGTTAAAGGTGTGTGTCCAGCCGAGTTTGCTGAAGTTGGCTGTTTCCCAGGTGCTGAGAGAGGGCGACGATGTCTGGGAAGTTTCTGCTGTTTCTGCTCAGCCAGGTGTATGCAACCAGTTCTTTCACATGACAACTGTGCTGCTGCTGCTGAGTTTGTCGCCTCCAGCGCAGGTGGACCACTGAAACACCTCTGGAGCAGAAGGCCTCGGTGCTTAAGGAGCAACATCAGATGTCTGTTGACTTTCAAAAGGAATTCATCAAAGACGTGTCGCTTGGTCAGGACAGGAGCACAGACCTGTTAGGCATTTACCTGAACTGATTTGAAATTCACCCACTAACAAACTTAATYAAGGTATGAAGACTGGTGAGAGACTGAACAGCCGGCAATGAAAAGCTTGCAGCAAAGAAGACACGGTTTGCATGGGGAAGAACAAAGATTTGCCTGAGTAAGAACTGAATAAGAGCCTCCGGGTTTAGCCTTAAGTATGTGAATAAAGTGAATTATTTAGGGACTGAAAGTGAGTTATTTGCTGAGGTTTTCCATCAAGTTAATGACATCATTCTGTGCTAGAGTTCACCCATTTATACTCTCTCTCTCAGGCTTTCCTAGCAGCTGGTAGTTAAATAGCTACATTCAAGCTTTGAATCTATCCATTCAAGAACAAAGTTTTGACCCTTCCGAGGAAACTGCTGAACAAGGCTTTTCACTGGAAAGAAGAGATTCTGTGCATTTTTAGATTGCACTTCTCTCATGACTTGGGACTCTCTCTTGGCTATGTGAAGCAGGCCTTTCTTTTCCGTCCTGGGTCGGATTTTCACTGTTGTCCCCAAATGCTGCAGTTTGCTCCGAGGTTTTGAGAAGTGTTTGGCGTGGTCCTTTGGCACTTGGAGCCTGGGGACAGGTTGCTTAGGAATCCGCCAGTGAACCCACACAGGTCACTTTCTTTTTTTCTTTTCTGAACTTCCAGCCCTTTTACTCATCCTCTGAGGATATTAGAGCTGCAACACCCTCTTGGAAATTATTATTCTACTGGCCTCTGCCCTCTTGTTTTGAATGTGGAGGGTGGGAATTTTCCAGGGCAGAGTGAGTTCTTCTCACGACTGCAGTTATCCAAGAGGCTCTTGTGGCCCGAAGGGCTCCAGTTAGAAGTCAAGGGGAATAAGAAAAATTAAGTAATTGCTTTGGCCTCTAAGCGTAGAAAAGGCTTATGAGAAACATATTAAAATACCAAGAATTTCTGCTACTCTGTGACACTGCCGATGGCCATATTATCATCTCTTCAGTACTTTTTAATTTCACAATAGAATGGAGTAAAATTCCTTTCACTTTACCGAAATTAATGAAGCATCAAAACAGATAAAAACGTTCTCCATGTCCTGGAGAGGTTTGTTTTGGCTGTGTTCTGCTTAAGGTCTTGCATCTCCCTAGAAAAATCGGCATGTGCAACTGAAGGCTGCGGTAGCCTTGGTCCCTCTGTTGCATCTTTTTTAAGCTCAGAACTSGGCTTTCTCACGAGGGGAAGAGGGCTTTGCTTTCAGAGGGAACTGCAGTCTGTTGGCAAAGAAAGGTGCACTGCTGGCTTGCCAAGTCTCTGCTGCTGTTTCCCCCTGCCCCGCTTTGCCATGAGTGAGTACGTGTGAATTTTTGATTCGGAGAGCAAGACCACCGCTCCGGCCAGCCCGCGTGAAGAACAGCAAAGGTGCTGTCGGGGGGCAGAGGGGACCCGTGTCCAGCCGTCCCTGTGCTGCCTGCACCACGGCTAGGAGAGAGCAGGCTCGCTTTACCGCTTCTTCTTCGGGARGACTCATTTCCAAATGATTTTATTCAATTCAATGTCATCACATTTTTCTCTCATCTTAACGGCAGCAGTGTTTCAGAAAATCCTGTGTTTGCRGCCATGGTGATAAATTCTTTTGTCACTGACATTGCAACAGAAAAGAGCAAATAAAAATATACCCAAATCACTTATCTTCTTCATGAAAGGCTCTGGGTTTCTTGGAAAAAGTGAAGGAGAAACTATTGGAAAGTCAGCTATCTAGAAGAGAGAGCCTTGGATAGTCTTGGCTCTGCCCTCAGTGACGGTGGAAATCCGGGCAGTGTCCGCAGCCCGCTGCAGAGCAGCGCTGGCCGGGTGCCGGGGGATCCTGCCCGTCCCCAGCCGGCAGAAAGCCGGTGTGGCCTCGCGAGCAACGAGGGCTGGATGGGGCAGGACGCGTGAAGCCGCTGGAGAGGAAAACCCTGGAGCAATCACATGGAAGGAAACGGGCCAAGAACTCCTCAAAATCTCTCATCCTTCGCACCAGTCGTGTGAAGTCGCACAGTAAATTTCCTCCCACTGGCAAATGCAGCCTGCTGCCTTTGATGCATCAGTGTCGCCCTCCTCGTTTCACAGGTGGGTGAACAGAAGATAAGGGGATTGCACAGTCCGCCTACACGATAAACGGAGCCTGTGCCAGCTCCGAAGTCCCACGCTCTCACACCAGTGAGGTTAGAGTTTAGTCTCCTGCTGTTGCACTCCAGAATTTTTAGACGATCGGGGCCCTAGCTCACGGGATCACTGCTCCCGTTTGCTGGGAGAGATAACACGCAGCGTGCAACACAGAGAACGGAGGCAGGGAAAGTGGAGGTATTTTGCAACAAGCATATTCTAAAGGTTTCTGAGATATGCTTTACTCTTAAGAAAAACATTTCCTTTGCATCTAACTCTTCTTGGTGACTGTAGACTAAACAGAAGCAACGCGAGCTAGCACCACRGTGAAGGCTAAATCACCAGATAACCAGCTGGCTCGCAGGATGGCACAGGGGAAGGAGCTCGGTGGGAGGTAACCAGCCCCTAATCGAAGTCCCTGCACGGCTGCCCGGTTTCCTGCCCCAGCTCCTTCCTGCTGGGGGGGGAAGCGGTCCTGTCTTCGGCTCGCCTAAGGGTCTGGGGGAGACGGGAAAGCAAATAATTTGTTTTGATTTGGATCCCTGACAAGGACAAGAGGGATGTGATTGTGTCAGCTGTGCTGCTCAGGCCAGGACAGCGGAGGAGCCAGGTTCTGCTTTAATTACTGCATCCTCCTCATTTTCTGCAAATTCCATGTACGGTTAAAGCCRAGGGAAGCGAATGTCCCTGGCAAAGCTGCCGTAGGTGGAACCGAGGGTGTCTGCTGAGCTCTGTTTTCTTTCCCCTCATCGGTTAGGGTGACCATTGACTTGTGAAGCTGCAGGCAGCGTTTTCTTCTGATCATAGACGTGGGAAATTTCTTAATCTTTTGCTTTCTGATGAAACATAAAGAGAAGCGGGTTGGATGAACATACTCAGTGTGTTCCCTGCTGTCTCCTGTTCGGAGTGAAACGCGTGTCCGGAGAAGACGGCAGGGCAAAGAATGTGCACTTCTTCACTGAAGGGTTTCGGAGCGGGAGGTTTGTCTTTTTACTGCCCCCGGATCCTCCATCCCAAAGGAGAGATGCTTTGGAGACCGCAGTTCTTTGAGCAAAGAAAAATGTTTAAAAATTAATCATCTTGTTCTCTTTTTCAGGCTAGAAATGCATCTATTGGCCTGCATTTGTGCAGACGTAATTCTTCACTGTTAGGTCACTTTTATGCAGACCTCTCATTTTTTGGCCATTATTTTCCCCCAGATTTTAACAACTGGTAGAACTGCAAAGTGATTTTGTATATATGTCTTACGTTTTTTAAAAAACAGATGTGCACACTGGTGCTGTCCTAGAGCAATCTTTCCTCTGGTTTTGCAAAGTAGGGGAGCAGGATCTAGCTGCGTGTTATGATCTGGTCCTTCACATCGTGCACATCTGCAGCTTCCAACGTTTCAGAGAGCTTAAACTCCAGTGCACCTCCACAAGGGATCCAGTCTGGGACTCTGACTATAGTTGCAGCCCAAAATTAGGGAAAATGGCAAAGTAAATTGAAGTCCAAAATTGCTCTTTAGCTTTGTTTTACTGTCTACATCCTATTCCCTGTAGGTCGGGAAGGTTCAGTCTTTCTGTTTCTGTCTCACATATTTGCTGTTGGAGAAAGATTATCATCCAAAATAAGRTTGTAACTTGGTATAGGAAGATGTGATTGATTTGGGGCTGTCACACGTGCTTTATATTTTATTTTTTAATCCCWCGGAACAGTACCAAGACCTGTTACAAAGCCCTGTCTTTCCCAAACTTCTCCTGTCCCTTGCTTATTTTATGGCTTGATGGCATGAAAGACAAAACACAGAAGTAGTTGTGCTCCTGTGCAGATACATACACACACTCATGTGTGTTCCCACATTGCCGGACGGTGTCTTCAGCAGGACATTTGTATGTTTTGCTTCGTTTCTCATTCCCCTGCTGCCATCCCGGTACCTGCTGTGTCCGCACAAAGCGCAGGGTTTTCTGCCCTCCTCCTCCTCCTCCTCCTCCTCCCTCGCTCCCGCGGTCTGGTGCACACGGTAAGTCTGATCTGGGCGTTTCTCGTGCGTAGCACGGGGGGCCCAGGCGCGCTGCACCCCGCCGGGACCGCGGCGGGCGCCCGCGGGGACGGCAGGTCTCGGCCCCGGCAGCGCGGTGAGGCTTCAATGTCTGTGCTTTGCTCTTTGCCGGTGGGAGAAGGATTTGATCTCTCTTGAAACCAAGTGTTACCTGTAGCTTTCACAGCTGCAAYTGAGCAGGTTAATCTGCTGTTTGGTTCTGTTCTGTGTTTTTACTGCCCCGTCTCTGTTTAAAGCCCTCTGCCAATGTAATCAGACAAATTTACAACAAAGGAGCCACTGACAGAGATATAAAGCAGCCACACAGGATGCAAAGAGACAAAGGATTCTCTTGGCTAGAAAATTCTCTGGAAAGTCCAAAAATAATTTGGGCTGAACTACCAACCACCATCAGGAACATCAGGAAGCTTCTTTGCTTCAAGACTAAAAGTTTCTTCACCAGTGGGACAGAAACAGGTCCAAGGACCATCTGCAAATGCTCTGAAGAGCACAGCTTGAGCCTTCAGGCTTATTACATTCAGCTGTTTCACTGTCTTTTCTTAAGGCCTGTTTGCTTGTCTGTGATGCCCTTGAAGAGGGACAGTTGCTCTGAATCTTGATTTTTGTTGTGTCGTCTGATTCTACATATTTTTCTCCTATATAATCAAAAAAATACTGAGAACACGAGTAAGCCCGTCTGACAATCTCCGTGCTGAAACGAGACACGCTAATGCGTGAGCGATATTCAGTATATTTACTTCTCCAAAAACGTCCCCAAAGTGGTGCTGAATCCTGCATGAGAAGCTGGAGGTCTTCTCGCAGGGGAAGGGCGTCTCTCCCTGCGCTCAGCAGGACGTTAGGCGATTTGATCAGTTCCTTGTGGTGCATCCATCAATGCTGCAGAGGCAAGTTCAACAACACGGAGGAAAAAACCCTCTCTGTGTCCTCTGTTGGTTATTAACATTGCACCATTTTCTGAAGTGCTTGAAATTAGTGATGACTCTGGATTTCTTTTTAACCACGTCAGTATAATTTTTTTCCATTCAAGCTATATTTCCTAAAAGTTGCCGCTTCTTTGTAACAGTTGCAAAAATACACAGCCTTTTTGCTCTGTCCTTTTCCAGGTTACTCATCGGCAGTACAGAAATTCTCCCAGACTTTGCAGTCCTTTCAGTTTGACTTTATTGGTGACACACTAACAGATGATGAGATTAATATTGGTAAGTGTTCTTCTTTTTGATGTAAACTTTCAATTACTGAGAAAACTTCCCCTTCCTAGGAGTTTGCCTGCATTGATGTTTCTTAAACAGAATCGGGAGCCGGGTTTCTCACGTGCCAGTCAATATGCGTCATATGTTGCATGCAGTAAAAAATGCTATTTTGTAGTGTGTTTTACAAAGCTGAAGCTTTCCTGGGTAGAAGGGAACATACCCAGTTCAGCGGTTAATTTTGCCGAGCTTTTGCGCGGCTCCGACCCTCCTCCGTGCTGCCGGGCTCGGGAAGGACGGACGTGCAGCGTGTCAGCAGTAAGCTCCTCGGTTGCGCTGTCCCCTGGGCGACCTCCTCAGCTAATCGCAGCGCGTCTCTGCCGCAGGTAGAGTGGGAGTAAGAATGAGTCAGAGCGCTTGGCCACGTGTCCCGAACCAGATGGACAGCGCTCCCAAAGCTAAATTTGCTGCACTCAAAACGTATTATATGTAAAAACAAAGCAGCCCCCACACTATCCTGAAAAAGATACCAGGCTGCAAACTGCCGGGAAAAGCAAATTGCTGGATGTATCATTATATGGAAAATAACTCTAAATCTCCACCTTCGTACGTGGGGAAGTCTGTGGCACATGGATCTTTCCTGCTCCCCACGCATGTTCCAGGGTTAGAAATCCATGTATTTTACTTCCCTGCCAGTCCGATAGATTCTGTATGGGTTAAACATCTGCCAACTGCATCCAGGGAGTGAAAACTGATGGACAAAACATCCTAAACCCAGCATTTTTAAAATTAATCCTCCTTTTGGATTAACTATTGCTGTTAAACTGTCAGCTTGAAGGGTGAGAACTGTCCCTGTAGTGACACTGATGGAAGAAGGCTTTGGAAAACAGGCAGGAATTCCTCACTCTGCTGGGCAAAAAGCAGGCTCCGGCGAGCAGGACAGCAGCTGCCCAGCAGCCTGCATCAGTCATGCAGGAAAGCGGGATAACCTCTTTGGCTTTGGAAATGGTGTGACCGAGCCTGGTTTTACGAAGTACTGGGAGGCTTCTGCTCTGGGCTGAGGGTGATTGTGCCGGTGGGACGTTAGCCGTATTGCTCCTGCAGAATGGAAGTAGAAAAAAAAGTGTTTTCAGTCTTTTGTTCAGCAGTGGCCAGAAGTGTAGCATTGCTGATGTCAGTTTTGTTAGCCGTCCTTGAAAGGGGAAGGAAGAAAAACTTGTTCTTTTGGTTATTTTATTTAAAGCAATTTAAAGCAGCTTGTGGCTTCCTCTTCAAAAACTGATTTCCTTTATGGAAAGCTTCTAGGTGAAACCTACTGGAAATGAGTCAGTCTCCAATTCTAATGGAAATAGAGGTATTGAATTTCCAAACTCATCTGAATAATGGTGGGGAAAAACATAGCATTATAAATTAGCCCTACTGGGAACGGAAGTATTTGAAGCAAATAGCCACCCAAAGAAATGAGCATCTCTTTTCGGTGAGCTGAGAAGGACAAAGCTCCACTTAACGGTCCCGTGCGAACTGCAGCCTGTTTGTCCACACCGCTGCAGTGGTTGCAGAGGAGAGAAAAAGGAGGCCCTCGGCCGGCCGGGAGGCTCGTGCCACCGCTGCCTCCACTCCCGCGGGTGCCTGTCGCGCGGCCAGAGAGCCTCCGTCGCCCAGGAGGCTGGCGGGCGCCTTCCCCAGCGCTCCCCCACCGCGGAAATGCACTTAGTTTGCAGGGGAGGACGGCTAAAAATGACAGGTTTGATACGAGGGGGTCGCGGGTGGAAGGTGGAGCAAGGAGAGGTTACAGCAAATGTAAAGCACTGGTGAAACAAGTGTGTCCACGCTTCTGTTTTTGTTTGGGCATATTTGTTTTGCTTTTTCGAGAAGAGATCCCTGCTCACCCAGTATGAAAAGGTCTGAATTGTGTTCCTCCTCCTCCATCAAATCCTGTAGTATCTCCTGGGGCCTGAGCTGCTCTGGAAGCCTCTTTTATTCCTAAAATAGGAGCAGGGCATTGACATCTCCGTAGCAGCTTTCATCTCTTACAAGACTTCTAAAAAATCAAGACGCGTGAAATCTGTGTGTGAGCGTAGGAGCTGATCTGATGCACAGGGTATGGGAATGAAGTATAAACATCTACAGAGCACTTCTCACCATGCTTCAGGGAACGTGTTTGATCTGTAAATATAGCTAAGAGCACGCCTTCTTCTTTTGGCGTAGGCAGACAGCAAACTGACCCTCCTGCACACAAAGTAGTGACTCTGAATGCCTCAAGTGTGAGTCAGGAAGCCAACGCTGCCTTGATGTTGTCTCTCGCAAGCAGCGCTTTCCCATGGGGACGTTTGAATGTTTGAGACACATCCGCGTTGCATAATAATATATACAGTGTAGGCAAATGATCCACTGCCGTGGGGCTCCCGAGCAGACTGCCGTGGGAGGAGTGGAATACGCAGCGGCTACCTCCCGCCTGCGACAGCTTTCCGTCTCGGAGCGCGTCGCTGCGTACGGAACAAAAACGGCCTCTCCCCCGAACGCACGTCTGCRTCGGCTGACGGTCGTGATCTCTTCTTGCATCGCTCATGCAAGGTCCGAATGAGCAGTTCCTTTGGAGGTGAACTGAAAAGGGAAATCAAGTAGCATGTTTGTCTCTCCCGGGCGCTGGAACGCGATAATCTGTGCTTTGAGTCTGCCAGCGCTGCGGGCGCGCTTGGCCCGTGCCAGCACCTCGCTCGCAGGCAGGCGCGGGTGGGGGCAGGCAGGTGGCTGCCTCCAGGGAGCAGCTTGCCCGCGGCCTCCGTTTCGCCAGGCGGGAGCCCGCTGCTGTGGACCCAGGCCGTCCTGTGCTGGTCGGCCCCAGGGCTCCCGGAYGCTTCTGGCTTTGCAGCACAGATAGAGCCCACGCAGGCTGTTTGCAGTGGGAGGATATATTCGGTGAATAACTCCATTACTGCAGCCAGGAAATGCGTGCCTGAATCCTTTCTGCAGAGCAAGAAAAAACAATCTAGTGAGAATTCTAGGCACTAACGTTTTTTCCCGCAGCTTTAGGGATGTGTTCTTTATCTCTCAGTAATGACTCCCTTCCTGGCTCAGGCTCCTTGCGCTTCACTTCCCAGTGTCTGTGTGTGTACTTCGGATTTCATGCTGTCAGGGGTAAACATGGTGAAAGTTAACATATCAGCCCTTTGGAGAATATAATAAACAGCCAGGACGCTGCGTGTTCAGGGCTCTAAAGCCCTCACCCTGGGAAGAGAACTCGAAAACTACTGACTCATCAAGAAGGTTATATTTTGGTGATGGCAGCCGAGCGACTGCATCACGAGGTTGTGGTTTTTCCCTTTGTGTCTGCCTCGGCAGCTGCAGAGCGGATCCTGTAACCCGGAAAGCTCTCCCTCCCTTGCTGTGCAGCAGCTGCTGCAGCTGGCTTTTAGCAGGAGGACAGGTAGTTCTCCCAAGGTACCGCGTGAGGATGTGTTCGCCCGTGCGTGGGGGGTTAGCTTGCAGCTAGGGCAAAAAAAGCCTTCAGTCTGCCATACCTGTGCCATAAGCTATTGCTGTATCCGCCTCTGTAGGCACGATTTCTTCCCTTCTGTATTATCCCTGCCAAGCCACGTTAATCAGAGCTCTGGTGCGAGCCAGGCTCTTCTGAACATTCTTTAGTTAATTCTCAAATATTCTTTAAATTGCTCAGGAACGGATCAAGTGCTGCTGCATACTTTGCTGTAAGTGTGGAGCCTGAACCTGAACTGCAAACAGAAGAGGGAGTAGGAATTCCCATGGATCTTACACAGAAAGCCCTCCGTATTTTATATACGGAAGTGTAAGGCTGAGAGACCCTTAGGATCRAGGCTACACTGCTGCTCTGAACAGGATCAGCTATGAAATAAGCAGGTTGCTCGTTCCCAGGAACTGGAATGTGTTAATTTATATTGTTAAGCTGTGAGAACGTTTCCCAGCAAACTTCCGGCTGGTGCCAAGTACGTCTCGCAGATAGTTCCCAGCACCCTTAGGCAGTTAGATTATGCCTGGCAGGTGTTTTGTACACAGCCACWTTATGTGCGTAGACAGATGTTTGTCCAGCCTGTTTTTCAGATATGGAGAACTGTGATTTCTGCACTTCTCTTAAATATTGTGTTTCAGTGCTGTTAGTGCTCTTACGATGAGGAAGGTTTTCTCCTGATAGCAAACCTAAATCTCCTTTGCTGCAAATTCAGCCTGCTTTTCTGTGTTCTGTCCTTTGACGGGCAGAGAGAGCAGCTGATCATTCCCTTTAGGTAATAATCCTTTTTTTGTATGGGAAGATTATCAACTGCTCCGATTTAGTCTTTTTTTTTTTTCAGGCTAAACAAACCTTACTGTTTCAGTTTGTTTAAGGAAAGGTTTCATAAATTTGTTGCTGTCTTCTGGACTCCAAGAACAATGTAGACAGATAAGATTTTTGTATTTTATTTTTTAACCTTATCGGAGTGCTTTCAACTTCTATGACCTTTTCTATGGCTGCTGCTTTTCCTTCCTATTTACAGCATTTCACACTTCTCATTACTGAACGTAGTGCTTTTCATTCCAAGCTATTTTCTCATTTAACATTTTGTCTAGGCCTTAAAAAACACCCGTGACTCTCAGCTTGCCGTCTGCTGCAGATTTTGGAAGTCTCCCTTGCAATCATTCGAGTTGCTGGTGGCAGCAGTGAGTAGAAGCAGGCAGCCCGCGAGCTCTGTGTGCCGGCTGCTCCGGCGTCCCCCCTCCGCACAGCTCCAGGACGCTGGGCATTTCCAGTGACCGCTAAGGTTGTGTCTAAACAAAGGATTTTTTCAAATCTTTCTGTAGGTTTGTTTTTTTTTTTTTTAGCACTGTAATAATAATAATTCAGACCGAGACTCCAAGCTGAAAGGCAAATGTGAACCACCAGGATTTTGAAACATTTTCCAATATCACTGCATTTATGCTGATTGCCAGAATAATCTGCCCCAGAGGCTTGGCTGCTGCCTGCGCTGCGCTGCCAAGCCTCCTCTCGCGCTCCCCTGCCTGCCTCCCTGCTCCGGCCCTGGCAGAGGCCGTCTGGGAAGGACGAGGCGCCCCACAGCCTGGACCTCTCCGCGGCTCCCTGCCAAATCCCGGGAAGCTCCAGTTGACCGAGGTGGGGGCAGGAGATGAGGGTGACGGCTGCTTCTCGCACCCCAAACACTGCCTGCCCCTCTCTTTCTCTCCCCCAGGCCCTTTTTCCTTGCTTTGCTGCCGTTTTGATAACTCCCACGCCAGGCCCAAGGCATTTCGGACTGCCTTCTCCGCTCACTCTGGAAGGAGGAAGCCAGCGCAACCCATCCCAGAGGTTTTTCCAGCTCTGCTGGGAGGGAGCTGTTACCCCTCATCATTTCTGTTGAGTCACCTACATGACTTTTTGGAAGGAAGGAATAAACGCTGCTGTCACCTCTGAACACAGACATCGAAATGGCCAGGCCTGCCCTTATAATTCATAACAGCGACTAATTAACRTCATCTTCCCTTCTCAGCGCTTTTACCTTAGCTCCCTTATTGCTCCGGGTATGTAGGCTGAATTTCCCTTCTCTTAAGTGAGTAAATCCCGCTGATAGCCAGCCTTTAATGGTGACTTTGCTGTAGAGATTTAAAAGATCAGACTCGTGCTGCTTTTCCAGTGGCTAGTGAAATCAGTGCTTTCTAACGCAGTTTCTGCCATAAGGTGCCACTTGCTCTCCTTTCTGGCAAGTCTTTAAAACAGCATTTCCGTGGTTAGCAATCTGACAGGGATAGTTCAGCATGCTGATCTTGTGTTGGGGTGAGCAGAGGCCCTGCAAAGTGCGACTCAGTTGCTGTGAGGTTTTATAGTTTATTAAACTCCTTTCATGAGAGTATCAATCTTTCAGCATTCTGCCTAAGCCAAAAATACAGATTTTGAATATGGTTTTGTTTTGTACAGGGGATGAAAACAAGGAAAAGCCTGCTGAAGACAGGCTGTGGAAATATCTAGCCCAGTTGCAGCAGAACCAAATGGCTCTCGAATAGCCGTGCTTGGAAGCTGTTCTTAGTGCATCAGCCAGGTTCAGTGCTGAACTGTTACGTTCCTCACTAATTTAACTTTTTCTTCTCTTTATAGCTGAATCCTTTAAGGAATTTGCAGAGTTGCTCCACGAGGTAGAACTTGAGAGATCAATGATGGTAAGATGATCTTAACTGTGCTCTGGTCATGAATGCCTAGTTATAAAGTTTAAATGCTAAATCATAGACAAAATGTACCGAGTAACTTCATAACATGATTTTCGTCATCTGGAAGCTGGGAGCCCTGCAGACATTGTGCTTTATATCATATCTGATCTGCCGGGTGATCACAGCATGCCTTGAACAGCCCCGGCGAAGGTGCTGGAAGGGGAAGGATTGTCCCGTGCGCATGTCCAAGGCCTCTCCCACGTGCCAGGCAGTCATTTCACTAGTAGGGACCCAGTAATGGTGGGGCTCCCTTGAGGTGCCCCCCCAATCTGCAGTGGGTTCCCTCAGCGGCCGGTTTGATCTGCAGAGTCAGGTGTGCGTTAGCTGGTAACAAACTGCTTTTATAGGGAAACAAAATGTTGAAAAATCTCAAGTAACGTGTTTTTATCTTCATTTTTTTTCTGTGCGAGTGAGCAGTTGTTCCTCTGCATTCCTGCCCTTCCTGGCATGCAGTTCCTGCAGAGCGATTCACTCCCTTCTGTCTCCCATTACATTGTGCCCTCTTTGTCTCCAAAACTCCTCGATACATAGTGAATGTTGGCTTCCCGTTTCACTCTTAATTCCAGGAAAAACATGAAGGTTAGACTCGGTAGAGAGCTTTTACAGCATGCCAGGAATTTGCTGCTTGTCTCTGCTTTCTTCTGCCTTAGTACAGCATTGAAAGAGCCCCTGCTAGGCTGTTTGGCTGAGCCAGAGCAGTAGGGACAGCTATACCTGGCAGGAGCCAGCGTTGTGCTCTCTGCGGGTCCGCACACACAAACCGGGCAGCGAGAGGGAATCAGTAAGAGGCTGAAGGAAAGCAGTAAGATGTTTCTGTATTAATTACATTCCAGGAACAATAGCACCTTTCATGATGGCTAAATGGTGGAAGGGATCTGGAGAACTGCTAAGACTCTTCATTTCAGGGATCATGGGTGCTTAGGGATGCTGTCTGACTTTTCTTAGTCTTTTCTTCTGCCCTCCATTTGCAAGACCAATGTCTTTACAGTAAATCTTCCATTAAAATAAACAAGCCATGCATGAATTCTAAGCTGTTTTTTTCTGTCAGACAGTTTCATACTCTTATCATGTTCATCAGCTTTGAATTACCTGCTATTCTGAAAGGACTGTGACAATGTAGTGTGCATCTGCATTACACAATGCGTCTCCCCTTCTCTTCCTCTTTTCGAAAGCATCGAGAGAACCCTGTCRTAATGGAAATTGGGACGGGGAGAGACAGCAAGGTCAAGTCCCAGGCCAAGGCTGAGCTGGAGCCAGCGAGGGAAACGGAGGGGAAGGATTTCCTGTGGGGTCTCGGAGAAGGAGCACAGAGCATGTCTGAGGAAAATGTCCTTCAGGCATTGTAGGCATTGGAAAGGCAAGGACAGGCTTTCCTTTTTCGTTAGCTGTTATGCGCAGCAGCCTTGGTTCACAGCAGTTTTGCTGCACCRATAGCCTGCTATCATTCCTCTTCTGACTTATCTCAGTAAAAGGAAAGTCTTTCATTTATTTTAGAGCCATCAAGCCCACTGCTTTCTGTTGTCAGAAATGCCAGATTCTGAGACTGAGGTTATGGAAAGTCATGCCAAAGAGACCAGCCTCCAGCCTTCCCCCAGCCCTTCCTTTACATGCATGAGCTTGGGATGGTCGTGTTGCTTCATCTCTGAGAAACGGCTCGTGCATATTGGGGCCTTGCTGAGTTGAGGTCCTAGGCATGAACTCTTTTAGGTTGTTTAGCTTTGAAAAGCAGCTCATTTCAGGACTATTGCAGTTGTTTTCTAGGAGTGCACTCGCTAAACATGAGTGTCTGCTGTCCTCACTTGGAAATGCTAGGAACTGATCCTGTTCCTGACTCTGGGATCTTATTTGCCTGTTACGGCTTTGCGTTAAAGAAAGGATGGGGGCTGTTGTGGAAAGCAGGACTAGTGCAGCAGCTAGCCGAGTGGCAGTGCAGGGAGCAGAGCAGAGCTGTCCCGAGCAGAGGAGCTGGCAGCAGAGGCAGAAGGGAAACAGCTGCTGAAATGCATCTTTCTGCTACTCTGTTCCTTCCTGTTAGATCAGGCAGGATAATTCTTTGTAGCCTGGCACCCGACTGAGGTAAAAAGTAAGTAGCAGTCTCCAGAGCATTTTAAAAATATCTGTCCTACTGCGTGCTTCTCAGAGAGATAAACAAAGCGCCTTGCCTCCTTGGGGACCCTTCTAGTTGGTACTACGCAGCGGCCTGCATACTCTGAATATCCTGTTCCTGTTAGCCCTCCCCGTGTCAGTTATGGTAACCGTCCTCCTGAAACAGGGTGAACGGTAGATGCATTCGCTGCAGGCGACAGCTAAGGGAATTTCTCGGCCAGCCCCGAGGCCCGGCCGTAGCGCCGCGGCGCCGAGGAGCGTAGCGCGCCAGCAGYGTCACCTGTCCTTGCAAGAGGGCTGCCTCCAGAGCGCTAACGGCAGCGCAAGCGCCGCAGCTCGGATCCCGGCCCTGTGCAACGAGAGCGCTTCTTGTAAGCCTTTGAGGGGCGGCCACCAGCTTTATCGTAGTGCTTCGGTGGGCAAGGTCCAGCGGAGGCAGAGCCTTCCTTGGCGGCGTGCATGCTGCGTGACGTGACGCAGGCAGGAGCCGCGGGTGGGACTGCTGGTCGCGTAGGTTAGTACCAGGGATTTCAGGGAAGAAGCACAGCAGTTTAGGCGGAGAGATTTGCCTCACCTTGCAATTGTACAAATGAAGATGGTGGGTTGGGGGAAGTCCGCTAGTGACTCTGGCCATKCTGTTACTTACAAGATGTCCTCAAAGCCTCGTGTGATGGCGGTTCATGTTTTCCCTGTATTACAAGTGGGAAAAAGAGAATACAGAAAGTTAAGTGATTTAATCTGTTGACAAAGCGTAAATTTGCAGCTAAAATGACATTGCAATTTAAGATTCTTGGCTTTTAGTCCTAGTCAGCCTCTATTTGGGAGAAAATGATTGTGTGTCCTGTAGTTAAACTGATTCCTTCTCTGTGCTGCAGGTGCAAAACGCTAGTGATTTGCTGATCAAACCTTTGGAAAATTTTCGGAAGGAGCAAATAGGGTTCACCAAGGTAAACATCTTTCTAAATTTTTTTTATTCTATTACTGTGTATGGATTTTCTCCTGTGTTTTTTTTGTTTTTAAAAAGTACACAAGTGTTGTACTGCATTTAGACTTCATGCTTTCAAAACCTTCCCCGTCCAATGCTAACCTTCAGCTGCTACAGTGAAAGAGTCTGTGCTGTGACTTTTAGTCTGATTTTTCAATCATGAGGCACTCCAAAACCTTTTCCTTAATTCTTTGGGTTCTGTTCTGGTATAATTCCAGCTTTGTCTCTTTCCTGAAAAAGTAATGCTTGTTTCTGCAAGTGATCAAGAAATACTCCTTGCTTCTTTCTCTCTTTTCTCCCTTGTTCATTCAACGTTTTACATATCTAACTTGAGAATAAAATAGTTTTCCCTGACAAACGTATGTGGGAGGGAGAAAGAATTGTAGAGGTCAGTAATCAGGACTTGATTATAGTCATAGGGCTTGTGTTATGAAATATCTAAATAAAGTCTCTAGTAGGCCTTTCAGATGGACCAAACTTCTAAAGCAACAAGCTATAAAAAGCAAGTCCTGCACATGCTGAGCAGAAAAGATTATTTTTTCCCTTGTCTGCTATCAAAAAGTCAAGGTTCCGCATTACTCAGTGGCAGCTTGAAATGGGCCTGGCTCTGAACCAGCTCAGAAATGGAGATGTTTTGGAGAACACTTAGAGCTTGGATTCAGCCCAGCCCATCTGGAGTCTTTGACATTTAATAAATACTGGATTGAAGAAATGATATTTGATCACCATCTCTCCCTTCAAAATTCCCCTATACAACTGTGATGCAAAATGTATCTCTGAAAAACCATAGCTCTGYGAATGTCATGACGGCAGTGGTCCACTGTAAATGGTTTTGCATTTGCAAAGCCCTGACTGGGTGTCTCCTGAACCTGGCACAGGATGAAAGCAGCCTCACCTGCGAGCCAGCTGTTTTGCAGGCATCTGTGCTGCAAGCACAGTACACATGCCCGGGGCAGARACAAACCTCCTTCCTGATTGATCTGTCTGTATTAACAATAGAACCTACAAATATTTAGGTAAGAGTCATGGGGACAAGGTCAAGCTTTTTTTTCCCCATTCTGTGTTTTTAGAACACTTAAGAGGACAACAGTCTGCAATTGTTAAGATGACAACATGCAAATGTTCTTCGGGCTGTTCCCTTCTTGAGCTAGCCCTTAAAGTCTGTAAGGGTTAATTTTTCTGCAAACTAGATCTCTCTCCTCAGAAAGCCATGCCCACCTCCCGTCTTTGGGTGGGATAACAAGCCACCTGCGTTAGAGCCTGCCGATGCCCCAGCTTCTAGACATGTTTCTTAGCGCAGTTGGTATCTGTAGCCCTGAGCAGCCTGAAAGCTCTGAGCACTGACTTGATTGCAAAGACATGGATTCACTTGGAAACATACAATCCTTCCTCAGTACCTGTTGACAGGATAAGGTGCTTCTGGAGAAGGTTATCATTCAATGAACTTGCAGTCTGCTTCTCAGAAGCAGTTAAAATAGAGGTAGTGGAGAATAGGATTTGACTGTAGGCTTCTTGGAGATCTTAGATCTTTTTTTTTTCCCCTTATGAGGTACGTGAATTGCAAAGGTGTTGGGGAGCACTTCAGTGAGCAGAGGGTTCCAATATGAATTAACAAAAGCACTCACACCTAGGAGGATACAGAAGAGTGTTTTGCACTCCACCAATTTACAGATGCACACACTGAAATGTGATAGGAGATAACTGATAAAAAGAGATAGGAGATTGCACAGTGAATGTAACACTTTCTCTCCAATGCTGTTCTGAAACCTTGAATGGATGTGAATGTTTCCAGGTGAGTTTGAGCCAGTTCCAAACCCTTGCCCTTGCTTCTGATGCTTTCCTGACTAAAGCCTGTATTTACACCACTGGCCCAAATCCTACAAGCTGGGCTGAGTTCTCTGAGTATTGACTCAGTGACAAAGACATTCATTCATTTGCCAACTTACAGAATTCCTCCAGGTCATTTGCACCCATGATAGCAGAAGGCATGAAATACAAATGAGGACTTATCACAACAACGCACAGTTAGCAAGGGGTCTGACTGACTCCATTTCTGCCTTGCCTCCATTGATTTGCATGACCTGAGTAAAGTTMTTCCTGATTTACACCAGTGTGAGAGGGGCCGGGGCCAGGCTGTCATGCAGACCAGAGACACGACATAGAGAATTTGTACTCTCTGATTTCTTTCCCATATTTTGCCAGAGTCGCCTTCTGCAAGATGTTTTCTGTTCTTTTTGCAAGTTGCTGAAGCCAGCTAGGAAGAGCATTTCAATTGGGTCTTTGTGATGACTCTGGCTGGAAAGAGGCCGGATAGTCTGAGTAAGACATCTGAGTCTGCATTGACCCGTTTTCCTGGGCGATGAATGGAGTCTCTTCTGTGACGTGGTGCATGCCAACACAGAGAGCCTCTGCAGGACATCGCTGGTATCCGCCAGAGGCTTCCTTCTTCAGCTACTGTCTTCTGCTAGCAGCATGTCCTTTGGATTTTTGCTGTTTTCTATGACTTGTCCAAATCTCTACAATATGTTTGGAGTCTGGATAGGCTCCTGGCAGGCAAAATGTGTTTTGTTTTGTTTTGTCTTTTCCTTCAGAAGAAAAATAGCCACTTGAGCTAATCTCCTCACTTACTGGGTCATTCTGCCTCTTCTAGGATGGGAATTTCATCGGATCCTAATTAGAAATTAAGAGAAAGTTTTGTGCAAGTCAGTTTGCCCCCTCACCCCTCAGGCCTGGACTGCTTTGTCTCTCAGCTCAAACTGGGAACTGAGCCACTCTCCAAGGGGCACCGGCCTCTGTTCCAGCTCTCACCAGTGGTAGGTGATATGCAAGGGAAGGCCGAGCACATTGTAGACTTTCAGCTGCAGTTATCCAAAGTTGCTGTTGGATTGACAGCTAGACAAGGCAGCTTATGCTATTTCTAGGACTCCTGTTCCTTTCTGATTAAACTGGCATCTGCTGAAGCTTAGAGAGCGAAGCTTTCGAAGAGCACCCTCCTTTGTTAGCGTGTATAAATGTACGCTGGCTGTGCTGCTCTGTTTGCATTCGGTTACACTCCCCTTGGTTTCTCTTCGTGAATGAGTAAATGAGAGTTGGGTGGCTTCTTGGACTTGAACACTGGCAGATCTTAATGGGAAGGTAACGCTGTCCTTTGCTGAATATTCATGAGGAACTAATTTGTGCTTGTGTTTGCAGATTGTGCTTCGGTCTGTTTTTTTGGTTTTGGGGTTTTTTTTCATCTTGCTCTGTTCTGCAGCCAACAAACTCTTAGAAACCTTGGCTCCAAAATCATGAGGGATTTGTAGTTCATCCTTCTGCTTTTCAGTTATTTGTTAATGAGACAGAGTGCAAAATGACTGGCAGACCCCCTTCTTAGTTGCCAAAAATTCAGTTTTATGCTGCATTCCTTTTCACATGGCACCAATTATTTTGTATAAGCGAGCTGTGCTCTGTRTATATGATGTTTGTATCAGTAGTTGTTCCTGATCCTCCCAAGCCACTGAGAAGAGCTCATCCTCTTCCCTTCCCTGCACCAATGGAGCATCCCCAGACTGYGCGCTGGGTGCTCTGCCAGAGAAGAAAGCTGTTTCTGAAGGATTTCCTGTCTCCAGCCTCTGAGTTYCTGGTAAAGAAGTTCTTCCATTGCTTTCTCAAGCTTTTTCTTTTTTTCAATCTATATTTTTAATTGTAGAGCTAATGCTCTACCGCAAAAAGGGCAAGCCATGCTCTCCGGGAGAGGGCTGCCCACCTGTGAGCTGGTGGCTGAACACCAGGCGGTCAGTAGCTCATGGTGTCCTCCACGGCCACGGGCGTCATGGTTTTGCAGCATCTACAACGGTGTCGTTGCTGTCCAGACCCACGTCTGCTTCTCCTGAGGATGAGATGTGCTTAGCTCACTGCGAGTCAAACRGGAGGGAGCCGCGTTATTCCAGACTGCTTTGGCTGTCGTCTCTCTCTTACATGTAAGCACAGGCTCTACAGATGTTTCACCGTGGGCATTTGCAGTGAGTTGGCAGGTTGGGCAGCTGCCTCATGTTCCCTCAGTTTTCACTTTCCACCCAGCTTTCCGGGGAAAAAAGCATTCCAGTATGAGAATAAATAGCACAGAGCTGAGGAGATCCATCTCTGTCCTGGGCTCGTGYGGCGAACATCCCTCGTGACAGCTTCATGGCGTGCGACGACCGAGTCCCCCCAGCTTCCTTCTAGCGGGACGAGGGGCTCCCCGCTTGCTTTCTGCGTGTGACACTTGCCCGTGTAGAAAGGCAGGACTTCCTGAAGCTGCGCCATGAGCGCGGGGAGTTCTTGAGGCCCGAGCTCTTCCTGACCCCTTAGCTACTAGTCTGTATTTTCTTAAGGAATGGGGTTGGGGCCTTCTCATGTCGTGTTGAAAGAAGCCAACTTTGCGTGTCATTTCCTTGGGGATAGTTGGGCTTTTGTTTGTTTGTTTTTGGAGCTARCTTTTCCTCACCAGAGGATTTCAGGACTTGCTGACATGCTGTAAGCATCCTCTTTTATGTGTGACAAACAGGCAACAAGAAAGACGTAACCTGCAAACCCRTAATGCTGCTTCAGTCATAGCTGGCTCCCCGTGCAGCTTTGTTTTAATACACTTCTGTGGCACGTAGTACAAAAAGCCTTGTGGTTTTGTGACTCCTTGTTGTAAAAATGAAACTATGATTAGGTTCCTGGCTTTGTTAYGTACGGCATCTAATGGCACAGAGAGGCAATCCAAAGTGTGACTTTATAGAARCGATAATTGCTCCTTTGTAAACACTTTTTGCTTCTCTGGATGTGGATTTGCTCATCAYCGGTATAGTCACAAGGGTTTTGTTTTGTTTTGACAGTTCTTCCTGGCATCAGTGCTTCAGCTTCTTAAATTAGGTTTCACTCTCAGAGGACTCTCTTCTCTTCTGGATTTGATGACTGGGTCTCTTTATTCTGAGGCATGAATTTGCTAACATGGAGTTACAGCAGCCCTGATACTGCAAAGGATGACACCAGAAAATATACTTATATATATACACTTATATACTYATTCGTGTTCAGGGAACTTATCATTACAGCGTTTCTGCAGCGAGGTAATTGTAATTACCAGGGTAAATAGGTTTGCTGGTCTAAGCCTGCCCTACTCTCARCAGTTAAATACAAGCAGCTGAACAGAAGGGTTATTAGAGTGCCTCTGCAAGCGTTACTGCTTTTTTCTAAAGTAATTGTTCTCTGACAATAGCAATGGGCAAGGATTACAGAAACAGCTTTTTTGTGGGGTCAGAAATRYTTTTCACARGGAGGCAGCCAGTAGTAACACTAGTCCACCCTTCGTCTAAGGTTATTCTAAGGAACCRGTGCYCAGCGACATGAGCCAGAGTGCTGGGGATCAGTTGCTCCTCCAGAAGAGGCTGAAATAGCTATTGCCAGGTRGAGATCTGATCTAGCTGTTAAATTTGAGTTCCTCTGCCCTTTTCTGACGATGCTGTCCAAGATGAATAACACAGAGAGCTGTGTGTGTTGGCCATCCCAAAATGTGCAAACTTCATATACCACAAGTGTCTCCCTGTGTGTGCCTGCTGGAAAATAACCTTTCTTCTTCCAGAGGAAATACAGCAGCAGCCACTGTGAATATGCTTTCTGGGAGTACTGAAAAGCTATTGATATTTGAAGAATAGAGCATCTTTCTYAAAACCTTCATCCTTAGCTATCAAACTGTCCTTAGTGGCCTCTGTTTCTTTATGCCCCAGAATTGATCTCTGAAGCTGCTGGGACCAGCTGGCTATCCTCTGCACCCTTCATTGCCTACTCCTGTCTCTCAGAGCTAAGAAGAAAAATGAAGGTTAGCGAGCACAAACTTTGCTGAGCTAAACTGCAAGTTTTGAGAGCCCCCCCATGTCTTGCTGTATAGAACATCCTGTTAGACAGACTAAATAATCCATGGAAGTGGAACAGGGAAATGAAACTTTACAGAAGGAGAACTAACTGAAGAAACAGAAAAGACCTTATTTAAGAAACACAAGTTCAAACTTTGCAGTCACTATTGAATTCATTATCAAATTAACCAGTATCTAATAGTCTACTTATTCCATCTGGTCTGTTGTTTTTAGTGTTTCTGGTGTGTGTTTGCTTATTTGGAAATTTCTGTGATGTTTAGTGGTGTTGGCAGCTCCATACAATATAGGTTTTAGGTTCCCTGTTACATTTGTTGTTAAGTTTGTTTTGGTAATGTGCATAAATGTGAAGGCTTATACGATCAGTAGGAACAGAGCTGCCTTTCCACCCCTTGCTGTCAGGAGGTGGATACCCTCAGCCTTCTTCACTGAACGTTGAGAACGAGGATTTCTTATCCACAGGCTTCTCCAGCTRCACCTCTGCCTTTTCATGAAGACGTTCAGCTATTGGTGTTTCCTCGCTTCACCCTGTAGCTTGTTGCTGTGTGGCAGGTTCACAGTTGCAGTCACGTTGCAAGGGCAAACAGGGAAGAGTGGCTTCTACRTTTTTCATGCACTGATCATGGCAGCAGCAAAATCCTTGCATTGAACGACTAACCTATCATTTGATATGAATAGTGCACTCTTAGAGACCTCAGGTCAATGTGAAATGTTCTTCTGTGAAAACAAGCAATAGGCCAGTGTTTTCTTGTGAAGGAGTGGGAGCGAGAGAACAGGGTTGCAGGGCTTTTAGGAGATATTTCTTAGAAGATGTCATTAATTCCACGATATCTTGGGACTTCTTAGCTTTGTGTTCCACTTGCCTGAGCCTTCAAAAGCTAGCCACTGGGGATTTTGGCATCCTTTACATAGCCTGTAATATGTATGCACTCATCCTCAGCTGCTTGGAGCTGGTATTGAGGCTGCTCTCTGGCTGGAATTTTCCTTACTCTGTTAATAGAACTGACTCTCAGCAATCACTGATGGCTCTGTTACCTTCTATCATTAGTATTTGCCTACTTGGCTTCTACAGATTGTAGTTTCTTGATTGCCATAGTCCTCTGTGGTTTCACAACCATTGTAAGGATAAGCAAAATGGGAAAGTTCTGAGCTCAGCTTCTCCCTGGGTTTTTTCTTCATGTTTCATTCTCAAATGTATCTTTTTGCTCTCATTCTAGGCATTTGCCCTTTTTAGATTTGCCAAGACAAACAAATATTTTTGTTAGAGTGGTTCCTTCAGTCAGAGTCAGTCTTTCTTAACAAATCAGTCTGTATATCATGCTTGTGTGCCTGTCGTGGGCATGTTTGAGGTGCAGAATAGATCAGTGTGAACCAGACCATCTACAGGGGATCTCCAAGATCTGAAGACTTCGCCATTGTCTGTTGTCTAACAAATACTCTTATGTCTGATGAAGCATTCCCCTGGGCCATATTCGGACTGAGCACTACACAGTGTAATTTATACATATTTTGCCTGCAAAGTTTGTGATCTCTGTTTTCACCACTGCTAATAAAGAGATGATGAGTTCCTTCCCATGTATCACCATTATAGTCTTTTGCTTTCATTCCATTTCAGAAACAAATGATAAAAGCTTCAAAACAGAAAAATTGCCAAACTCCTAATAAATCTTTTCTTATCCTACACATGTCTTTAGCATTAAATTACTTACCCAGTTATTTTTGAACTATGTGAACAGCACATTAGCAAATGGTGAATGTTTTATTCCTGCTTTAGTATATGTCAAGTTTACTTGACACTGAAGAGGTTGAGAGGTAGAACAACACCTCTTCTGTGGGGCTTATGCCACAGTGGTCATAGGAGGAAATATTTAGAGTTCCCGTGCCATGAAGTGTTGCTAGAACTTGCTCTCTAAGAGTAACTGAATCCCAGTGTAAGAAACTGACTGGTGAAAGCMGAGCAAATGAAAAATGGTCTTCTGTTTTGATGGCTCCACCATAATTTTTCCATGAGAATACTGAATTACAGAAGATCTTGGCATTGCTACGTTGTTCTTATCTTGAAGAAGCCAATAATTGGTTCTGTTTCAACTGGTTCATCTACAGGAAAGGAAGAAAAAGTTTGAGAAGGATGGTGAGAAGTTTTATTCCATGTTGGATCGCCATTTGCATTTGTCTTCTAAAAAGAAGGAATCCCAACTACAAGAGGTGTGTATGGAATTTTCTTCAGAGTGGGATCCAGAAGCAATAATACTGGCTGCTCTAGTTTTTTAAAAACAGCAGGGATAGTCATCCCTTTCAGTAACCAGTTGAAAGTGGTAAGCAATTACCTCTACCTAAAGCCTGTTCACGTGGCTGAGGCCAGGGATACAGAGGTGGTAGTTCACACTACAGCGCTGAGCAGCAGTATGGACTTAATATATTGTCTTCCTCTCCCCCAGCACCTATTCTCATCCTTATAATAAAGAAGGACGGTGACCAGTTTTACTGGCATACCTTGGGGTTGGCCAYGCTGAGAACTGACTTGGGGAACTGATCTGTCTGAAAAATAACTGGTTGTTGTTATTTAGCCAGCACAGTTTCCTACCTAGCTCCCAGAGCTTGCAGGGGTGGTTGTGGCAGCAGGCCCAAGGTAGCCGTGCACGGCAGGGAGGGGAGGAATGGTGCCCTTTGAGCTGATACTGCCACTGAACATTTTGCAACTGCAAAGGAGAGCCCCAGCCGTTCAAGCCCACATCAGAGAGGAGTTGGATCAAAGCAGATCCGTCAAATCAGTTGTCAGATCAATTTAGAAGCATCTTTGCAAGGCAAAATTTGTGTAACTTGTGGTAACCCAGCATGCCACCTTGTTCTACTTAGTCCTGTAGATCTGGAAGTGCTGCTGTCAGGTCACAGCAGGGTCAAGCAAGAGGATCGTGACACTGGCCTTGTGCAGGGCTGTTGGGAGAAGGTAGAGAGGAGCTTAAGTTTTTGGTTGATACCTTTTAATTAAAAAAAAAAAAAAGCAAATAAGTTTAAGAAAAGCCTTGTCCTTGCAGAGTGGCATGAAGTTCTGAATTTGTAAATGAAAGAGAGCCAGAAAAGGATAGATCTGAGAAAAATGGTCAATATTTCTTTTTGTTCTGTGTGGAGAGTTCAAAACCTGTGTTGGACAGATTTGGCAGGCTTTTTCTGAAGTGAGGACGGAAATATTTTGGGGCTGACAGAGAGATACTACTCAAATATTGTCAAGCTAGATGTGATTTTTTTATTTCACCTCTCCCTTTTTTTTCCAGGCCGACCTGCAGGTTGACAAAGAGAGACACAATTTCTTTGAGTCCTCCCTTGAGTATGTGTACCAGATCCAGGAAGTACAAGAAAGCAAGAAATTCAGTATTGTTGAACCGGTAGGAGCTCCTTTTCTTTCAGTTCTTATTGTTTCATACTCGGATATATCGACTTGCTGACAGTAGCAGGAAGGGGTGAGTTGCCAGGTTGGATTCAGTCCTGAGAAGGATTCTTGAATTCTGGTGAAGCGGAAGTTAACCTGGCATGCTTGGATCGCTGCTACTTGAACAACCTTTAGTGGTGCTTCATGGAGCACCACAAAGCCACAGACKTGTTTCTCATCTCTGTGAGTCAATCCTGAGGAGCAGGTCAGGCACTGTAGATAGCTACAGATCTCRTTATGAATTATCCTGGACATCTTGCATTTGGTAAGCAGTAGCTGTCTTCAAAGGGAGAGAGCTGTTATCCGGACTGCTCACCTGTCACGGCGCAGGTTATAGTGGTTCCAGTCCATGACGGTATAAAAGGAGCCTGTGAATCTCTGCRCTGCACCGATGAGTGAATGGCTCTGCCCTGAATGCCAATGAATGGCACTGTATGTAGTTAAGCGTGGGGAGCAAAAAGAGCTCCTGGATAAGCTATCCAGAGGTCTGCCCTTGTTCCCCCACTAGGGCCTTTCATCTCAGGTAGTGTTTTACTAAAGCAGATAGTGTATTTGTGAGAGACAGACCAGGGCTTTATGGGGCATTATGGTCAATAAGTCTAATACTAATAATAACTACTAGTACTAAAACTCATATCACTCACCTCCAAAATTATAAGAAAAAAAAGTTTTATATGCAATTTTTGAAATCCTGTTTCATGCCTATCTTTTCTCTGACTATAAATTTAGAAGAAGAGTTTAATCTATAACCTTTCCCTCCTTTGCAGGTGTTGGCTTTTCTCCACAGCCTCTTTACTTATAACAACCTGACAGTTGAACTCACACAGGATTTCCTTCCTTAYAAACAGCAGCTTCAGCTCAGCCTGCAGAATGTAAGTTCCTGCTCAGCTCAAACATTTTTTTGCATGTGATTTCTATTCTCRTTTGTATTTAAATGCCTCTAGTGGAAAGGCTTTTCCATGCAAAATGGACTGATCATGTCCATTGTGGGAGATGAAAAGGAAGTTATTTTTTTCTTAATTTGCACATACATTTTCTTTTCTCCTGCAGAGGAGAGACTGCCGGTGCTACTAGAATGTTTTTCAAAAACCACAGATTCCAGCCAGAAGGGGCTATTACGATTGTGTCATTTAACCTTGTGCATAAACAAGCATGTGTATTTCTTCCAATAGTTCTTCCATTACGTTTTCATGGGGTGAAAATTGTACATGACTTTGAAAAAGGCTTCCAATCTTGATGTTAACAGTATCAGCTTACTACATGCTTTGGTAAGCTGTTCTACTGGCTAAATATACTCATGGGATAAAAAATGGCTTTTTTTTTTTTTTTTTAACCTTCACTGTCCTTCACGGCTGACCTTCATTTCTGTGGAGCAGTAGCTATAAATCTGTGCTAAGCCACGTTTGCTGCTGACTCATTAATTGGTCTAAGTAGTGTTCCATAAAAAATGCCATGATTTCTTACTGCATGTTGACATGACTCTGTTTAAAAATTATTCCCTGCCAATCATTGTAGCAATGTTTTTTAGAGGAATCAACGCCCTAAGTTTGTAGGAGAATACACCTATTATCTAAATAATAATGCAAACAGGAATTCAGGTGCTTCCTCCTCCACCTAGCCTTAAAAGTGTTATACTTCTGTTATTTAAAGAACAAAGGTCTCTTCCCAGTTCCTCAACATCATTTCTGTGTACAGTATGTTAAACCTTGTCTCTTCAATGATCTTTAAGAGCCTAGTTTTCTTACAGCCTGAATTTTCATGTGAATTGGTGGAACAGCTTCTAGTTTTTGTACACTGGGGATTGATACATTTCTGCCAGAGCACCTAAAACCTGAGACTGAAATTTTGGCTAGGAATATTCAAAGCTCACTCTTTGCTCATGGTCAGATGTGTTTTTCTTTTTTTTTCCTTTTTTTTCTCCTAACAGACAAGGAATCACTTTTCCAGCACAAGAGAGGAGTTGGAAGACCTGAAGAAAAGGATGAAAGAAGCCCCCCTAACCTGCAAACTACCTGGGCAGCCAACCATAGAGGGTTATCTGTACACTCAAGAGAAATGTAATGGCTTTTGTATGCACCGAATGTGTTACGGAAGCACAAGCCTCAGCTGCAGGCTGTAGGTTTGCAGAGCCCGTTAGTCCTGCTCGGGCTGTGCCTGGCCTTCRGTTAGAAATGGTCAGACCTGCCTAGACGAGGCATGGTTATGGGCTGTAGATACGCTGAGCACTTACCTCCTGTCAGCCCAGTGCCTCTAGCTGTACACAGGAGGCTTCTCGTGAATTACTGGTAGCTTTAAATGTTTTGCAGCTAACAGCTTTCTGAGTGGTGGGASAAAATATTCTCAAGGTTATGTGAGCCATATAAGCAAGGAGGTGGTTGCCCTGTGTTTGAATTGGATGAGATTTATTACTCTGTTTTAGAGATGGAGAGGCCAGAGCTCTGACAGATTGCACCCTGGCTGCATTTTATCAGAATAAATCTGGTGTCCTGCCCRATATTTCTCTCTTTGATAAGGGTTTCATTTTTAGCCCACCTCTGTATATACAGTTCCTGGATGATTGCAGTACTGCTATTTGTACTTCTTGCTTCATCCAGTGCCAGGAGTTTCCTTCGGGATGAAGTGCTGGGTGCCAGATCTTCACCTATCTATTTATTTTCCTGTAGCTAGTTCACTTCTGGTTAAATGCACATTTTGTTCACCAAGTCAATGCTCCTGATGCTGGTTTCAGAGAGGGACTGTGGGTGTTCAGTCCCCACGTTCACTCCAGATGTCCTTTCTCCCCACTTTTGGCAAAGGTGAGGGACTGAGTAAGTGTTGGTATTTGAGATTGTCCAAGTAAATAAATTTTCTGTTAGAAAGATTCCAAGAGCGGATGTCCATGGCAGGCCCATAGATGAAAAAAGCTAACTGTATCTTGCCTGTGGGGTTAGCTATCTCAAGTCACTATGTAAAGAACTACAGTTTAGTTCTGAAAATCTCCTCAGGCAAAAATAAGCCAGAAAAGCTGTTCTTTGTCCTCCTGTGGAACTGTGGCATTTTGTGTCCTAAAAATGATGATTCTTGTACTCGTACTCCCACCAGCTGGGAGCTATTACAGCTGTCATGCGAAGTTAAGCGTGTTTCTGCCTTTCATTCTGAGATAGATACTCTACTTTCCAGCTTTCCAGTTACCAGTTACACATTGCCACATACAGYGCAGGCAGCTCATTCTTCTGGCTACTTCATAGCTCGGCGGAGAAAATTATTCTTTACATTATTTCTCTCATTACTTTCACATCTTCTCTATTGCATGTCGTTTATGTAGTGGCTCCATCTTACAGAGTCTCTGATGCTCCCATGCTCTGTGCACATGAGCACAAGCCAGGTTTTAACCAATGATGAAAGCCTGCTGATAGCAAAAGTCGTTATGATTCTGTGCTGAATCAAGTCAAATCAAATTCAATCTCTTACAAATACTGTTTGTAGTTTTACATGGTCATATGAACATGAATGTTCAAGGGACAAAAGCCTGTATACAGAGGATAAAGCCAGAGCTCTGGCCTCTGAGTCTACAGACAACTTTATGAGCAGTTAATTTTTGAATTATATATACGTATGTATGTATACGTATACTTGTATGTCTGTTTATCTTGTGTTTAAAAAGAAAACACACGTATGCCATAATTTTAGATTACAAATAAATGTTGCATGTTCCTGCATGATAATGACTGTATTTTCTGCCTTTAGTTATGTTTCCCCTATGAATCAAATAAGGAAAAGAATTATTTCTGACAACTTAAAAAAAAAAATTACCCAAAAGATATCAGTTGGAGTATTTCATACAAAGTGGTTCAGATAAGACAAGAAAGAAAAGTGGGAATAAATCTTAGTGTGATATAAATATGCACTTTAGGGTGTTTTAAAGATGCTGTTGTCTTTCCTGCCAACTTTTCATTGACAGGAAAAAATAGTGGCATCTATTTGAAACAAACATTCAAGACACGCAGGATCCTGCTGGTGTATTTCTTGGCTAGACTTTGCCAAGCTGGTCTGGCTTGCAACCAGAGTCTCACAAATGTCTTTTCATCAGCAGCTTTTTCTGAGGGTGCTGGATGTGGCTGCTACCCTGTGCTCGTTTTCCTCACTTCTCCTAGCTTTTGCAAAACTGTAAATAGCYATGCTACTGAACGAGGCTTCTCCGCGTACCCTGCTGCAGGGTATACTCGTACACTCTGGCTGTTACTGGTTATGGTGGGTCACAGCTAAGATCCCCAGTCAGGATCAGGCTGCCTTTGTTCCCAGAGAAATACAACCTTGCAGGAAAATACAAACTCCACTCCTGCAAGCTTCCGGTCAAACTAATGCTCTGTCTCTAGTGACTCCAGCTTTCCTTGTATTTCTGCAGGGGCATTGGGCATCTCTTGGGTGAAATATTATTGTCAATATGAAAAAGAGGCAAAAACATTAAGGATGACCCCCATGGACCAGAAGCCTGGAGCTAAGCAAGTGAGTTGGTTTCGTGGAGGGATGTCTGCAAAGACTGACCCCGTCATCAGTTTTCAACTTTACTCATTCTATATTTCTCCTTGTGTAAGCAAATACAAGTGCAATACCATGTCCAGAGCAGATGTAGGCCACTTCCACTGTAGGAAACCATAATTTRTAAAGAGTGTTGATAGTGAACTGAATACTGAATCGGCAGCTGTGGGTATAGAAGGGCTCTTGCTAGCCACAGAGCAGACAGATGGGCTTTGCGTCCCCTCTTCCTGACGGCCCGCGTGTATTTGTGGTGCCGATGTGAACGTAACGCTTCTGTGAGGAAGAAGTTTCATCTCTCCCTGTTCCACAGGAACTTAAGTTCTTCTGAATTTGCCAGTGGAGATTCCAGTTAGTATCACTTGGCCGTGGTTCAGTCAGCGCTAGCTGGCACATTTGGCCTAGGGCGTGTAAATTATCTAACAAATATTTGGCTCGAGACAAGCTAACCTGTGTGTTTCTCCCTGCTCATGAGTGGTGAACCTACAGCCTGATTTGCACATGTGCCTCTGAGAGTAATTGCAAGTATTTGAATTACTGGAGTTATTTGAATGCTTTCATTAGCGCTGTCTCTTTCTTTGCCTTTGCCTGTTCATACAGTCACTGGTTTGTGATTTTGATTTCTGTTCTTCAGAATTATTCACTTATAAGTGGGAGCAGTGTTAGGAAAGGAGGAGAGGGAAGAAGTTGCAGCTCTAAACTGTGCAGTAAAGCAACAATTTGGGGACCTGTTTCTTTTCCAAAGTGCTTTGGTTTTTTCCAGTAAGTGATTTATCTGAGAGTTCCTATTATTCCTCAGTTTAATAGAAAAGGGGCAGGATACAGGGTTAGATGACAGACTGTGGCTCAGAATACAGCAAGTGAGTCCAGCTGAGTCCACCCGTCCTCATCTCTGCCATGGAGCGACATCCCCTGGGGACTTCCAAGTCATGCATGCTGTTTTCCAGTTTGTGATCTCATGATCTGTGTTCTTTGGCAGCCCCTGCACATTGCAGCAATAAAATAAAATGTATTTTTTGGAAGCCCGTGGCAGAGTCCTTGGCAGAGCAGTGTCCAAAATATTGACTAGAAAGATCTATTGTCATCTACTTTGTAAAGATGTCTAGTAAAACACATTGATGCAGGTAGGGGTTTGTAAAAATATAAATTAATATCCTTCCCAAACTTTTGCAATCTGGTAATGTGCACCTTCAAGCCACAAATGGCCACACRACTTCAAATGTAACAATTACAAAGAGTGCTCTTAAGGAAAAAAAAACACAGCCAGAAAATTATGATCACAGTGTGTAAATCAGGCATGATCTTGGAGGAGACTGTCCATACTGCTGGCCTGTCCTAGATCTGCTTGACTCACTCTTGTCAAGAGTCTTGCAGACTACAGCAGCAATGAGAGTCAGGGTGTTTAATGCACTGCAGGTTGTATATTCAAGGCTAAGGCCTGGTTGGTTTGTAAAATTTCCTGGAGGGTCTCTTCAGTTTCTGCAAAGTAATGGAGACCTTACAAATGTGTTATAAATTGACTACTATTCACCTTTGCTGTAAAATAAAGGTTCATTAAAACATAAGGCCAWACCTCAGCCCTGCAATATAGGTGTTTTCATCAGTATATATCTACTCTGGATTTGGTCAGTTAACATTCTTCTTTTTAACAAGGTTTGGGCCATGAATGCTGTGGATAATTGGTAGCACTGATTAACCCCAATAAAAATTAGGACCCGACTATGTCATATGATAGACAAGCATGATCCTGGTCTCTGGTCTCAGAGATTGAGTGATCTCCAAAAGGTTTGTTTTAAGCAATCTTTCTGCTCTGGGGAGGCATATTGCTTGTTGCTGAGATATTTAGCACTTGTTTGCAGGGTAATCCCATGAAATCTAGAACATTTTGTTATTGTGGAGAGGAAGCCTGGTTTACAAAGCCTTTGATCTCTGTCTTAGTTGCAGCTTTGCTGAATAGTGAGAAGGACCATCTGTGGTCTCCTTACAAATGCCATCTGATTAGCAGGACACCTGCTGAGAGTGTGCAGTCATGGCTGATGTCTCTGTGGACAGTGCCACGCTTGTTTGCAGCCTAAGGGTGCCAAGAAACCTTAAATTCTCTTTCACCTTTCTTTCCTCTAATCTTGGCTTTAATCTTTTTCTTTTCTAGGGCACCTTAGACTTGACGTTGAAATCCTGTGTGAGGAGAAAGACTGATTCTATAGACAAAAGATTTTGTTTTGACATTGAAACTAATGAAAGGTGAGTCAGAAGGACAACTGCATTTTGGCTGTAGTACTGTAGCAACATAATGGTGTCCTAGGATGAGATTCATCTCATGACATCTCCTTTTAGACATCTCCCTATGTTAGACTTTCACCTTAGGATATGTGAATCACATCTTGAAGTGCCCTTTTCTCTCCATGAACTGCAAAAGGACAGTAGATCATCTTGCTCAGAGGAAGGTGTCTAAATCTGAACAGATGAATCCTGCTATAGGAATCTGTGCAAGGGATGTTTGCTTTGAGTAGCCAGTAATCCCTCCTGCATGGGCAGCAGTATTGTGCCGCGGTGGAGGCAGCATTCTTTCCCGCTCTGCGCTCCGGGTTCCCTATCTGTTGGGTGTTTTATCATGCCTTTCCAGTCCTGTGAAAGCATGAATAGCCTCTATGGGGCATCAAGAAACTTGCAGTACTGTTGCTGGCACTGGGTGTCATCCCTGCCCATGTATCTTTAACCTTGCATGTGTATGTGTATATGGATAACTGTACTGTGAAAGATTCTCCCTATGGGTTAGTTTTGCCTTCCAAACTAGCAGTGTGGTTCTGTTCCCACTGAATTTGGTCTTTTAGCTATTATGGGACCAGAATAAGAGTTACAAGAGAATGAATGTCATTAAATATAGGCRCTGTGAAAGCCTTGTTATGTGCTGAAATCATGGAAAAGTAGCAGGAGATAAATTGTGGATAATCAGACCCTGTTTTATCATAAAAGGACACACCACGCAAACACTGTTTGGTCTCTTACTGCCCTGGACACCCCACTGACTTCTGCAGTTTRTCCTGTATTTTCTCCTTTCTTTTTCATACCTACTTTTCTTGCACCAGCCTATGGTTCAGTGTTAGGGCATTTCTTACTTCGAACTAGCAGATTTAAAATGATCTTGGATTTTTAAAAGTTGTCTTTAAGCACTAGAAGTGGGATAGACATGACTCYGAAGTAAGTTTCAGCACTTTTTGTCCATATCTAATGGCATTAATTTGCAGTGTTTTGAATTTTATAACAATGCATCAGAACACGCCTTATGCAATGATTAGAGACGCTTGCATGTGTAAGACCGGTAGAAGAAAGAGAAGGATTAGCCCACTAATAGCAACCCAGTACGATTATTGACAGTAGCAAGGGTCTCTGTCAGCTGTATGCTTAACTGACGGKGTCATATCCTGATAGTTTGCACTGGCCAGGCAGCTTGAATCTCTAGCCAGTTTCTTTACTCAAACTGAGATCAGGTGGCAAGACCAGCACAGAAAATGGAAGTCCAGCTGAATACGTAAGTGCRTAGAGTTGGAGTTCATTAGCATGGGATGGCATTCAGTATAATCCCAGCCTTAGGTTTCACTTATCAACCMTTCCTCTTACTATATTAGGTGTCTTCACCTGCTGCTAGAATCTTTGGCCTGCAAATCTACAAATAAAGCAGTAGGGTTTGGTCTGTTCAGTCATATTTAATTGTCTCCAATGGTGTTGACTCTAGCGGATTACTGGGACAGAGCTGGATATAATGTGGCTCAGTCTGCTTTGCACAGACATCTTTCACCATTTGAGTCCTACATCATTTATTTGACTGGACTGCACATCATGAGCTCTCGAGGTACATACTGTGATGGATTTGATCCCATTACCAGGCCGCTTGATCCTCCTACTTGCTGCATTTCTTTCCTTTGGCTTTATCTGTCACTCAGGAGGATCATTCTGCTTGCAAGTAATGGGAATTCCTCACGTGAGGTTGTAAAGGTCTCCAGAATGCTTGGAGCAGACGAGAGAAGCAGCCAGCCCAATACTCTGTCGCCAAGGCCTTTAGTTGTGTAGAAGATAGCAGATTGCATTTCTGCCTGTGGTGAGCAGAACAAGGTGGGGCGACTGTGGGCACTATGATTAATTTGCTGAAGATTACATGTATGCAGATGAAGTGTGGATTTCTTGGGGATTTCTTCTGGCAAGAACAGAAGTGTGTATGCAGCCCGTTTATCTGTGTTGTCTCAGCACTTTCTCAATAGGACTGTGACGTGAGCTTTCTTTGAGATACTGCTGATAACTGGAGTAATGGGTGTGTATTGACCGCTGCTAGTATTACCCTCATTTCTCAGCCTTGTTTAGTATTAAAATGGCCTCCAGAAAGGTAAACACTGTAAGCTTGGATGAAACTGCTCTCTGCCTGTTTAAAAATAACCTTTGCTTTATTTTCCTCTCTCACCCTGGACAAACTCTACGTAGAACTGGTACCATCACACTGCAAGCACTTTCCGAAGCTAATCGAAGGCTATGGATGGAAGCCATGGATGGAAAAGAGCCAGTAAGTATTCAAGGAATTGTTATACTCCCCGTGTTTATGCTGTCAGACAGTGTCCTCTACTGGTGGGTTTTGAGAAAGGTAAATAATACAACTGTTGGCAAGCTCGTTTTTGCAATTTTCGCTTCACTGCTGTTGCTTACCCGTAATTCAGGGCATCAGTTCAGCTACTACACACTGGAAAACTGGATTTCAGACGATTTTGTTCTAGGCAGGGCTTGTAATGGGGGTATTGTTTTGTCCCTTTTTAAGCTTTGGTGCATTTCCTGAGTCATACTGACCGCAGCTGGCAGACTTCCTAAAAACCGTGACCTAACTGGGTCTGAAACAATCAATATTTGTGTTACTCACAGGTTGCTCTCAAGTCTGCCTGACATGATTTTCTGTTTATACCTGCCTTGACTAGTGTTTGTGAAGCCTGGTCTGTGGAACTAGTCACCCCGCACGAGTGCGTGTCTGCCTTCAGTTGCTGTGATGGATTTCCTTCCTTTAATCTGAGCAAAGCACAAGCTCCTCCGTTTCACAGCATTTCCTGTGCATTAAGCGGCAGCATGATGTGCAATGTGGGAAAAGACGTTTCTTGCTGCTTGCCTTTGCCTTTTGAGGGCTCCACGGCCCTACGTGGCCTCTGCGCAGAGGGTGGATGGTGCCTGCGCTTGCTGAGCTGCTGCTGCCGGAGCAGCTCCGGGCCACGCGCCCCACGCAGGGCTGGGGGTGGGGGCGGCCGATGGGACGTGGGACCCTCAGCCAGACCTTCTCAGCAGTTTAAACAGGAAGCAATTGGGAAAAACATGGAGGGTCAGTGCATTCAGACTGGAGAGCCATTCACTCATGTAGTATCTGCTGGTCACTGGATGTTACAGAATGTGTTATTATCCATAAAGGATTTTGGATTTTCTATCAGGAATGGCACCCACCATTTATTATTAATAAAAAATACAAGTAGTATTTTTGGTATTGGGTGAAGAAAGAATTTTTTTGACATTTTGTGTTTAAAATAAAGAAAACATCCTTGGGCCTGTCTGTCCTGCCTCCTGCTACCATTTTTACAGGGTACCTATAAAACAGAGGTTCTTGTTCAGCTTTTGGAAGACCCCTTTTCTAGAAACAGGTACACCAGTTAAATTTAGGAAGTCAGCAACCTCATTTGTTATATAGACAATGATATCTTGCTTATATTATAAGCTGACTTTCTTCAGGACATTGTTTTACTGACTGTGTGTGACTGGTGTTAGGTGATTTATGAGGTGCTGCATTTTCTTTGGAAAATAAATACAAATCGTATTGCATTATGTTTTTGTTTCTTCCTCCTCCATTCCCTCCCTTTTTTTTAGATCTACCACAGTCCCATCACGAAACAGGAGGAAAGTGAGTCCTTTAAGTTTCTGTTCCTCTGAAATGTTGAAGCTGTGCTGAAGTGGGGTAATATATTTGCTCATAGGTATACTCATCTTTGGTCTCTGCTGAATGGGCTGTGCATTCCCTCCGTGGGGTTGACAGGGAGCTACAGATATCATTAAAAACTTGTGCAAGTCCTGGGGGTGCCGGCTGGACTGGGGGAAGGGTGTTCATCACCTTGCGAGGACGACCTGTAACTCCCTGACAGGGAAGGGCTATTTGAGCAGGCGCGAGAGACCTTGTCCCAAAATCTGCCTCCTAGGCATCTAGAAAAACATTGCTTGTGGCTTTTAAACTCGAGACCTTTGAGATTAAGGTGCTTGCTGGTCCTTCTCAAACAAGGAATGGTGGTGACGGTGTAACTTGTTTCCTTTTTATTGCAGTGTCTGATACTGAGGCCAGATAAGAATGAGCTGCCAGCTGTAAAAGTTATTGATTGTAACGTGCAGCTTTTAGGTAGCAAAAACCAGAGAGATACAAAGTTAAATTTGCAGCGAAACCCCAAAATAGCAAAGGGAAAAAAGGTAATGGGAGATTTTGAGGACATTTCGCATATCAAACATTAAAATAAAGACGGAGAGGTGGCACTTAGTTTCCAGAAGCTCCGGGTCCCACCGCATTGCTCCACGTCTCTCTTCAGCTCCCCCCYGCACGCCGGATATAACCAGCTCACCGCCCCGTGCAGCTGCCGGGCTGCGACTGACCCCGCTTAGCTCTTCCCCCTTTTACGACCATTTGCTTGCGATATCTGAGCATGCTGGATCAGAAAACCGTGTGGATTCATTAGCTGGATGAAGATTTGCATTCGGTATCACTGAATTGACTGGCCAGCCAGCACTGTAATTAGCTCACTTTAATTAGCGTATGGGCACTATTACCAGATGCATAAGCCTAAAACAGGTTATTTGACTACGTTTTTATTGCATGCCTGGAAAGAATGTGACTAAACATTTCTCAAAAGTAAATACACTCTATTTTTAATAATTAGAACTGGAAAGACTTCAAGTCATATTATACAACTCAGTATCAAGTGAATCTATGCTTAGGGATGTCTTTACTTACTCCTATTTTAAAGCCAAGATGCGTTTGAGCTTTCCATCACCGCTGTTCAGAGAAGAGAGAATTTTTATAAATGACTTGCGGAAAATGTGATTTTGTAAGATTCATCAACACGGCCTCTGCTGTGACTGGAGATGGTCCAAACGTGTCCTGTGGATGTTTCTTCCAGGAAAATGTTGATCTATTTTTTTTTTTAATTGGAACAAATATTGAGTTTTCCACAGGAGCTTTAAAATAAAAATGTTACTATGCTTTAAAGTGGAAAAAAAAGAAATGATACTTAAGCCTGAATTTAAGGACTGTTTTACTTTCATTACAAAATGTTAACTCAAAGTCAACATTTTCAGTCAAAATTCAATTTGAAACCCAAATAAAGTGGTACTGACTTATGAACCACAAATGTTTAAATGCAAAGTTTTCAACTAAAATTTCATATTCTAGTAAACGGTTTTCCCAGTCAACTAGATTACAGAAATAAGAGTCTTTGAAAAAGTCTGTCTCTTAATCTCATCTGAAGGCCCCTGGGAATAAAAAGATTGCAGAGATCTATTCCCCTCTGAAATAAAAACATATTTAGCATTGTCATTTAGGAGAAGTTCAATATAAATATTTGCACTGGACAGAAAGTTACTTCATGGTATAAGTTACTTCTGTAAATTACAGTGCAATCCTTTACTATCCCAGATCCTGCAATACTTTGTTATACCAGATATCCTGGAAAAATCATGAGAAGAACTAGTGTGAGTAAAGAAGTTGAAATATATATTAAAAAAAAAAAACCCTAAGTTTCTRCCTACTTCATGATGCCTCTAAGACAGGCACAGTGATAGTCTGCAGTTAATTAGCTGGAACAAAAACCTGTGTTCTGCTTTGTTTATGCAGCGGATAAGGCTGTATTTTTTACTTTTTTAATCTAGTCAAATAGATAAGTAGAAATTATATGATCCTGTGATGTGGAAGAGCTCTAACTGCAGATTTTGCAGTGTTCTGGAAATGATTAATTAATTCCTTGTCAGACACAAATATACATGTGACTAAACTCTGATTTTCATTTTTATTATTAAAGACAGGAGGGGGCGGGGAGCCCATAACTCAAAACAAATTCAAGAAAAAACAGAGAGCATATGGAACTAATAATTCCTTATCATGTGTTTAAAAATGTATGTGTTTTCGTAGAGACATGTACATAATCTGTATAAAACAAATACCCAGAGGCATATGCGAACCCTGCTGTGCACTTAGTCATTGCGGTTTTTGTGTGCTGAGCAGTGTCTGTGTCTGTGGCCTTCTTAGTAGTTTTCCACTAGTAACTGCGTGTTGATGCTCAGGTCGCTAACACTGCTTCCCTTTATTTGGAACAGTGGAGTTGAACGAGGTTGGCTTCAAGTTTGTAAGGAGGTGCATCAACGCGGTAGAAACGAAAGGTAAGATTCCAGCAGTGGCATCCAGAAATCGCTGGCTTCCTGGCATTCATTTGCTCGAATGGCCTCGAATTACATTGTATTTCCCTTAATGCAACATTGTTAGTTAAAAGTCAAAGTCTTGTTTCATTGACTAAAGAATGCATGTCAAAAGAGCAGAAGTCACGTGCTGTTTAGAATATTCATTATGTCAGGCTCTAGTTAGGATTGAATTTTCCCTTGTATGCTGTTTTCGTTGATCAATTTTTTTATCTTTGGCTTAGAAAAAACTCATTAGGTGGGTGAACAGTTTTGGAAATACTTTCTGTGTTGGAGGAAGAGGCAGAGGTTAACTTAAGTAAAGAATTATTCAGACCCATTTTGTGAAAAACACCAAGATAAAAGCAGGCTAGTGGATGATACTTCACCATTCCAGCTTTTCCATAAAGTATCCAGCTGGTACCAGCCCRTATCATCTGTACGGGCTATAGGACAAAGAGATACTGCTTCGTAACATCTGAATTTCCCAGTTGGCCACAGGAAAAAGATACAAGTGCTTTCATTTCCAAAGCCTTTCAGAGGACGTAGCCACCCAAGTGCCACTGAAATGGAGGGGAGCAGACTAATGAGATCCTCCACACAGTGGAGACAGAGCTAGGCAAATAAAGCAGTTCTGTTTTTCCTAATATTGGTTAATATTTTCAAAGAATCTGCTTTAATGTGTTTGCTTTCTTTTATAATTTGAACAAATTCATTTTAAAGCAGTAACGTTTCCAGATATGGTGTATTTAAGTGGATATTGCTTGCCAGCTCTGACACATATTTCACACGTTGGCTGTAACTGCCCAACAGTGACACAATTTTGGCAAAAAGTACATTTCAAAATAGTGATTGTGAATAGTCAGCCCTTAATGCTAGCTGTTTAATGTTTTTAATCAAAGAGTAGAACTTCTGCCTCAATAACTGCATTTAGACTACTGTACGGTTGCCACCAATTGCYATTTATTAGCAGAATAAGAGTAACTTGCAGATGTTATTTGAAGAATAAGCCTGCCCAACAGTTTTATTCAGAGGTAGCATGATGTATTGAGGGACAAATTTGTAGAATGTTTGGATTCAGAATAAATCAGTGCTTCCTATAATAGAAATACTTACAGTAAGCACTTTGACACATGTGAGATTTTTCAATGAATAATATTGTTCCACTAGATGGTGCTTTTGAACTTCCAATAAACTTGAAAAAACACTTGGCTAATGCTTTTTGGCTTTGTTATGCCTAGGTATTACTACAGAGGGTGTCTACCGAACTGTTGGCAGCAATATTCAGGTGCAGAAGTTGCTGAATGCCTTTTTTGGTAAGAATTAATTATTCTGTGTGACTAGATTGTCTTATTTTTATATTTTTTAAGAAGGACGAAGAGGATCAGATTTCAAAATGAGATGAATCTGTCAAGCACAGAATTCCCTCAGGCAGCTGTTCATCTCTAACAGTCCGTCTGAGGCACATCTGACCCTTGTTTTCTCAGTTTTTGCTGTAACCTGCTCTTTTATATTTCTCTTTAAGCCACATTTGTTGCTGGTGCAACTTGTATTTTAAGTTAGGTGAGAAGTTTTGACAGAAAGGAAAGCAAGGACACTAGAGCAATGGGGACAAGCCTTTTCCCATTGTGTGCTAAAAATACTTAGACATTTTGGAGTCATGTGCTGGGGACATGCTCCTGCCACAGGTCCAAAGTATCAGACATCCGCCAAGGAGAGATGAGCCCTTACCCACTGATAAGCCTTTATCTTCTGCTGTCTCAGAAAGCACTGCAGCTCCCAAACCTTTGATATATGGCTTGAGGACCTGGAGACAGGCTAAAGTGTGGTGTCAAGGGTGCAGGAGTTCCTAGTCAAGCCAAGGCAGTAGATGTCCCATGGATAACAGCATTGCTTGCTAATTCTGGTGCACATGTCACTTATTTGTCATCATTGCCCAATAGTCAAGCAAGATCTAGTGCTCATGTGGCTATCATCTCAACTCTTTGTCCTCCACAGAACCATACGTCCTGATTTTATTTAGACAGTGTAAATGAGGACCTAACCTGAAGGCTAATACTCATTGATATGCTTTCTCCAGAGTACCTTGGCGTGCAGACAGACTGTCTCCTAACATGCTGCCACCAGTGAACTTGCTTGTCTAATGACGTTCACAAGAAGATGCTTTTTCCTGCAGGTCCCCACCTCTTAAATCAGCCCGCACAGATAAGTTCAGGAGGACCCTTTCCCTCTTTGGGTTATCATGGAGAAGTATACTARGAAACTGCCCTCAGCAAAGATATGCCATTACCCTGATTTAAGGTGTGCCCCTCAGAAGGATCGGGATACCTTGCTGTTAAATTGAAATCAGTCTTCATAAATGTCAGATTAAGGCAAAAGCCAGTGAAAGTATTTGCAAAATCCTAAACAGGCAGGTAGTTGTGAAGGCTTAAGAGGACTGGAAATGGTAGAAATGTAAAAGAACCAATATGTCTATCTCCACAATGCATCCATAAAGCCTGTAGGTGTGTATCCCTCCAGTGTTGTCAAAGCACAGAGCTCAGCCTGGATCCTCAGCCTGCTTTCACCAGGGAGAGCTTTTCTTGGGGGTTCTTTTCACTGAACCTTCACTTTCCCAAGGATATCTGTTCCCAGGTCCAGTAGGAGACAATCTTGATGCTCCTGCTCCAGGACTATGTCCCTTCTTCCCTCCCACTGCTGCTCAAAAACACACTTGTCCATCTAGGGAGTCAGGTATAGGTACCTCCTGTGCTTTCTGAATGTTTGCAAATTTTTAATCCACTGAGGGGAAGGAATATGTTCTTTCTACAGAGAAGCCAACGTGTACATCTCTGTTGTAAGCCTTTCTGTGTAGTGGATCTTGTGTTTCATACGAACATGTAAATTTGTAGGCAGTCATACAAAACGTAGGTTAGGGTTGATGAGCTATATGTGGCTCATTTTTGACTAAGAACATAACAATAATGGGCCATTTGGAGGTTCAGAATGGGTTTGAGAGGGGTCTGCAATCTGGTATTTGATAATTCCGTTGTTTCCAATGGTGTTGTTCAGTGTAACCTCATTGACTTTGGTGCACTGGCTCCTAAATTTACACCAGAATTACAAAGAAAAGGAAAATGTGCCCTTCAGAAAAAATTCTAACACTATCTAACACTGCAGTTCAGTGTTGTTTCCATTCATAAGACACATCTGTTGTCAACTTCTCAGGTCATGTCCGAGAAAGGGCAGTCACCAAATACCTCCACTTATCCATTGGTAGAACAAACAGAGTAGCTGCCCTCAAATGGAACATCATCTGCAGCTGTGTACATGCAAGAGGTTTTGGGTAAACTCTCCGCACAGCGCTGTGGAGGTCAGAGCGTTGTTCCTCTGCAGGCAATGCCCGCGAGGGCCGGGGTTCGCCGTGCCGCTGCCGTGTTCCTGCACCCTGACGTGCAGCGCGTGGGCAAGGGGCGGCTGTGCGGTCAGCTGCCGAGCCCACGGGCAGGGGCAGGCCTGTCAAATACCCAAAGGCCAAACCATTCTCAGTGTCTTGGCTGGGAGGACTGGAGTACAGGGCAAAGAGTATGTTTGTATGGGTATCTGCATGGCTTGGGCGTAAGCCAGCTTCCTTCAGCTCCCTGTGTAGACATCTGATATTGATGTACCATTCAAAGGCTGTTATTGCTCTTACTATTGTTGTTGTTTATTAAAACGGTCGATTTGCGCTGACATATAGCTGAACCAGATTCCCATGGAGTCACAGCTTCAGACAGCTATCCAGTTACGCTTGCCTGATGACTAATTACTTAGCCTAAGTTTTTATTGCTTCTTGATTCTCACCCTCCTGTGAGTAGCTCTGTGTTTTTCTCTTAACCCCAGCAGTAGGTGGCTTTTCGTTTATTAATATGCACTGGTTTGGTTGACCACTTGCCACCCCACCATTTACAAATTCCTCATGGTAGAAAGTCCTACAGTACTGAGTAGAAATATCTGATGCAGAAGAATTCCTTCCTGAACTTTAGTGAGGAGCTAGATTTTTGTCTCTAGCCCTATTTCTATTTTAAAATAAATCATGCAGTTTGTTTCTTTAGTCCAGCTCCCCCACAAACCACGTTCTTTACTTCATTATACCACAAAAATGATGTGGTTATTCAGTGAGGGTAAATGCGAACAAAGTATTATTCCGTATTGCTTTGCCTTCTCCTCCATGCTTCTGCCTTTCCTTGCACTAAGAAAGAATACTTCCAGCATAGCCTTAAAGGGAGTAACCAAGAATAAGGGATTGGAGCTGGACAGTTAAAAAATTATTTTGAATATCAGAAAGCTTATCTTGCCTCTGTTGGAATGTGTGGTTTCTACCACTTCCCCTGAGAGCAGTCTTGAATATACTGGGGAAAAACAAACTGCAGAGAATAGGCCTGCACTAACTTTTCACCGCTACTTAAATATTGTATTCTGCTTCTTCCTTTGCCCTTAGTTAGCACTGCTGTTCTCATCCCCAAATACCAGCCCTTCTGAAATATTAATGCTGTTACTGTTACTCTGCTTTTCCTGACCATGAGGAATGATCAGCTATCTTCAGGTACTGCTGTAGCTTCTTTTGCCACCAGAGGATAACCTGCCTGTTGAGTTTGCTCTTTATAACAACCTCAAAATGGACCTATTTTAAAGCCATTTTGTTCTTCTTCGAGATCCAAAATGTCCAGGGGATGTAGATCTCCAAAGCAGTGACTGGGACATCAAGACAATTACCAGCTCACTGAAGTTTTATCTCAGGTAACATGTCAGATTGCACCTGCTCGAGGTGGGCAAAGGGGCTTGGGACTGATGGTGAAGAGCTGAGTAAACTGCCAGATATTAACATGTGGCTGTCGGAAATGGAAAAGAAGGGTCAAAACGCTTTAGGAAAGGATATGATTTTGTTTTTTCAGGGGAGGGGGCGCGGGGAGGAAATACTGTTGTAGAAACCCTGCATTTCATGGGGAAAGCCATTATTTAATCTGATTTGGGAGGAGATGCCACTTGGAACCACTAGAACTGGAGGGCAGATAGATTTCCCTTCAGTTCTTCTTCAAGAGTAATCACGCACAGTCACGGCTGCACCTTCCAGCACTCACTATTCTTTGTTTCTTGCAGGAACCTGTCTGAGCCTGTCATGACATACAAACTCCACAAGGAGCTGGTCTTGGCTGCCAGTAAGTCACACGGTTTCCCTGCTGATAGCCCCTCACACTGCCCTTCCTTACCCACGCATGAGCTACGTGAGTTTTGTTTCCTTTTGTCTGGTGCCAGCGGCTCCATAGAGCACAGAGGAGGTTTTGGAGGTGGCACCGGGGCCCACCCAAACTGTGAGTGTGGCAGGGGATGTGGTCTTCCCTGGCACACGTCTCCTCTTYGTGCAGAGACTGTCAGGCCAGCGGGACCCCCTAAGGGAGCCGCAGGCCGTTCTGCCGCTTGGGATTCCCAAAGCTCGCTCGGGAGCTAGTGGGGAAGGAAAACGATGCGGTTCACGCACGGAGAGGAAGAATAGCAAGAACGTAATTAGAAAGGCCAAGAGGCAAAATGGCACCGTTAGCAGTCGGTGGTGCCCAGAGCCACAGGACTCGAAGCGCGGCTGGCCAGTACTGCTGTGCACGGAGCAAGCGTACGCTGAAGTCCCCTGCCAGCAGCCCTGCCAGCCTGCCCCAGGGGTATCCAGCTGCTTGCAGCCATGGGAACAGAAGAGGTCCTCTCTTCTGGTTTCTTAATTTTGAAAGGAAGGTGATGATCTTTCTTCCCTTCTTCCCTTCGATATTCCAGTGCACTTCCCTGTAACAGGGTTTCATGCTCTGAGAGGTTTCAGACACCCAGGGGATATTAATTAACATGAAAGCAAGTCAGCCCAAGAATCCTAGAAGAATCATTTCTCAATAGTATCGCTGTACTTATTTTTAAACCTCTGAGGTAATATGATGTAGTGTCACTGAGCAGATAGGTGCTTCCTTTAAGTTGTGAAATTTGTCCGGGGATGTTGAATCCGAAGTATCTACTGGTACATGAAATGCATTTTTCTGCTGCAGCTCTTGGGACTGAGTCACAGCCAGTGTGAATAAGCAAAGTAACATGGCTATACCAGCAGGTCATGATCAGTGCTAAACTAGCCAAACTTCAGCTGTCCTGTTATTATGGCTCTTTATGAATAAGCCATAATAATTTTAAACTGGCTGCATCTTCAGGCTGTGTTGAGAGCCAGCAAGGTAAGATGGAGACTGGGGCAATACAGGGAGTTAGTAATCTTCCTCAGCATGAGAGTGCTGGTATTTGGAAATTTATGGCACGCACTGCCATAAATTGTTTTGGAAATTTATGGCGCATACTGCCATAAGCTGTTTTGGATGAAAACATCCTTCATACCCCCATGTCTCCTTGAAGTCAGTGGAAGGGTAGGAAAGAGCTCAGCCTCTCCTTCAGTTGGAGCCTTGGAAAATTAATAACACTTGTTCTTTCTTGTAAAGGAAAATTTTCCACCACCCTATGATTGTGCTCAAGACCAAGATTTATTAGTTTCAGGACTGATTAAACCAATGATGGCTGAGTATGTGTAAAACCATAAGCCCTTACTTACCCTCCCTCAGAAACTTGCACCTTTAAGCTTCCCAGCTACCAGGATCCCACACTATTCTTTTCACACTGAGTATTTTATTGTTTCTTGATTATTTATGCTTCTTAGGGTGACCTCTTTGGGTCAGGGACTCCATTTTTTTCAGGCAGTACATTTTACCATGTTGTTCAGTATTATGGCTATCTGGGCTGATAAGAGATTCAACAAACAGGCCAGAGAGAATGAACTGGTCTTGTTCCCCTGGAACTGCCCCGGGCATGTTACAGCTGAGGTGTGGATGGGAAGTACACACCTGTGCCTAGCGTATCTCCCTAGCCCCACACTCAGAGCAAGAATCCAGCCCGGAGCTCCCTTTCAAGCGTGATTTCTTCCTCTTTCCACTTTGTTTTTCACAATGCTTACCCTGTTCCTATGTAATATCGTGTTCCTTCTGCTTCCCATCACTGGGTTTGGCAAGCCAACCCCACATTCTTGAAGGAACAGCACCCACAGATTTCCTTCATTTTTACCTTTCTTTTAGGTATTTACTTTAAAAGTGACAGGCACAAACTTTTCTTTGTGTTACTTCTTTCCAGAATCTGAGAACCTGGATTACAGGCTGGGAGCCATTCATGCCCTGGTCTATAAACTACCTGACAAAAACAGAGAGATGTTAGAGCTCCTCATACGCCACCTAGTCAAGTAAGCAGAGAATTTTTTCTATAGCCAAACTAAGAGCAATAATGGAGTCAGCAAAACAAGCCTATGTTTTTTTTGTAGTAGGTTTGTAAAATTCTATCCAACACTGTCCTCCTAGGAATTTATATTTAGACTGCACAAATGGTATGATTGTCCTTCCTATCCACTGCATTAACGGATGTTTCTCTTTCTACCTGCCTTTTCTGACAAGTGCCAAGCAGGAAATAATTTTGAAATGAAAATACAGTCTGCCAGAGCGGAGCTATAAACACGTCGCCCCTCAGTCCAGTTAACAAGAACATTAGGTCTGGGGTTTGGAAGCAGTTGTAAGACCTGTGCCCTTGGGCTGAACATGAAGCATGTTTTGGTTTCGTCTCCAGCTCTGTGGATTCAGTGTTGAGTCCCTACAGTAGCATGAAGGACTGAGCACTTCAGGTCTTCAGAGCTTTCTTACTGGCCTGATAGGAGCGGACTCCCAGTGGCACTGCGGAACTGCACGTCCGCTGGCTTCTGCTTATGAGTCACTGAAAAAATCAGTTACTTGATGACTATGGCACCAGCACTGCTTTGGGAAATAATATTTTCCTGCCTTCTTGTCATGCCAGTTATGAAGGTTCAGTGTGSAGAATCTGCTCTTACTACCCCACTGAGGGGTGGGGGGCAGAGAGAGAGGCTTGTTGTCATTAGCTGTCCTGAAGATCCTGGCTGGGATCCATTTCTAGCCAAGTGGCAGAATTGAGAGTGTCTGGCTTACAGTTTGGTGAAGCTAACAATGTTCTTGTAGTTATGATGTTTATTCCTTAAAGTGTTTACACTTAAACTCTGTCCCTGGCCCCCTTTTTGCTAACAGAAACCCCCTTAACAACAGAGCTACAGGGCAAACCCAGAATTCGTTAGATTTCAGCACCAAAGTCTCTCTCCTCTGGTCCCAGAGCTCAGATTTTGTTTCACTTTTGAAAACGTGTAGTATCCATGTAATTAGTTAATGCTTCGCTCAATTGGTGCTGCTCCACAGGTCTGCATATTACTCCAAAACTTGAAGTCTGTTGCATAAAGTCTTCTCTGTTCACTGGAAACTATGGTTCTTTCAGAAAAAAAGACGGTGTAGAGATTTTTTGAAATCCTTCAAAGGTGTCCTCCTTACATTCRGTTTTCCTCCTTAAAAGAGAGAAACAATTAGAGCCAAAAGTCAGTTTGGGGTAAATAGGATATTCCAAATTAAATGATTCCTTTTGTGTACGTTGCACAGATGGCTTTTGTTTGCAGAGTTAAAAGAGGAGTTAGAAGTTTGAAGGGATAAAATAACAACACTGTCAGCATGTTGCACTCTCAGACTGTTGTCCCAGCCAAAGAAGGTGCATGTCGTAGTCAGAGACATGTTTTATCTCTGGTAGGGCTAGGAAACAAATTCTGCTGGAACAAAATGAAGAAAATTGAATGAATGACTCTCACTGTCTCTTTTTAATTGCTTAGAACAAGATATATCTTAAAAAAAAAAGCAAAAACTATTCCTTCTTTCCCTCCTCTCCACAGCATATGTGAGCACAGCCGAGAGAATCTGATGTCACCATCTAACATGGGGGTAATATTTGGACCTACCCTCATGCGAGCACAGGAGGACACCGTAGCAGCAATGATGAACATCAAGTTCCAAAACATTGTAGTTGAGATCCTCATCGAGCATTTTGCAAAGGTATAGATGGCAGTCTGGAGGAGCTCATCCACAGAGCTCTTAGATGCTCTGTCATGTTCATGGAAATTGTTGTTCTGGCAACAACTGAAGAGATTTGGCTCCTTTTTCTGGATTCTCCTTAGGGGGTTGGAATTTTTTTTTTTTGTAATATACCATAATATACTGAAATGCATCAGAAGGAAACAAAAAGTATAACAGATATGTGTTCCTCACTGATTCCGTTAGTTAGTTCCAAAGGAAACCCTGAGTCTAAGGTTTTTTGCTTTTCTTTTTAAAGAAGAGAAGAAAACTTTTTATTGGAAAACTTATTTTATGCCTCAGCATTACAAGAGTTTATGCTTTACTTTGCTGAAAAGTGGAAACCAAACTAGAGAGTAACTGTTCTCGTCTGGTGTGATCGAAGACAAGACACTGTAAAACTATTAATGCAGGAAAAAACCCAAAGCAGACAAGTGTTGATAGACTGATGAAAATAGTTCAGCTGTGCGTAAGATCTGATAAAATAGAAGGTATTAAGTGGGGGGTATGGCTTAGATAAGTCTGTGGTGAGGGGGGTGGCCATCTGGGGTTGAGCTAATAGAGAAGACTTTAGCATATGGCTGGCATTGTCTTTTCTGTTTAGAGTAGTGCTCTGCCATATGGCAGTGGCACCATATTTAGGACTACATCAGAATTTTTCTTTCATGGGATCTGTGTTGAATATTTTTGTATGAGAACAATATGCAGTGGGGCTTAGGTCTGCTGTGGTCGGTGCTGAACATACACACATTTATTATTGTGTAGGCAATAGATTTTGTGTTGTGGCCTTTTGTGTCCTGACGGAATGCAGAATATTCCACCATCAGCTGTATTAGCAGTTTCTGCTAGTGATATCTGATACAATTGCTTAGATTTTGGGGGGTGACAAGAGAATGATGGACTTTTATGATAATATTTAAAAACCTGATAACAGTTTGCATTCAGTTTTAAATTACAGAATGTTCAAAGGATCTCTTATGTCTTAGAGGAAAGGAAAGTTTGAAGGCGTCCTTTAAAGCAGGAGTTACTCGCTGTCAGGGAGGTGGGGTGGAGTTCCAAGCAGACAGGACACGGGTGAAAAAGTGAACCTCCCTTTTAGGAAAGGAAGAGGAGGCCTAAGCCAGAAAAGCAGGGTATTGCAAAAGTCTATGTGTAGTAAGAACAACTCCACAGACACCGGATGGGTGGCATGAGCAGTAGATTGTGGCATTGAGGACTGAAACCAGACACCAGGAGGAAGGAGCTCTGAGAGGTTTTTGAGTATCCACACAAGCAGCTCATGAAAACAGCATGCCAGTTTCTTTGTAAGTCACTGTGAACACTTTTACACCAGTTCTCACAGCAAAACAGCTCGTTTGTACGTTGGGTTTTCAGAGAACATGCTCTAGAGCAGGATCTATTTCTTCCCATATTGTAAAGCCTACAGTTCAGGTTGTGGCCAGCAGAGAGAAGCCAGAGTAAACATATAATTTAAACTGCCAYCTCTAAGATCTGGAATTAAATCTTTAATTAAGACAGACATCTCTTTGCTTGCTTTTAATTTCTTCAGTGATAAGGTTAAGTTAGTAACATTTATTAGATTGAGCTTGTAAGTTCAGCTTCAGAGTTTAAAGTGTCTTCAGCTCACACATAAGCAAACACTTGAAATGAGTCTGAAGGAAGAGAAAGATATTATTTATCTGGTGCAATATGAAGATTCTAAGGACAAAGTAACTGTTCATGAAGTCTTTGGATAATTACTGCTTCCACAACTTATATTTCAGTGCCATGGTTAAATTAAATAACTTGATCCCTCTGGAAATACCTTCATCACTGTGCAAACCTTCTGAATAGGAGATTTGGTCAATATCTTTGTAGCTTCAAGTTGTTTAACTTGGATTTTCATTTAAAAGGTAGAACGGAAGCAGAGGCTGCACCCACATCTTAAAAACAGCAGTATGGTGGTGCATTTTAATATGGTTTTCAAATGTTGTTGAAAGGCATCTTATGCAAACAACATTCTGTGGTACCTGTATAAGAATTAATGGGGAACTTTACACTTTTTCTTCCTCTTTAAAAAAAATATTGGACTTCTGTCAATATATATGAATGAGGTTGATGTTTCAAAAAAATTGCCGTGCTACAGATAATCTGTTGCTATTTTAATAATTCATTAGCTGCTGGTTTTAAATCATGGGCTGTTCATGTCACAGCAAATTCCTCTGAATCCAGGCACAAGGAACGCACTGGACTTTTGTATTCTCGGATGGAGAAAATGTACTTGCCCTGCGAAGGACAGAACCTCTGGTGCCATTAAGCATCAACAGCCAGTCTGGGTCATAGGATCCTGAAAGAAAAGAAGCTGAAATGATCAGAGTTCGGAGCTGGTCCTGAATCTTTTCCTTAAACTCTCCAAGGGGAGCCACAGATGCAGCGGCAGACTATGCGTTCCTTGTCTCTTCAAGCAGAACAAGGGGGCAGAGTCAGGAGCAAAGGCTGAGTACCAGTAGACAGCATTTATACCAAGCTTGCTGAGTTAGAAACCTGGAAAAATTAGTCTAAGTAGAGTTCAGATCCTTCCTTGCCCATGTGCTGGCCTGGTAAGTTAGGTTTTGGGGAGTCTGGCTGCAGAAATGGCTGGCACCTATTCTCACTTTCATACATTCTACCTAGTCTTTATGATCAAGAATTTAAAAGAAGTTGCGGTGTGCTTTTCTCTCTCCCATCTTGATTTCCCAGAATTTCTCTTGGCTAGGAGAAGAAAGAACATACTTTTTTTTTGTTWTTACAAAAATGACATATATAATCAAATCAAAATGTTTCTTACTTTTAAAATATGTCTGGGTGATGCTATAGAACTGCTCTTGGTACAAAATGTACCAAGGGAGCAATGACCCTTCAAGTCAGTTATTTATCTAGTGTGATCTCTTATTCTCTGGGGTTGAGTCATTTTCTGTGGTTTTTGCGGATGTCCCCCATGAAGGTACCCGTTCTGCTGCTCTCTCAGGACTGGAATTCCAGCCTCAGGTCTCAGCAGCCCATCGCACATGGTCCACAGTAATTTACTGTTTAAAGCCTGATACATCTTCAATTAATATCCAGGGGAAGAATACAAAAGCATTTGAATTGGGGCCTTAATGCAGTATTTCAGATCTTCAAAAAACTGTCCAAACATTTAATTATTTTTCAGCTATCAAAGAAGCACTGACATAATTAAGAACATCTTCATTAAACCCAACCAAATAGGGGCCATATGACCAATATGAAAGGGAGATGATAGAACTCTAACCAGCAATTGTTTTTATGCCAGTGTTTAATCCGAGATAATTTTATAATGCCACATACTCCAGTGTAAGCCAAGACCTGAAGGGTTTTTTTAGTGTTAAGTCTAAAACAATGCAATGTTTTGTGTTGGTGCTTTCTTTAGATTAAATTGCCTCACTAGTGTGGAAAACTTGATGTTTCCCAGAAACCATCAGCTTCAAAGCATGTTTAGGCTGCTCTGAGATAGTTTGCTCCTGCAGATTTTGTCTGTATTTGTAATTTTGTTGTGTGAATTAGTTTAACACTTGACTTGTTGAAGTAGATGTGCAGGGGTGCATAACAGGAAACTTGCCCGTGAAAAAGCCCATGTGAAGGCACACAGCAGCCCACCGTAGGCATATGCAGGACTTCTGTAATGAACGTAAATAAATCGTTTGGCAGAACATCAGGTCTGCTCCAGCACCTTCCTGTGGCCTTACCATGCAGAGGCGCAGACAGCTGGGGATTTCCTGGATGCTGCCAGCCTCTGATTAGTGGCTCATGCACCGTCCTGGAGGACAGCCAAAATCAGCTTCAGAAGCTGTTGTTTGTGTACCATGCAGCTACCTTAAACAAGCTCTAGCTACCTTGAGTGAGAGCTGTGAGATGCACCTCTTCCTGGTGGGGAACTTGGTGCGGGAGGACCAGGCTTCCCAGTGGCAGCGCGATTAGCGAGTGGACACAGCAAATGGTACGAGCCAGTCTCTTGCAAAGGGAGTAGATGGCTCCTCAGGGCTCAGCAGAAGCTTCACAGGTAATCTCGAASCTCCTCCTGGGACTGCAGTGAGTAACAGCATGTATAGTTGGTGATGCCTGTAAGAAAATTTCTCCTTCCCTCTGCAGTATCGATCAGTTGTGCCTTGCAGTGTGCCAGCAGGGGTTAGAAAAGGGAACAGGACAGGGTACTGCAAACTCACGAGTGGCATGGAAGGAGCAGAGAGAGGTCAAGTGCTCACTGCTTCTTCCAATGCAAGAAGTTGGGGGTGAAATCACGTTCAGAACAAACGTGGGAGGTGGTTCTTCACTCATTGCATGGCTGAACTGCCAAACTCCTTTCCAGAGTCAAAGAACTTAATGGATTCAAGCAGGGGTTTGACATGCCATCAGAAGAGAAATCTTTGGAGAGTTACTGAATGCACAGACACTGCATCTGGCACAGGAGGGTTTCTGAACCACAAGCTGTTGGAGGCTGGGAAGGGTTATCAGGGAAGGTGTCATCTGTGGTGGCCCCCATCCACYTTTGCCTATTTTCAGACCCGTGCTGCAGCCTGGATGGAGCTTTGGCTAGACTTGAGGCAGCAGCTTATTTGTGTTCTGGTGGTAAGGGAGAAAATAACACCACTGATTCTCTGCAGATGGAGAATCCAGYGCAGAACAGGGGGAGAGGAGCCTCCCACAGTGTCCTCATCACAACCTGAGAAGTGGGACCCAGTTCTGCTGCTGTGCTTAATCATCCTTCCTGTTCTGAGCTCTTTGTGTTTTTAAGTGCAAACATATTCTGTTATAAAGATGCCTTTTAGTGAAACCAGATTAATGAGAAAAATCTTTGAAAATGTCATTTGGTCTGGTAACACAGAGGAATCAACTGAAAACATATATGTCTCTGCAGATCTACTCTGGTCCCCCAGAAGACAACAGTGCCCCACCAGTCCCTCCTCCGAGGGTGACTGCCCGGAGGCACAAGCCGATCACCATTTCCAAACGTCCTCTGAGGGAAAGGCCCGTCTTTTTCGGTGCTTCTGTGGGAGAAAGTGAAGGTCAGTTCAGCTGTTCACTGACACCTTATCCATCTCTCACCCCACCTATTTTTCTTATCGCGTTTCCAGGAGCAATGGAAAGCAGTAATAGCAGCATTGCATTTCCAAGGGCAYGAACATGTCAGACAGTAAGGTCTCTTGTTCGTAGTGAGAAAGGAAAGCAAAGAAATACTYGTGCATAGGTTGCATCATCTCACAACTCAAACTCCACAGGAGTTTTTTTTGTCACTTGCAACATTCTCAGCTAAACTAAAATATCTGGTTCTTGCATATGAAAAGCCCATACAAAAGGTTCTACAGCTTCAGAGGTAGAAGTGCAAAGTAATGCAAATAGAACTGAGCAACAGAGGATGGGATGGGAGCAAACATCTATGCACTAGGGGTGTGCTAAGTGCTGTTTGTGTTTTGTCCAGCAAAAGTGCATTAGTCCTGAGAGAATCTGCAAAGGTGATGAGTCATTAATAATTTTACATTCCAAGTAAGAACACTGAAGCACTGTTTTTCAGTGATAGTATTTCCTAGACCAAGTACAAATCTGCTGTTAAATTCATTCAATCGTAAGGAAATGGTAAGGCCCTTATTATCACATTGAAGGACACATCAGTATAAAATCATGTTTCTCTCTGCACCTGGTTTGCTCTAATTGCTGTTGCAGGCTGTGCCCTAGAGCACACCATCACCAAAAGAGATTAGAAGTCTTTTTCTCTGATATATTTTTTAGAGGTTTGATGATGTTTTAGGCTTAATCGTGCAAGCGTACCTTTTGGCATTAGCGCAACATAAGTGATACAAATAGCTCTTTAAAATCACAAGATTGCTCAGGTAGTTAAAGATGACCTTGCATTTAAATGTTTTTCTGAATTGGGAGCAGAAGTGTTAGCATTTGGCAGCACTGAGTCTGCAGAGTACAACCAATTGCGCAGCGGTGGATGTGCATGTGGGTCACGAGCACAGCAAGAAGGATGAGACGAGTGCTTTTTGGAGGAACATAAACGCATGGTGCTAAACTGCAGTGTGAGACTCGCGAGCAAGAGTACTGGAGATAAAAAATGTATATATAAGTAAATGTCCTTTCCCTACTTGCTGACTGTCACTGTGTTATATTCAGTGTTGTTTCAGCTTTGTTTATTCCTCAGCACTGGTGTTGGCCACTTACTGGTTGTGGTTTGCTCAGTGGGAGGACCTGTCCCTGGCAAAGTAGCCAATTCTTATTATTACGCACGCCGCAAGCCTGCTTTTTGGGCTACAGCCTGAAAGCTGGGGCATCCTGAGCCAWGCCGGGGCTCCGTTAGCCTGCATGCGGTCAAGACACCTCTGTGCTTGTTTCATCCGCAGCTTTGCCCCCCTCCGTCGGTTCCGCGGGGGACGGCCGTAACCAGGCCCTGAACGGCGCCGCCGTCTCCGCGGGCGCCGAGGCTCCCAGGCCGCTGCACCGGAGCCGGGTGCCGGCGCCGCGGGCCGGGGAGGCGGACGCCGCGAGGCCGCCCGCCGAGAGCCAGCCGGAGCAGCGTGCCGAGGGCGACGTGGGCAAGCTGGTGTCCCGGCTGCAGGATGCGGGGACGAAGCTGGCCGGCAGGTCCGCCAATGGGGTGGTGTCCGGCCCCGCTCCGAAGACCTCCACGCTGCACGCCAAGCGGCCGGCGCCTCGGCCGGTGATTTATGGCAGGGAGAGTAAGTTTGCTCCTCGGTCGACGGGTAAATTCGGCCCGTTGCTTTCCCGTGAGGACGGCGCGGGCCAGGTTCCTGAGCAGCAGCAGCATCTGATGCTGATGTTGTACCCTAGTCTTCTGAAGTCGTATAGCCATGCCATGCCATGAGCATCAGAGAAGGTAGATTTTAAATGCAGGAGCTAAGCCTCTGGATCTGCAGAGCTTGACCTATCTCAGTGGATTCATCAGATTAAAATTCAGGCCTGAGTAATTTGTGCCCAGTCTAAACAGCCAAAAGTACTCTGATTTTTCCATACCTTCAGCTCTTTCTTCAGCAGAGACAAGGAAAATGACAATTCACATTTCAGTTTCTGATCAGTTTGTCTGTTGGGTCCTTTAGACCAACAGACACAACGTCTGGCTTATTAAGGCTCTTGAGGGAACATTTCTTTCAATAGTTTGTCCTTTTGTATTAAATAATTGTTATTTTCATTTTAATAAGCTTCATACAGAAATTGATTATATGTAAAAATAATTAGTTAGGAGCCAAATTTGAGTTGGCATCCTCCATTTCAATGGAGGAATGCATGTATGTGTTTGTGTATTTGTGTGTTTATAGAAATTCTCCTTTGCAAGGCCAGGAAACAGTTTGCTAGATAGTATGCATTGCTGTAACATCATGTATTTGGTGCTGAGTTTTATAAAATACTCAAGACGATGGTCATAAAGAAGATGTATTATTATCTTCTGGAATTAGCCAGCTTTTCCTGTGTTCTTTCCGGTGCTTTTTACATGCTTTCATACTCTAACAGGCTTCATGGTCCTGTGTTTAGAAAATAAAAACTGGGCTGCATTTTTGACAAATGACTCTTGGGTACAATAAAGAGAAAGAATAAAAGGCCTGGCTAAGTAGCACAAACATAAAATTCGTAAAATTCTGACTAGTACTACTGGCTTTATTTAAATTTTTCACATAAATGGTAAGTAGAAATTTTCTTTTGGAATAGTAAGATAGCTTTTAAAGTTGGCTTATACAGCAACTGCATTTAGCACTTAAGATTTTATGTTTTTACATTATAACATGCTGACTACATGTCCTGGAGACAAATTGTAATAAAATTGGCTATGATGATCTTGGACATAAAAATAAGTGAACACTGAATTAGTAGTAAAGTTATATTATATCTGTATTGATACTTGCAAATCAGTGCTAGAACACCATATTGAGCTCCAGCATCCACAATTTGGGAATAATTTTGAAAAACTGGAGAAACCAAGAAAATCCATAGGCTGACGGATTAGAAAACAGGCCTTTTACTGAGAAATTCAAGGACCAGCTTATCAGAGAGAAAATTTGGGGTCCAAATTTACAAATACAATGATTGAAGAGATTTAGTTAAGGACTGCTCTTTAAGCTAACAGACCAAAGTACAGTAAGGTTCAGTAACTAAAGGATTGACATGGTCTTGCTTAAGTCATTGCAGCAATTAATTATCTTACCACTTAAAACAATTTTTGACTTATTTTTATCAGAAACRGGACTCCCTAACGGTGGAAATGTCTAAGTCGGAAGGGAAGTAACCYAAGCCTTAAGATGTTTCTGGATTCTATAAAGGGTCATACTAGAAGAACACAATAATTGCTCTCAGATGGAAACACTCTCTGGAGTACTGGGCAGTGGAGGAAAAGTGAGGTCATTAGAGATGTCAGAGCTTGAATGATCAAAGTCATCAAGAGTTGAGAGAATAATGAGGTCAGCTGGAGCGCGGGGAGGAAAGGCAGCCAAGCCACGTACTCCTGAGAGAAGAGCCGAAAGCCAGGAAAGGATTGGGAAAAAGTGCAGTCCTACTCTCTGAAACAAAAGCTTAGAGAAGCAGAGGTTCAGGCGCTGCAGTAATCTCTGATTTGTGCCATTTCTCTTGCTTTTGAAGAGTAGCACTGCACAGGTTTTGGTTAAGAAAACTTGTAGTTCCCACACAATAATATCTTTACAATCAGCAAATATAGCAAGGTTTTCATCAATAGGGTCCAATATCAGCCTCTTTTTCTACTGTTAGGAAGGGCTGTGCTGGGATAGGTAGGGTGAGAACTGCCTTCTTCCTCTGTCTCTTTCCCTAAATTTTGGCTAGTGGCCACTGTCAGAAAGAGGATATTGGAGTAGCAGGCTTCGAAGTCCACTAACTTGTTTAATGCATTCTCACAAACTTTTAGTCCTCTAACAAAGCTTCAGACATAACGTTTGTAATCTTCGACCCTGCAGGTGAGTATGATGGTGTTCCCAAACCACGATCCCACGGCGATAAGCCTGTGATAACACGTCCCCCAGTGAGACCTCCAGACCCACCGTGCAGGACTCCTGTCCCTCAGAAGCTGGAGCAGAAGCCAGACCTGATAGCAGGAGCAGCAGAGGAGATGCCTTCGTCCGTGTAAGTGAGCAGCCTCTCTTGGGCAATGCAGATACCCGGGGTGAGCAGTTCAGCACGAGGGAGCTACTAGTAGCCAAGGGCTTTGGAAAGTGTGCGGTGGGAGTGAAGGTCAGCCTGGGAGACAGTAGTGGGGACAAGAATGTTTGAGAGAGGAGAAGGAGAAATACCCTGTTTGTTTCCAGAGCCGTTAGCTTACGTGGCTGGAGCCTGCGAACTGGTTCGAAAACAGCTTCAGAAGAGATGTGTAACAGCTACGTGCTAGCTCTTCCCAGGGGGCAAAACCTGAGAGGGAAGGGTCACCATAACAAACGCAAACACACTTTAAAACAGACACACTGCAGGAAAAACAGAATTCTCAATTTTTTCTGGTATAGCCCTGGGCTCAGTTTTGTTCCCATCATTTTCTCTGTTGTTTCTAGTGTCAATGAAGTTGAAAAGTCCCTTACTGCTTGGCTCTGAACAAGCCTCTCAAATGAAATGCTTCCCAAGAAAGGCCTGATCCAGCTTGGATCTCTTTTAAGGAAGTTGGATGGAAATCAGCTTCATCATCAGATTTTTTTCAGTTCTTAAACACACAAAAATTCTGCTGGCTGCAATGGGAGTAAAAAAAAGGTGACTAAATATACCAGGTTATCTGCCACAGAGTCTAGGACAGGTTTGGGAGGCTGGAACCTGGGTCTTGTCGCAGAGCTCGCTGCTCAGTGCATTAAGCACAGGTACGATTTTTGTTCCCATGTCAGTCACATGGGGCTGCTGAAGGCTCTAGCTGCCGGTTGCCTGATATAGTCACTGCAAACTTCTGCTAGCATTCCTCCCTCGGTCAGCAAGCAAGTGCTGTGTCTGGTCTGAATTAGGTGAGGGAAGAGTGAAATGGAATTGAGAGCAAGAGGAGCACGTCGCTGCATCAGACAGAAAACATATTGTTAGAAAGTGATGGGCAATTGTTTTCAGCATCTTCTAATGGTACTGCTCTTTTCCTTGACACAAATAACGTCTAACTAGCAAATTAACGTATCATAAGACAACTGAAATGACTTTCATGTTTCTGTTTACAGAGTGGCCTCTAGGACAAAGTTCTTTGAGACAGCTTCCCGAAGAACCAGCAAGTAAGAAGCCTCAAACTAAGAAGCTGGCATGTAAATAAAAACAGGTCCTCTGTAAAGGACGATCCTTCCTCTAAAGCAGAACTAGTCATTTCAGGAAGCCCCACACTCTTCCTTTCTTGTCTGTAGCATTCTTGGGTAGAAGATAGGGCTCAGCTAAAACCCTGGAGCTAAACAAAGAGCACAAGGTACAACATAAAAATTCAGATACAGATTTTTGTAATTTGAATATGAATCTGCTGAGTAATAAACGTGTCTATGGATTCATCTTATCATGAGTGTGGATCCAAGTTAGTGTGGTGCATATTGTACTTATTTCTCAGCCTTTGTGAAGGGCAGAAATGAGAAAGATCATAGGAGAGATGAGAAAGGCTGGCTAGATCACAGCAGTTTCCTTCTTGAAGTGCAAGGTAGTCTCCAGACACAAGAACATACCTACACATAACATATTTGCAGGACACAGCTCCACCACAAGTAGATTTGGTGTAATAGGGTGATAGCTGTGGCATCARTGATGTCAGCCCTTCAGGCTAGGCTGGGATGACATGCACTGTGGTAGCAAATTGCTTTTATGATAGTATCTGCTCAAATAAGCTTCAGTGTCCTGCTCTCAAAGATCACTGACCTCTGCTAAAAGTGCAAGCAGGTTTGCATGCAAGTCTTTGAAAAGCTGATAAATGTTGAGTATCTCCTAGTGCCGACAGTGATTTCTTCTCCTGACATACTGAAAAACATATCACTGACCTGACCAGTTACCCCTCCCTCTATTTAGATTCTCACATCTGAGTTTAGGCTTGCTTTTTGTATTAATTTCTTTTTATCTCTTCTTCTGCTACCTTTTGYGTAGTTCTTCATCACCACAAGGCAGGCTCCCAGGTGATGACAGCTGAGGTTAAAGGTAGGTTTTTAAGACCATAATCAACCAAAAGCACACATTTAGCATAAGTTCAACAAATTGGGTGGTGGGAGTCGAGTGGCGGCTTTGTGCATCTCAGAAAACAGAGCAGGAGAAATGTCCTTCCTGCAGGAGACCCTTGCAGAAGGAGAGATAATGACCAGAAGTGGTCCATTCTCTCCATGGGTGGGTGGTGGTGTTACAGGGTGGAGTAAATCAGCCCGTTCTCCTGCCAGCATGCACCATTCTGCTGTTCTCTGAGCCACCTCGCGGTGGAACTACGGCAGCAGGGGCTAAGCATGAGCACTACGAAAATGCAGGTGCTGAAATCTGGTTTTGCTCTGGCTGTGGTTTTGCTGTCACTGAGGAATTTGCACTGTTGCATGCTACCGTGCTTGTTTCCTTCTTTCAGACTTTTTACCACCGCAGCCCGGCTGGACCCAGGAGACTTTCTGTGCTTGTGAAATGGACATCTCACAGCTAAGATTTTTCCAGTTCATATGACCCTGGAGAGCAGCTATCTTACCGGACGATAATTTCAGAGCATGCTGTCATAAGTGGCTCAAGAAATTAGAAGAGAGGGAGATAAAAATGGAGAGAAGACCCTACCTACTCGTTTGTTTTGAATCGTTCACAGTCCTTCCATCATTCTTCTCTACACAGGCCATGTGTAAAGGATGCTCGTCGTTTGCCCTCCCAGGTGACCAGCAGGATTTGCACTGTTGGGTGAAAGCCAGCAGAGGACATCCGATGGGGCATGGAAGGGACAGCAGAGGACAAGAGCAGCTATTTACCTGCTCACTTTTTTGTGAAATCTGCCTTGGCAAGGGGGATCTTGGAGAGACACTGCAATCAAAATGCAAGGAACTGATTCCCAGTGCTTGGATGCGGGRACAGAATGGACTGAAGTTTGGGTTGGCCCTCCTTGTCATGAGAAGTTCCTTCCAATATGTTATGTTTTCCTTGCTAAGTAAGCTATAATGTGTTTTTCAGTGTTTAAGAGAGTAGTATGTATTACTGAAAATACTGCTTGTGCTCAGGCAAGCAGGGGAGGAATTGGGGGAMTGGGGAATGGGATTGTCACGCTTAGCTTTACGGGAATTCTCTTCATCTCGTTACTTCGTCAGCATGCCTCTGTGCCGAGAAACGGGTCTCCTGTGTGCCGGGAAACACGGTTGTCCGAGGGGTTTTGTGTGAGTTACAAACTGGGAGCCCCCCCCTGCCTGAAGCGAGCGCTCAGGGAGGCACCGGCGAGGTCGGCCGCCTTCGGTGAGCGTGAGCGGSAGGAGCGGGCCAGCCCCCTCCACGAGGAGCCGCTTCCGCAGACCCAGCAGGGAGCACGGCTCTCCCTCTGGGCCAGCGTGGGGAGTGGGGAGCAACTGGAGCTCGCTCAGCGTGGGTCAAAACCCACCGGCTTTCTAAGAGGCACCCGCTTTCTTACTTGCTGCGATCCCTTTTCCTCAACAGCAGTCTTCTGGATGATGCTCTCCGTGGTCTGGAAGGGGTGCGTGTGTCTCCTCGCCAGGACCGTTCCTGTAGCAGCACAGGCTTGTTGGTGGTTCCCGTGAGCATCAGGCTCAGCTCCCGAGCTGCAGTGCTCACCTGTAAATAGGCAACGAGCTGCTTCCCTGCTTTCTGTCGCCAGCCCGCAGGCAGCTTCCCTGTTCTGAAGCGTTTTCCCCGGGCGCTGGGAGCCTTCCTGACCCCTTCCCAGAGCCAGTGCTCCATGCATCCCTGGTGCTCCCTGGCGCGGCTTTGCCGGCGGCGACGCTGTCAGTGCAGAGTCCTGACGCTTGCTTGTGCGGGCGCCTCGTGTCCGTATCTGCTTTACTGCTGAACGCGACTCTGGCGTTCGCTGCGCGCGCAGGTGTTGTGGAAACGGTGCTGCCGCTCCCCCGACTTCAGCTGGGCCCYGGCTGTTCACCCCTGTACTCGCACTTTGAACGGTGGCACGTGAAGGTGGATTTAATAAAAGAGTAAGTCCGACATCTAGACTGTCTTACAGACTGGCATGTTGGAGCTCTTTAGAGCTCAGATCAGCCTTTTTGGTTGCCCTGCTGCACCCTGATAAGGAGAAGGGGGGTGCAAACAGCTTCAGGAAAGGGGGGGGGTGTTGCATTTTTTGTGATCAGATAGCTAAAACAACGTGGATACGGTAGAGCTGCAAAATAACGCATCTAAAAGAGCCAGGGTGCGGTTCAGAATTGCTGTATCCTGCTGGGGCATCTTCTCCACCRGGAAGCGAACCCAGCTGCAGGTAGGGAGCCACCTGCCTGCTCTGAGCCCGGGATCCAGCCCCRCGTCTCCCGTGCGGGGGGGACAGGGACCCTCCGCCCGCTCTCGGCCCAGCCGCGGGGCAGCGTGGCGCTCCCGAAGGGGCGTCAGCCACCGGCTTTTCCACAAAAGGTGGAAATTCCCCCAAAYGCCTTCTCGTTTTAGGGGGGCACTTTGAGGACCCTCGGCTCTGGGTTTTCGGAAGTGCTGAGCATCTGGGCGCTCGCTCAAAGAAGAGGTAGGACTGGTAAGTGGCGTCCGTCGTAGCGGCCTCTCATCTCAAAACGCAAATGTTTAGCCGTGGAGGCACCAACATTACTGGTCTTGTGTGAAATTGTGTCTGTTAAGTGTTTTCTGTCCCGCCTCCCCCAAATGCTGCTTCTTGCTGGTGAACGAAGTCGGTCTCGTGTTTCTCCCTGGCTCAGGCGCCTGTGGGATAGAGCTGGAGTCGGCGCGGGAAAAAAAAAATCGGGGGGGGGGGGGATTTCGGTTTTCAAGCCTGACATTGTAAACAATGGAAGGAAGCAGCTTATTAAAAACATGTTTCGTTCCGTCCTTTTAAACTCATCTGTTACGCGTGTGCCTGCGCTGGGTTTTCCTCCTCCGCTCGCCCAGCTGGGGGCTCGTGGTGAAACGGCGGCGGGTCGCAGGGACGCCCCGGAGGAAGGCGTGGGGACGCGTTCCCCCTCGCGGCACAGCGCCCGGGGCCCGCGGGGTCAGCRCCGCTCGGCAGCGCCGCGCCGGGCCGGGCACCGGCCAGAGCCAGCGTTGAGCAAAAGTGCAGGTTCCTTAAAGCGAGCATGAACTTCCCATGAAGTTAGAAGAGAGRAAAAAGGCAAAGGGTCTTTTTTCTTCTCTAAACCGTGGCTAAGCGTTGCTTAAACTCCAGGCGCTCCTACGCTGCGCAAATYGCGTTCATCGGGCCCTGCTGGCGCCGCAGGGCTGGTCACGGAGCAGGAGCAGGGAAGCATTGCATCTGCGCGCCCGGAGCAGCATGGCATCGCTGCTCTCCGTGCGCCGGCCATGGCGTCTCCCCGAGGCCTCGGGAGCCGGGGCCTTCACCGCTCCTGGCCGCGGGAGCTGCCGCGAGGAGGAGGAGCAGGAGCAGGAGCAGGAGCAGGAGCAGGAGCAGGAGCGTTGCACGTGTCCGCTTCCCTCCCGGCAGCAGCACCGCTCCCGGGGCAGGCCGGGGTCCCCGCGTCGCTGCGCCTGGACGTCATGTGCCGGCGCTGTGCACCGCCGTGTTCCCACGCCCTGGGAGCGAGCCGCGGCCCCCAGGCACCGCCGGGCTTCGGCTGCGCCTTTCTGGTGCCGCTTCCTCTTCGGCGAAGGTAACGGCAGAGGAGGGCGTCCGCRGCACTGCAGCTTCCCTCTAAGCCCCAAAAGGGCATCAGAAGCGTTCCTGGCTCCAGCACCGCTCTCGGAAAGAGCAAGTTTTCCCTCCCRCAGCTGACTGCTGGGTCCTCGCTCTGAGGCTTGTTTCATACTGAACAGTCTCTTGCACCCAGGGAAACGCCTGTGTCAGGACGGACCCCAACCAGCCCCGAGTGCGGCGGGCGCCCTGACCTCCAACGCCGCTCCGAGCCGGAGCCCAGGAGCTTTTACAGCGTTTCCCCTGCTGCGTCCGTTTTCTCTTAATTTAGCAGCAACTTCGTCTCTCTGAGGTGGATCTCAGCCGCTCTGCAAGGAGTTGTGTCGGCCGTGACCTTGGCCCAGCAACGAGAACGCTCCCTGTGCCGAAAAGCCTGGGAGAATGCCGGCCGGTCGGATGGATGGATGGATGGATAGATGAGTGCCCCCAAAACACACACGGCTGCGAAACTGCTGCTGGGGTCTGGTGCTGGGTGCCCTGCGGAGCTGCTGCGGGCCCAGGGGCCGCGGCCGTGACCCAGGTGCCTGTCCTGTTCTGTCCCGTCCCATCCCATCCCATCTCATCCCGTCCTGTCCCGTCCCATCCCATCCCATCCCAACCCATCCCATCCCACGCCGGTCCGCGCTCGCCAGCGCGGTGGTTAACTGCAGGGCCCGGGCTGGCACTCTCTGGAGCTTTGGCTTTTCCTAATCACAATTCTTTCCCAGCCCACAAACCGTCTCTTTTGGCGGCTAAGCTCCAAACGCGTTCCTGAAACCCCGTCCAGCTCCAGCAAGCGCAGGCTGCGCAGGGACTCGTTCCCCGTCCGGGGGCTGCTCCGGTCCGGCCGCGCGAGGCTCCGTGCGGGCTGCGGCGTGCTGCGCCTGGCCGGAGCCGAGCTGAGCCGCTCAGCGCCGCGACCCGGACGGGGTTTCCGCTGCGCAGGTTTAGGTGTTTTCTCGTTTTAACTTCAGCTCTCGCTGATTCCTGTTCGGTTTCCGCCGCCAGCGTGAAAACCTTTCTGCTTATTTTGGTGATGCCGGACGCAGTGCCTGCTTCTTTCTGTCCAACTCGGGTCTATTAAGTTTTTCTCCTCTCCTCCTGTTTTTGAACATCTTGCTTCCAACTCCGACATTGTGAACCAGCATTTTGGTCCCAGGGATTTTGCTTTATTTGGTAAAATGGGCTCCCACGGGAGGAAAACAGCCCTGTCTTACACGGGAGCCTTGAAAACTGCTTTTGAGGCAGAGTTTCTGGAGAAGTGCCTGGCTGAGGCTCAAGGAGGATCCAGAAGAGCGACAGACCGGAAAACCGGGCGTCAGGAAGGGGAACCGCTAAGGGGCCGAGCGTGCCGGGGGCCGAGCACTTCCCTCGCCGATCATCGACACCGAACGAGCCGATCTCGGCACCGAAAGCCGAGGGCGACCGCGGCGGCGGCACCGCGCRGGGCTTGGTGCGGAGCCGGCTGCAAGGCGGCACCGGAGCCCTGGCTGGGGCAAGCTGAGGGTTTTTTTTTTTTTCTAGCCCCTTTTTTTCTACTTTCTCATTTTGGCCAGAAAAGTTGACTTTTGGGGCTGTAATTTTCCCGTGGATGCCCTCAAACCAATATTGTTTTGGGGAGGGAAACTGCTTTCTGTATTAGCTGGTTATGATGACCAGCAGCAGCATCCATGCACCCTCCCACCGAATTYGGTGTCCTGACCCATGGACGTGGCAGTTAGTTTGCTTTTGTAAGGAATGTTTTTGTTTAATCCCAGCAAGAAAAATGTTTTCCAGAATAAGCACAAACCTGTGGGATCTTAGGCAAAGAACAACATATCAGCTTAGGGGCTTTCAGGGTCCGACGCTGGGCCTTGGTGAGGACTTCCCGGGGGAGGACTTTGGAGAGGTCAGTGGCGCACGTCAGTGGCGCACGTCAGTAGACACGTCCACATGATAAATTTAGCATTGCAATTTGCTTAGCAGAGGCCTGGCGCCTTAACTCGTGTGCTGCGCCGAGGCCCAGGAAGGCCCAGGCGTCCGCCCACGYGAGGCCGCTGCAACGTCGCTCTTGGTTCGCGCTGCATAATTCCTCCCGGCCAAGCTCGCGGCACGATTACCCCGCTGAGGKCTCGGATCTGGGAGCAGCCTTCTACCAAAGACATTTTTTTGGCAGCGTCAGCAGCATTGCTAGGCCTATACGATCATAAATCAAGAGCTGGTCGACCAGAAAAAAATCTTGCAATTGGCTTAAAAAATCAGGAGATGCTTTGAACCAATAAACTCTGTGATGGTTTTAATTTTCCTGATGTTCTGAGAAGTTTATGGAGGAAGTTCTGTCCCAGCCTCAGTCAAGGTCCATGGGAGAGCGCTGGGCACGGAGGGGGCTGGTTCCCGGCCACTGCTCGCCCTCCCTGCTGGCAGGATCCTGCGCGCGGTGCTGCCCTGCTGCGGCTTGCCCCCCCCCCCCCTTCGCCCGCGGCTCCGGCTCCGGCAGCGCCGGCTCGGTGGCCCGGCCGCAGCGGCTGGGACACGGGTCCATCCAAGCGCCGGGCGCCGTGTCACGGCCACCAGGTCAGCGTGACCCTGGAAGCCGGCGGTCCCGGCGGGGCTGGTCAAGCGCCGAGGACAGACCCGCAATTATCTGCTGGCGCAAACAGGGCTGAAGAGGCGCCAAGGGTGCCGTGGCGCCAAGTTCAACCGTGGCGAGGTGCAGGCTGGATCGGTAAGGAGCAGCTGCGTTTCCTGGGGCCGGTGGTGGCCAGGGCTGCCTCTCCCGCGGGATCCTGCAGTTCTGCCCCGGACGGGCCCCCATTCCCCCCCCCCCCGGGGCCGCAGGGAGCTGCGGTGGGCTGGGGGCTTGGTTCACATTCAGCAGTGATGCTGGCGAGATGGGGTACGAGCAAGGAGGCAGCGGGCAGAGCCCGGGCGTCCCGCTCTGTGCCACATCCGCGGGAGCCTCTGCGGCAGGAGCTATGTGTTCGCTCCGGTCCCCCTTCAGCAGGGCAGCTATGGCGCCCCGAGACCCTGCGGCATCTTAGCGAGGCTCCTTGTTCGCCTCATGTTTGTCTTTGGGCTTTTCCTGGTAACAAGCATGGTGCCGGTGCAAAATGTGCGCGCACGCACACGCACACGCACACGCACATGTATGCATGCACACACGTGTGTGTGCACACATGCACATGCATGTGCACAAACATGCGCACACACATGCATGCATGCACATACATGCATGCACACATGCATGCACACGCACACACATATGCACACATGCACACACACATGCACGCATGCATACACACACACACACACACATATGCGCACACACATGCATGCATGCACATACATGCATGCACACATGCATGCACACGCACACACATATGCACACATGCACACACACATGCACGCATGCATCCACTGCCCCAAAAGCCTGCAGCCAGCATGCGGCTCTGCTCGGCAGGGCCAGCGCGGTGCTGCAGCCCTGGGGGCTCTGCATCAGCGCAGGGGCCCTGCCAGGCCTGGGGCAGTGGCGGCGCGCGGGACACTGCGTCCCCCCCCCCCCCCCCCCCTGGGTGCCCAGGCCGCCCCAGACAGCCCGCGGCACTGGCGAGGTGCTCGGCACCACCCGCATGTCTCCGAGGAGTAGGTGAGTGTGATGGAAGCAAAGTGCTCTCAGGGCTCCGAGTGAAACCTGCAGCTTTAATTAACCTGTCGCGGAAGGAGCTGCAGACAGTTATGCTAACGAACTGGCAACGTCAGCAGGTTGTTCCCTCYGCACGGTCCGGCTGTTCAGCTGCGCCGAGGCCGCGCTGGCTCAGTCTCGAGCGCCGACCCGGCCCCTCGCTGCCAGGGCTCCATCACCGAGCGTTTGCAGATGCAACATCCTGGCCCTGCACTGGCTCGGCAACGCGCTGCAGTCGCTCCCTCCTGTGCCAACGCGCAGCACTGGGCAAACACGACCCATCAGCCAGGGCTCCTGAGCGCAGCGCTGTGCCCGGAGGGGGACAAGCAAGGGCTGTAAACCCTTCCAGGCTGCGCTGTGCCTCGGCAAAGCTTGAAACCAGGACCAGCAGTGAAACGCCAAGACACTGATGTAGTCACGTGGAGAGTCGCGTAGGAACCTGGACGTGTGTGTGTGTGGGTGTGTGTGTGTGTGTGTGTGCGTGCGCGCGCGTGCATGTGCATGTGCACATATGCATGTGTGTGTGCATGCACAGGCATGTGTCTGCCCATGCACACGTGTGTTTGCACGTTTGCAGGCATATGCGTGTGTGTGAGCACACACACACACACACACACACCTGCGTGCACACCAGCCTCGATGCGCTCGCCATTCCCTGCCGCGTCTGTGGTTTAGCCCAATATCAGCATCGAGCCTTATTCCTCCCCCGCAGGAGGAGCAGCCTGGACCATCGGCCAGGCCCCAGCCCCGCCGGACACCAGGGTCCCTTCGCTGCTGGCGCGGCCAGGGCACCATCGAGCCCTGGGACCTTCCCGTTCCAGAAGAGAGGCGGCCACAGTGCCAACCACGAGCTGTGTCAGCGGCCGGGTCCCCAGGGGTCTGCTCCGGGTGGAGGCAGCACCGCGGCTCCCGAGCACACGGCGTGGCTGGATCACGCTGYGGCGGCGCATCGTGCACATCCTGCAGCGATGCAACATGCGGGAAGCGTCCCTGCGGCAGCTCRGTCTGGTGCAATGATAGGAGCGCTCGCGCGGTCCCAAACCCGGCTCCATCTGGCTGGCGCATTGGGATGTGCTGCCAGCACAGCTGTGTCAGCGCGCGCGGCGCTGCAGGAGCCCCGCAGGAGGTGAAGCAGCGTTCGAGTGTGCGTCTGAATCAAGTCATCACCGTTCCATGAAATGGAAAGATTTCTCTGCATTTAAAAGGTCTCTGCTAGCTGCTCTGCAGACAAATGTTAGCAAACCGCTCCGAAGCATGGAGCCGTTTCAGGGCTCGCTGACAAGGGAAGTTTCCAGCAAACAGGGAGGCCGATTCCTCCTTGATGTCTGCTGCCGCAGGGGGCCCCGCCGGAGCCCTTGGGAGACCCRGCCGTGCCGGGGAGCCGCAGGCTGCTTGGGGCCGCAGCGGCCGGGCGGCAGGTCCCCGCGGGGCGCAGGGCAGCAGCGCTCGGGCCACCCCACGGAGCCCCCGGCTCTGCTTAGCAGACGGGAGGAGAAATTATGCTTAAGCTAGTTCCCAGGCAGAAACGGAGCAGCCGCGCGGGGCTGTCTTCGTCCTGCGCTCGCTGCCCGCAGCCGGGACATCATCCCCGGTCCCGGCCCCGAGCCGGCAGCGCTCACTGCTCGCGCCTGGGGCCGGGCGCGGGAACCGACACAGCCCAAACCGGCCTTAGCCCTAATCCCGCACTGTAGCTGCTCTTCCCGCGGCTCCACGGCCTCGCGGGGTCCCGCCAGGACCGGGGGGGGGGGGGGGGGGGGGGCACAGCGACGTGAAACGCCTCGGCCAGGCAGCGCAGGCAGCGCGGAGCCGCAGGACGCTGGTGCCCATCTGCGTCCCGGGGCGTCAGCAGGCACCTGCAAGACCCACGCACCCGCGACCGGCTGCGTTGCCAACGTAGAAACACCAACTGAGGATGAATTTTGAAAATAACGTCTTTATTTTTAGTTGTGACTCAAAGGTCGGGGACCAGATTCTCTGCAGATGACTAAACACGATGATACCACCTCACATGGACAAGGTTTTCTGTACTGTTAAGTACCTTTTTCTTTCAGTTTGCAAGGTATTGGTACAGGTACTAGCGCTGTGCAATTATACACTCGGCATTTCCAGTTATCGGTGCACTGATGAGTTTTGTTTTGTTTTTTCCCAAGCTCTTTGGTTTGTCTCATTTAAGAGTGAACAAATCTTGTGCAGTATTCACATCTGTGCCTTGAATTAAAAAGTGAGCTGATAACCATGGTCGTCTTTATTACTTGTAGAGCATAGGTCAATTTTATAACAAAGCTACAGCAGAACAGATTTGCAATTGCTCATAAAGACACTGAACAACAACAAGAAGAGGAGGAGGACACTGGCCTTTATTAGCTCCTTGCTTTGAGAAATACATTAATCAAATGAAATTCAATTTTAAAAGACTCAAAGAGGCATATGTGAAAGGATTAGTCAATTGATGTGTAAATGAATTAACAGCTCAGATAGATAGGTGATTAATAGCAAAATCTGACTGTGAAAAATAGCCTATGAATAACCCAACATACAGCCTTGTCCACTGAAAAATGATCCAGTTTTTCCTGGCATCTCCAATAGCTAATATTTGTCACACTGGATAACATTTTTCATGCACGTAACTGAAGTAAAAGCCAAATACACGCATACAGCAGTGCTCCAGCAAACCACATTCTGCCTTTTATTGTACTTAGAACAGCCACAGATTTAAGATTACAGAGAGCTGAACACCAAGCATGAAGGTCTGTCCTGCACACAGGCAAGAGCCTGCAGGGGACCCAAGCATGGACTAAAAGAGTCAAAGCTAAATATTAGGCTTCCCCTAGTGTAGCATGACTGGTTTCTCTTCATCCTGCGTGCCAGACAGGCTTCTTTTTGGTTAATTCCAAGAACAGCTGTACAGAGAGGTCTGAGTCACGGTCCTCTCCCGGGCATGTCCAACCGTCTCCTCTTGGCCAAAGCAGCAGGATGCCACTTACTCACTCTCCAGTGTCCACAATATTTTAACATTTTAGGTCTCTATTTTCCTTATTCACCGTATTTAGGGCCAGGTCATGGTTCCAAAAGAAAAACAAAAAGTCTGTGCCACAATCCATCCGACGTCATGCTCTAGAGGCAGAATTTGGCCTCAGATGCTATTAATTTGGGCAAAACGCTACCGCTAATGAAAAGTGTCTGAAGAGATTACAGCGCCGCAGCTGCAATAACGGAACAGGCGGACGCTTCCCGGTAACCGCAAACCCCGCAGAGGACAAAGGTTAACAAAGCGGCAGCCAGGACCCCACGGGGACGGCGAGGGCTCGGCAGTGCCACGCGCGGGAGGCCGAAGGCTTAGCCCTCGCCTTGGGATCGCTTCACCCGGCGCGAGGGGTCCAGTGCCCGCACCGCGGCTCCGCTCGCTGCCYGACACGTGCTGCCGCCTGGGCACGACGCTCCCTTGCCTCCGGGAACGCGGCTGAGGGCTGCGAGTCCTCCCCGGGGAAAAGGCACCAGCAACGAGCTGCGGGCTTGTTGCAAAGAAAAAAATATATATCAATATGGAGAACTCTTATTACAGGGACGCGTTAACAAATAAGAACAGCTTTAACTTGCTGCRGAACACGAAACACCCGGCACGGAGAGCGGCGTGTTATAAAGCTGCCGCGGTTTTGTGTGCRCACAAAGTTACCGACATCTGCCCGAAAGCCGCCAGCGTGCGCCCCGCTCAGACCTCCGAAACCTGGTCAGAACCGAGCAAAAACCAAGCTTAAATTAAAAGCTTCCGCTGATATTGCCACGTACTGACCCATCTCCTGAAGGATATTCAGCTGCGCTGGGTGCTCTCTTGCAGCACTACACCAAATAGGGATCTTCGGGAACAGAAAACAGGATGCACCTCATATGTACGCCTTGAACAGATATATATATATATATATATATATATATGTTATTGAACCGTCTAAGGAGAGAGATCAGCGCGTGCCGTGACAGCCGCACACAGCGAGGAGCTGCCGAGACACTGTGATCGCAGAGGACCGTGCGAGGGACACCAGCTCTTCCCGGGGTGCTGCTGGCACCCCTGGGCAGGAGCAGGTGACTCCTCAGGTCTCATCTTGGCTCCCCTACGGACCACGGGACCGACTCCGGGCCGGAGCGGCGAGAGCTAAGCCACGACGGTGATGCGCATCCTCGCCTTCCTCCCCAGTCTGACCTGTGCCGTGTCTACCCGCCTGCGCCGCGCGTACRGACCTCGTGCTCCCGATGCCAAGCGTAAAGCTGCCTTCGACCTCTACGGGAAGGGAGCTAAAATGGTGCCAAGCACCTCAGAAACACCGCGCTCCCGCTCCAACCGGAGCGCCCGTGGCCTAGTTCTGACACTTTTATTAAACCAAACGCCCTGACGCCTGCAGCTGGGTGTTGGTACGCAGACTCGCCGAGCCAAGGTCTCGTTTTGTCGGCCCAGAGGAGTCCGGCCTGCCCATGCACGTAAAAGAAAAGAAACCCCATCGTTCCATCACGCTGACTCCTTCTGGCATTGTGCATCATTAAGGAGAAATTCCTTCTGCACCGCGTTTTGCACCCTTCACCTCCTGCGACTGTGCCCTTCCTCGTGAAAATGCTGCTCCGGGGCCAACATCTGTGCGCGTTCCTCGTCTTCCAGCTGCTGCCTCCGACGGGAGCCRGCGAGCTGAGCAGGAGCCGAGCTAACCCGGCGCAAAGGCCACCCGCTGCCGAGGCAGAGCAGAGCAGGTTCGGTGAAACGGAAGTGAGACCTGGACATGGTTTGCTCCCCAGGTCACGTTCGTCCCAGAGCAAACRGCTTCCTCCGTTCCCGGAGCTGAACGAAACCCTGCGAGCTGAACTGTCCATACCGAAGTCTTAGAGACAACTTCTACATGATTACATAGATGGGGAGACGCTCTTTGCTTTATTAAAGCAAAAGTAGGCATGAAAATGCAAAAGAAAACACAAAGTACAAAGAAACATGGCAGGATCTGGAGTTTGGTGTTTCTTACGCCTTTTTTCCAGTTCCTGCAGAAGCCAATGAAAATAAACAGAAAGAGAGTGTTAACCTCCCCGCAGCAAATACACAGAGGTGCTACTGATCCCGGCCCCCACGTCTGCCAGTAATTCCTCTAACAATACCATAAAAGGCCAGCATTTGAATTAAAAAAAAAAAAAGCAAGAATTCACTTCGATACTGAAGAGATACAGAACATAACCCCGATTCCCCACTGCAGTTTCCACGCACAGAAGCTTTGGGGTGYGGCTACGCCACCGGACGGGTGGTACTTCGGAGGAGCATGTGCGTCCTTCTTAATGCATACGTGGCTGGAGAGGCATCATGTGCATGAGCTGCATACGCCAGGCAGATGATTAAGGGGCAGCATCCTCCTTCTAAACCATCTTTCTTTCGCACTATGCTTTCACCAGCAAATTAGTGTTTGCAAACCGCTATTAAATTTGATTTCTTCCCAGTGTCCCAGCAGAGGGGTACCCAGCAGGTTACCTCCACTCTCACCAACTACTGAAAACTTCATCGACGTGAGCGTGTGCAAAATACAAAGCTCTCCAAAGCAGCTCTTTAGAGCGATCGTAAACATCCTCCTGTTGATGACGGACATCTGGGCATTATCAGCCCAGTTATTCATTGCACTCTTCTGCTAACAGCCAGGAAATCCTCAGGAAGAGAGGAATATATGTTGGCACTGCCAGGTCTTTTAACTGATTCATTTGCAAATATTAGTAGATCATATCAAAATTTAAAATGCTTGCAGTCCTCTAAAACAGGAAAAGCTACTGAGAACAGCAGTGTGTTGGCTGGCATTCAAGGAAGTTATCTGTTGACACTTATGTGAAGGGATTTCAGGAGAAATAGCATGATCAGAGCCACATACAGCAGGAGGGGAAAACTCGTAACTGTAAACAGAAATTCCCCCTTTGATTTTTTTGTTTGCCCTCCGCACGTCCCTCCTTTTAATGAAATCCCCATAGCATGATTGAAAAGCATCGAGAAAATTAAATGCTCGTATCCTTACTGAGACCTTGCATAGAACCCAAATGTACCGTAACGGCCTTTGCCCGAAGAGCTGGATCGCTATGCTCAACTCACGAAAGGTCCACGAAGCAGAGGAGTTCGCAGTTTCCTGCAYGGCAGAGTTGGGAGACTACGTATGTGGTGATCGGTTGGCTTAAACCTCCCAATTCTCCTCATTTTTAAAGACATTTGACAAACATGATTAGTTGGGATTACACAGAGGGAACACAACGCAACATCAAGCATTTGTCTAATTAGGTTCCCCTCTCAAAACGCCCGAATTTGGTGTGCATTTTTAGCGCTTCTGTGCTGGAGGACTGCAGCAGCCCGGCGCAGCTGCACCAACACCCGGTGCTTCGCCGTGCAGCAGTGAAACACCGCCGGCGAGCGAAACACAGGGAGCAAAGGCACCAATCCACCGTCTTACCGCGCCTGCACGCGGACCTTCCGCAGACGGCCGGCGGCCACGGTGCCGACCTCCTCCCAGGCCCGACCCGCGGCATGACGCCAGCCAAGGCTACCAACGCCGAAATACCGGGGGACAAGGGTTGGATCGCTCTGTGAAGCGCAGCCCGCCAAATAAACACCCCCAAACGCAGCCTCTGGGGGCGCCTGGGTCCCCCTGTGACCTTGAGGTGCCAAGTGGCGTCAAGCCAACGTCCACCTGCCTTGAAGACTCGAGCTCCCTCTCTGTAGTTCCTGACCGTCGAGTGATCAGCAGTTGAAGAAGAATTAACCTTGGACGTTCTCTGCTTTGACTGAATGCCCGTGTTTGCTGGAGCGTGTTCATCCGTCCTCGGGGCCGCGCTGCTCAGCTCGCAGCGGAAAGCCCGCAGGGACACGGAGGAGCGGGGAGGCGCGTGCGGGACGGCCTTGCTCGCGCTGCCAGCGACTGCTAACGTCAACGGGAGCCGCGTGCGCCGCAAAGACAGGGAAGAAGTCGCTTACGCTTTTCCTTTACAATTCCCTGAAACGCCATGGAAATACCRTGCCGTTTGCCACAACCGTCTCCCAAAGGACAGGATTAACCACAGAAGTCCCATGGCCTCGCGGAGGCTGAAGAGCCAGTCCCGGCTGCTTTGCTCCTGGGATGCTTGTCTGTTGGCACCGGAAAGACTCTGCAGAATGGTCCGGACACACGGAAGGAAAGTCGCCTAAGTGGCAAGTCTGGATCTTCAGCCACCCGATGGGAACAGAGCAGGCGGGGGGCGCAGGGGGGGGGACACCAGGAGCCAAAGGGAGCAGGGACAGCTGGAGGTTTGAGAGACTTCAGGCACTTGTGAAAGTGGGATACGGCTGTGTCGAGGAGGAAAGAAGCGGTTCGGAACTGGAATGTGACGGCTGAGCGTCCCGACTCCGTGGGCAGACCAAGGCCCRGCTTGCCAGGAAAAGCAGCCCAGGTGGAGAACAGCCAGCGGCAACCTTTGGGGGCTCCCAAGGTCCTAGTCCTCTCCAGCCCTTCTCCCGACACAGGAGCACTCCAGACACTCCTGTGGATCAGGCTTTCCCTAGCTAAGCCGACACCTCGTGCTCCTCCGAGCTGCTGGGAGCGCGGGTCCGCGGGGCCGTGCAACGGCAGGGCAGGCGGCAAGCGGGACGCCCCCCGGAGCAGACCTGCACCACGAGCGCGAGGCGGCCGTCCCACGCAGAAGCAGGTGCTGCAAATTCATCAGGTTGCAAATTCATCTCTTTCCCCCGACTCGTCTCTATTTCTCTACCGCAATGTTGGGACTCATCTGCTTCCCAGCACCATAATGCAAATAAAAAGTCCCGAAGGAGGCCAGAAAAGTAACCTGCTCCCAAACTTAGAGGTTCAACCTGCTTCTTGCCTCGTTTCGTTTTACAGAAAAAGAAAAAAAAAAAAACGACAGCTGGTGGCATTTCTCCCAATCCGTCATTCCCCATGGCACTGGGCCACGAAAAGTCACTGTGGAAAACACACAAACCGGAGCGTGTAAACATGGTGCCACTGACACTGTGTCACATCGTCATGTGTCACAACACACCGAGCCGGCCACATCCAGGCAGAAGCCATGGCAGGTAGTTCAGTTCAGAGGTACCACGGGAAAAAGAGAAATCAAAGGAATCCCAGCAGGCAGTAGCTTGTTACCGTCTATCTTCGCGGCACMGAGTCTCTTTAGAGGGGATTCCCCAAGGCACTGCAGCACAGTAGTGCAGAAAAAATAGGCAGGAGATGGCTGAAATGGGGGTGGCAGAATTGGGAGGTCCCCTCCGGCACATCACTGCGCGTGGAAGTAGATAGGTTTGACTTTTCCAGACAGGATCTTGGGAACCTGCACAGAGATGATCTCGGCCATCATTTCAGGGTAGTCCACGCTGACCATATGCGCCTTAATCAAAAGGTCAAATGTAAACTGATGCAGCTCCTTGGCAATCTAGGAAAGAAAGAAGGTCTGTTAAGTGAAAATCCTCTGTTAAGCGATTTCTCTGTGGAGGCGCTGAGAAGACATCAGCAGACACAACACATCAGGCCTGGACTTAGCTGTTACATGGGTAGTGAGGTCCAGAGAGCAGAAGCAGATCTCACTGCAGCACTTAGACGGCAGGTAGTCATCCCAAGGGTAAAGAAGGGAACTACCCAGCCTGGGAGCACGCAGCATATTTTGTCGTGTTCTTTCACGCTCAGAAATTACTCAGGTGTGCTTCCCACAAAAATGAGAGTGTATAAAAATGGCACTTTCTCACTCCTACAGAAACTTGCCATAATGTGTACGCAGATGCTGCTGAGTTCACTTATTAAGAATTACTTTTTGCTTGTAGACATACAACTGCATAGACATGGAGCTGATCCCCAGGAAATTGTAAGGTCATGCTTCACCAATAAAATTATAAGTCACAATAGAGAATTTGCTTTTACTGATGTAATCAGAGAAAATTCACAGAATGGCTGAGGTTGGAAGGGATCTTTAAAGGTCACGTAATCCAACCCTCCTGCTCAAGCAGGGTTGCTCAGGACCCTGTCCAGGCAGCTTTTGAATATCTCCAAGAGGGAGTTACAAGAGGGGTTACTGCAGGGAGTGAGACACAGTTAACGTTCACGTCCTGAGTAGGGTTAGTTGCTGTCTTTTCTCTGTTGCTTAATCTTGGAGCGTTCTGCAATACTGCCCTTGCAAATGTGTGTTAAACAGCAAACAGCGCACAGGAGGAGTCTGCGTAATCTGTGTGGCCTCTCCTGTGTCTGCTGCGGAAGCTTGCAAGGTGCATAGCAATAAGTAAGCTTATCTTAACAGAAATCAGTCAATCACAAATCAATCAAATCAGTCTGGTGTGCTTCTCTCTATGCACAGAAATGCTCCTGGGGTCGCACATGCGGAAGCTCTTGCCTCCTCTTCAGCTATTCCCGAACAGTGACGTGACGGCAGGTAACAGTACGGACATTTTTGCTGTCTCCTGCACATTTGTCTCCTCTGTTCTTTTAACAACAAGAGCATCTGGATATAATCAGGACAAAATCTGCCTCTAGGCTTTCACTCAGGGAGATGAGCAGGGCATATATACCATTAAAAGAAGAAAGCCATTAACGAAATAATTACAGGTAAGAATGTCATAAACACAGCGTTTATATGTTGAAGAGTTGTAACGCTATCTCCTGATGTTCTTGTTTCGGCAAGATTCCCTCTCGGCTGTGCTGCCGAAGCCCTCAGCTCCAAAGAACGCTGCTGACCCCCAGCTAAGGTGATTAGCRGCTGTGTACAGTCAGACGTTTCACTGTCCTCCCTTACCGGATGCACGGAGTCCAGGACCTTGGTGAGCTGGTAAAACCGCCGAGAGCAGGAGGTGGGATTCTTCCTCTTGCAAGCGATGATACGGTCAAGTTCCTTAATATAATTCATTCGAAGCTCATCGAAGAGCTTCTGGTTCTTCAGGCCATCCACTGGAACTTAACGGAACAAGGAGAGGAAACAGTAACAGTTGCCGAGAGAGTGGAGGAAAGAGAAAAGCAAGGAATAACAAGAAAACTGAGGAACTGGTCAGTGCAGACCTAACAGAACAGATTTCCCCATCAGCTCCGCTTCCACTACAGACCTCGGTCTGATGGGCTTGTTGGACCGCTGCTGGCCCCTTTAGCACGTGCTACAGACAGAAGCAGCGCAACAAGCACCAGTACGATCTTCCAGCTCAGCAGATCGCGCTCGGAGGTCCACGTCACGTTAGCCGTTAGGCCCGGGAGCAACCTCCCGCAGGAGCTGCATGGGGAGAAATGCTGCCGTTTGCAGCGGTGGGTGGGTGGGTGGCTGCAGGGCTGCACCCCTTCGGGTGTACCAGTGCGTGCACAGGCACAGGTAAAGCACCAGACACTTTGGGATGATGCAGCGTATAGCAACAGATAATTTGTTGAAGGAAGGATGCTAGCACTTACTAATACTGAAGAAGAGTAGAGCCTTCATACAGAGAAACTCCTGGGGTGTGATCTGAAGCCACCCAAACTCCTGAGAGAGGTGCCGCATCCTGACACATTGGCTGTACATTCTGGATTTGTGCATCCGGTATCTGGCAGGGGAAGACACACAATGAATGCGCTGGCAAGAAGACTGAAGTTTTGCTTGCGTGACACGCGTGGGTCGACATTTTCTGTCCGACCCAGCAACACCCAGCCTCGTCTGGCACATGCCGGCTGCAAGGGAGCTGAACTCCATCTCCAGGGGAATGCCGACAGCAATAGGCCTGAGTGYGGGAGAGAAAGTTTTCCAAAATACCCACGTGTAATCCCATCTGTCTGGAAAGAGGTAACTACCTGGGATTTGCAAGGTTCATTCAATCCTCTGCCTTCCTGAAAAATCACTGCAATGATCCACTAAACTGGGCTATCCAAAAGGGATGTGAAATCCTGCCTGAGCTCTCAGAGGGATCTGGTTTTGCTTATTTATTTACTATTTTTAAACTTTGCTACCTTAGTGTCAAGAAAACCTCCCCAACAGAGGGGAAAGAGCGGGGAGACGTGGTGTACGGAGAAAACGCAGCGCAAGGTGGTGGCGGCTGCCCTAGGGAAAACAGGGGCAGTATGAGGAAGCGACTGGGGAGAGGAAGATGATAAGGCACCCCAGGGAGCGATGCTGAGCCTCGATGTCAGCCCCAGGCTGTTCCCAACCTCCCCTGCCCTTGTTCCTCAGTAATACTGCAAAGGCTGCAAAAAAAAAAAAAAAAAGGCCCCGATATCGCTGCCGCTTTGGGGGGACGGAGCTGAGGGGAGCCGAGTGCCCTGGCAGAGCGCTCGTGCTGGGCAAGAGCTGCCACTGGGGCTTCTCAAACAGTGCAGCTGGGACACAGGAYCCTGTTTTGCCTGGTTTTTAATTTCCAGTTGCAGAAACAGAATCCAGTTTCATCGCCCCCGCTAGATAAAACACCTCTCCCCCAACTCTTTGCTTTCGTTCACGCTATTTGCTCACTCTAACAGACCAATCAAGCTGAAAACAGGAAACCAAGTCCCTGAAGAAAGAGGCAGGTCTATGTGCACCGGTTCTTTACAGCCAGCACCAGGGCTTTTTGCAGCCTGGATGGGAGTCAAACCGAAGGCAAAGTTGAGGGAAGGGCGGGAAGGTCCAGGAGAGGCATTGCAACTCCCCGGATTGCTCCTGGAGACTGCCGCAGAGCAGCTAGAGGGGAAAAAGCAGGACCCTCTTCAGCTTTCTCGGTCAGCTCTCAAAGCAAGATTACTCAAGCTGCACATTGCACAAGTGGCCTGTAAATAGCTCCCTTCTCTTGTTCTCCATTTCTCATCTAGTCTGACCCARACAAAACAACATTAGACTGTCGTTTTGTAGCACTTACTCGTTGAAGACCAAATCCGGAGCAAAGTAAAGCATCCTGGAGTTGACGTTGGTGAAAGATCTCCAACCCATGGCAAAAACCATAAGACCCATCCAAGAGTACTGGATTATAGACATCTGGTCGTCCACATGCAGGTTGCGAAATCCTGTAACAGAGCGACAGAGCAGCGTTACGAGCTCGCGTGGCGGGAGCACGCAGCTCCCAGGCCTGCGTTCACGCAGCACCGACCGCAGCAGCGCTCCCAGCCGAGCCGCGACTCGCCCGGACACCCGGCTGCCCCGGCTGCCGCAGCTGAGTCTCCTGCACCRTCAGCACCGGGCCCCGGCGCACCGCGAGGAAATCAGAAACCCGCACTTCAAGGGGGGGGGGAAGAGGATTCCCCAAACACAGGGAGGAGATAAAGGCCAGGTGAAAAAGGCACAAAGCGCTTTAAAGGAAAGGGGTGACAAGCTGTAGTAAGTGATATCCTCCCCCAAAGTCGCAAGGAATTTCACAAATCGTTTTCGAAGATTTTGCAAGTCCCAGTGAGATGAACAAACCTCATTCTGCTACAGGACAGACACAAAGACACAGCAGGATGTGGTTAAGCGACTTCCAAAGGCCACCGAGAAACAGAGCAATTGAGGCTCCTGAGCATTTCCAGCTCYCGGCAGCACCAAGTTCTTATTTTAGCACCATTCATTTCTAACAGGCACCAATTACAAAGCCAGGACTGACTGCTGCACTGTGTGCCTTACGCTATACGCTCATAACGCAAACCCTGAAATCTCTGCTCCAAAACATTTACAATCGCAGTGTGAGACGGTATGKCGAAGCAAGTGAAATAAACAGCCGAAGAGAATTTGCTTGCTTTGTTCCGTTAATGCAAAGAAACGGCTGAGCAGGAGCAGGAGCCCCAGACTGCAATACAATTCACCCTACCAAATTCTCCAGGCACTGAGGCAGAAGCAAGTCTTCATTAAGCAATTATCTCCTYTGGGTGAAATTCTGGCACTCAATGAAATCAATTGAAAATTTTCCATTTTTGTCAACAGCTGAGGACTTCACCAAAAGTAARTAAATGGGTTTTAATGTATAATACTGAAAGTCATCACCATAAGTACCCCAAAGCCTTATCACAAAGTGAACTTTGGATTGTCTATCATATACATAATACATTTATCTAATGAATAATTAAAATCTCTSCTGAATTGCAAGCTAAACAAAAATATCAATTCAACTCAAACTCATTTCCAGATGACGGTTCGCAGTTAAATCACAGGCATGTTTACAATCCACACGCGAACATGCCCTCAAACATTGTACTTTGTGAGTGTACTTAAAGAAATTTTTCTGGATATTTGTAAGTAGCCAAATGTAATCTGGTTTACAAGAAAATTCTGTGCTACTTCAATCAAAAGTTAAAGCAATTTTAACACCTTCAGTGTATAATTACTAGTTATTGAGGCAAGCGTCTGTCTCATGCTTGGGCAGCTGTCAACTTAAAATGAGCGCAAGTCATGTTTTATTGCTGACTAAAATTGCTTTAAGTTTGTACATTTTCCTTTCAGCTTTCATGTCACTGGACTGAAAAAATAAAACCTTCTGTGCAATGTCCTACTGAACTTGTAYAGGCAATTTTCCATTGTAAGGACTCTTAGCTACCTATTGACTATATATTAACCTTCAGGCAGCCACAACTATAGACTAGGCATTTGGATAACTCAAAGGCTTCATAAGTTAGTCACACTCGTTTCTAGCACCTGTCCAAGTCAGAATTTCATATTTAATTACAGTACTACATGCAATAAAAATCCTTTGTTACTCAGCCAATAAATCCGGTCAAAGAGGAATCCATTGTCTAGTAAAATTTAAGCCATTCACAAATGACTGGTCTTTTGAATTTTTTCCTGCGCAGTACTTGCTACTGTTTTCCTTACCTAGACTTTCTGAAAAGACRGGAAAAACCTGACATACTTGAAAAGAAGCCATGCTGTTTGCCCCCATACCAGAAACTTCACAGCGAGAAAGAAGTGATATATGATGCTGGGAATGCTCCTAGACTGGCACTTGAGTGATGAGGATAAACATTTGATCAGTCTGCTATACACTTATTTTCCCTCAAGTCCACAAGATTTTTTTTGTCCCCTTTTTAAATTGCTCATTGAAGGAAAAACATATCTTCTCCTCAGAAGGAATTAAAAGACAACTGGTGAGCTGTCCAGAGAAGCTGGTGAAGTCCATGGTTTTGCCTTGGACATCTTAGCTAGCAGAGAAGTATATGCTTCCTTCCTTGAACCRACCTCAGTGACGGATGCCTTTGGCCCTTCATGCTTGACTTGTGCATTTATTACACCAGAAGGCGCATGATAAACTCCTTCTTGCACCTTGCATCCAAGCGCACTCCAGCAGTTGGCCCGTTTGGCATAGGTACATACGCATGTACGTACATACGCACATGCATACACAGGCTGTAAGACTGGCAGCAAAGGCGAAGAGGAGTAAAGTGGGATGCAGGGGAAGTAGAAGCTGCTGTATTAAGCCAAAACCTGTAGGGGTGGAAGCTCGGCCCAGGAGAAGGGTGCAGGTCTACAGTGGGGTAGCAGGTCATTACAGGAGATATGCCCCCGTTTCAGCTGTTTGCCTGCTCTCTTCCTTGCTCTATAAAACAAAGAGTAAACACGAAAAAGTAGGTCAAACTGAAGCCTAACAATCAAGACTTCCTCCGCAGTTTGAAGGAAGCGCTAAAGGAAGACTCAGGGCTGACGAATCCAGATGCTGGCRCAGCATTCGGGGTTCGCCCGATGGACAGGCGCCGCGAGGACACAGACACGCCACTGTCTTCAGGCAAAAGCTGTTCCCCRCGAAAGGAGCTCGTAACCGCACAGAAAAGAGCATTCTGTGAATATGGCCATACTCATGAGAGCAGACGCTCTGTCTTCGGAAGAGATGCAAGAAATTCCCTATCATACGYTGGGCCCAAGAGCTGCCGTAGGGTCAGAAATTAATTGCAAAGGCCAGGACCAGGTGAGGGAGGAAGAAGGCAGATGCGAGGTGTCCCTCCTGCCTATATTTTGGGAGTGAGGCCCTTAAATCCTACCACCAAAGAGGAAACCTATACTCTATAAGCGAATTAAAGACAGAAAACATACCTGTACCGCTCACAGGGGGTTTTTAAACCTGCCCTGGCTGCACTTCTGCTGTCACTTCTGGTGGTGATGGACCTGCGCGATCCCCTCTGACGCAAGGGGAAGGGAAGAAGCTGGAGAGGCCAGACCCGCGGCCAAGAAGCGGCTGTAGTCTCGTTTTATTTGGGTCTTCTACAGGGAGAGACTAAAGAGAGGCAGGAGCTCTTCCGCCGAGCCACGGAGCGCACGAGGAGCGCGCGCCGAGCGGCTCCCGCAGGCGCTGCCGGGCTGGGAGGCGATGGTGCTCCTGCCCCTTGCTTCGGAGGGCGGCTGGCGGACAGGCCTCTTCTCCGAGCAGGCGAGACCCCGCGCGAAAGGGCGGACTGCACCCCGCAGAAGCTCAGCTGGCTTCTTGCAGGCCAGGGAACAACCAGGAAACGTCTGGTGGAGTCACAGTAACTGGAGACCGTTACGGGAGACTTCTGCTCCTGGAAGCCAGGATCCACCACTCTTCCTGGACAAAACATTTTGGGACGTCTTGTTCTGGGCCTGCCACGCACCTCTAGAGCTTCCTTGGGACCGTCAGTTGGCAGCGAGACGAGCTGGGTTGATTCTGCCTGTTGCTGTCGCTTCTCACGTTAACATTTCTCTGCCGGTAACTTTATTCTTTTCAGAGGTGTCCACGTTCAGGTTTTCCAGCTCATATGTACAGTCTCGCTCTGTTTTACAGTGTGACCTTTCAAATTTTAATCAATCCAGCAGTTTGTTCTAGAGCACTACAAAGGCCTTAATCAAAGTCCAGTGAATTCAGTGAAATTTAATTCCTACTTCTTATAAATGATCTTTCTCCTTTGCTTGGTTCAGCATCAATAGGAAGAAACATTCTGAAACATCAACATCTATGGCAGAACGTCTTCATTCTCCTTAACCCAATTCTGAGGTTATAGTCGTGGGTGTATGTAGGGAGCTCTGTGGTGTGTGTGCAAATCAGCGATCAAAAAAGCCTCTGCAGGTTTCAGTTTTCACCTACACACTAAGTCTGGGTTTCCCTCGAACACTGAATATCAGCTTTTCAACATATTTGTTGAAAGTTGCACCTAATCTTTGATATGAAAAGGGTTTTGGTACGCTTGTTCATTAGCTTGTAATTATGTTCACTAAAAAAAAAAATATTTGAGCACACTTTATCAATGTTTTAAGAATGGTATTTGAAGGCAACAGTCCTGCTGTTAAAGGCCTTAAAGTTTGCTTTCTGCTTGTCCAAAAAACAGGTTCTAGAATCACAGTGGCTGACATTTCTAAAAGAGAGCACTGATTTCAGTTTCCAATCTGAAACGCCTTTAAAGAAAAGGTTTCAAAAGGCAGATGCCTATCACTCCAGGAAACCTATCCCCTTCAGGTATCTTAGGTGTTCTATGGCCAAAATCACTGTAAAAGAAAACAAATAAAAATCTAATGCCATAATATCTAGTTAAGCTTTTAGTATTGGCATAGTTTGAACAGATCCAAATGATAGTTTTTACAGATAAAATTCATAGCAAAATTAAAATTAAATTTACTGATGATTTGAAAAAGCTGAAAGCATAACCATTTTCTTGCAAATAATTTTGAAGCAGCATAGTTTATCAACAGGTTCTTTATCTTCTCTCTTGATGTGCAGCTTTCTTTGTCAGAATGACATATTCCTAGGAGGTCAGCAATTTAAAACTTCATGTGTTACCATAAAGTAACATTTCTAATATAAATGAATACTCCTTTTGTATTCTGGAAATTCTGTTGTCCAGACAGTGGAAAAAGATTCTCAGTTAATTGTATCCTTATAGTTAAAGTGTGACTTACACACGCTATAAGGTAGCAAATTTCAAGCAGAAAACCAAGTAAACAAAATATCCTTAAAGCGCTAATTTAAATGCAAAGTACACAGAGATTTTTGCAGTACCTCTAATTACAGGAATATCTCCATTGATATTGTCTTATTTACAGTGCAGCGGCAGCTTGCACTGTCCCTTCCACCGGTCTGCTGCGAAGCAGACAGACGGACCCAAGCTGGTTTTCCCCATATACTCGCAATCCAATTTTTTTTTTTTATAGACTGATTTCCTAGCAGCTTCAGGAATGGACTGCAGACTTCTCATTTGCTGCCTTTTAAAATGATTTTTATACAAACATGTTTGAAAGCTAAACTTTTGGCAGCTGATCTAAATTAGCTGTAACTTCTTGTCTGAATTTCTCTATGTGGAACAAGGGGAACTCCCTCTACYTGCACTGAAATGGATGCATTTTATGGATTTAAACAGGTTTTGCAATTCTGTACTGCAGCAGCTTTCCTGAAAAGCTGTGGTTATTTAGTCTTTCCTTTCCGAGGAGACCACAACTTGACTCTATCTCGGCTGGCGGTGCTTCAGCGGCAGAGGGGCCGAAGGGCCGTGCATTAAACCTTCTCYGCAAGGCAGGCGCCGATACTGCTCCTGAGAGCGGCACGGTTCAGAAACGCTCCTGCTTGGCGCAGATTTCTCGGGGCTCTTCTGATTTCTGACCCTCTAGATATGACTAAAACCTTCTTACTGAAAAAGCGCAGCCCATCCCATCCCGTCCCATCCCCATGCRCCGCGTGAACTCCGGCTGCCGGGCACTGCGGTGCTCCCCCGGCGCGTCCTTGGCAGTCCTACCCCTTAAAAAAGCCTCCGGTCTCTCAATGGATTGCGAGAAAATCTTTTAGTACTGACAAAAACAATTTAAAACAGCGAAATTCAGTTATTTGAGCTTGTTTCCATTCTGCTTCCCTCTGCTTGGTTTTCACCTCAGTCACCCTTCTCCTGACCCTGCTGCGTGTCAGGCTGCCTAGCTAACTGCAGACCCCAGAGCTGAAAATACTTCTAGTTTATTAATCAAATTACAATTTAAATAAATTGCAGACAGCAATCGAACTATGGTTATCAGGTAGTATTTTAAAAATTTAAGCAAAGAGGTTTAAAAGCTAGCCCACTACGTCGCCACGCCAGCGGGTGCCCTACAGCAACGCGGTCCTTCTCGGAAAATATCATGACAGTGACCAAGCTGTGGATTTGTCGTTATTACTATTAAACTCCAGTGCTGTCACATGTCACAGAAATACTAGGAGAAAGCTGGGGAAAGCAGACTGCCCTTGCGCTCTGCTCCGGGCACGGCGAAGTCACCGGTCGCTTCGCGTTCCCACCGGCAGCGAGCTGCACGGGCTCGGCGCACGTCCGTACGCAGGGAGGTCCCTCCTCACGCTCATCACGGCTGTTTATTTCTGGCAGACACAGCGGGGGCGATGGGGACGGACTCACACCGCTCCCACGCAGACCTCTGACAGCCCGGCCAAGAAAACCTCGCCTGCACGAGCCTTCCTAGTCCTCCGGCCTGCTGAGGTGACTGCGGCTGTATTTTAACTTTCCGGGGAGCGGGTGAATATTCAAACATAAAAAGAATAGAATTAATTTTGCCTGGATGGCATAATTTCCATAGCGCTCTCCCAGCTGGACGGGGTGCAGTATTTCGGCCACACGTAGCCGCGTGCAAGCGCCGTTACGCTGCAGGGGCCGTTCCTGCAGCACGTGTCAAGCGCAGCAGCGTGAGGGATGTGGAGGCTGTAGATCAGTTTTAGCACAGAAGAGCAAAAGCCTCTGATGATGGGGTTGTTATGAAGAAAAACGTTTTTCAAAGCACTTTCACTTTCCCATTAGCACTATCTCAGTTTTACTATCTCAGCTTCCTAGTGAGGTTTGGTGGCGTCTCAAAGGACCTYTCTGAAGAAATCTTGATGTCTCACATAGGCAAGCCAGAAGGGAAAGTATGATTTGTCCCTGGTTTCACAAGCTAACTGAACCTTTTCTTACTCAAGAATATAAGAAATAGAATGGGCTATTCCTCATTTAAGTATATTTAAACTAAYAGGCCTCCTGGAACACCTGTACTTCTGCACAAATCGCTAAGTTTCTGGGAAAGTAAAAGATCTGACTACAGTTCATCACCAGCTTTTGGCATGTAGTAGAAAACTTTTTTCTCAGTTTCCTCCTTTGGTCATATCCTTGCACACAGACAGTAGGATCCCTGTCTTCTCTGACACCTCATCAAGAATAGGGCCACGGTGAGGAAAGTAGCTTTGTATCATCCCCATGATGCAGTCTCAGGGATGCTGGAAGTTGAACTAGGTCCCACTGCACTTAGTGTGATCTTGATTCTTACAATTTCATTTAGTCAGCTGGCAGATTATGAAATGCAATGGGCATGATAACCTCTATGCTCAAAACTAAAAAAGATTGTATTTAATGAAACGTATCTATCATGAGGATGTTCCCACTTATACCCCTGATAACAATTTCCAGTTGGAAACTTTCCAATCCTAACATACTCCCGTATCACAACTTTGAATACATTATAAATAAATTCCATCAGCCTGTAATGCACGATCAGCTTGACTGCCAAGAAAAAAGCCCTTGGGGATTTTGTATCTCTCCTTTGCTATTCAAAGATCAATGGGTTTGTGAAGTACAAAAATAGTAAGGAAGGATTTCTTGAAAATATCAAGAATGAGTAGAAGTTGGAAAAGAAATGGAATACAATCTTTTCCTTTTCTTCCATATAATTCAAGACTTAAAGTTTAGGCCAGAAGAAACTAGTATGCCAGTGACCAAAGAGAGAGGAAGAAGCAGACAGAGTCAAAGGATGAACTCTACTTTTCTTAAAAATGCACTCCCAGTAAAGTGCAATGAGAAAAGTGCAACACGTACTGCATCTTCATGTGGAAGCAGGTCGCCTCACCCATGAGTTCTGCAGCTATGATTTGATCGCAGAAACCAGGGCCTGGGAAGCTCTCTGATCCAAGATACAGGACTAAAAATCAGGTTTCTTCTTCTAGAGGTGAATGCAGATTTCCAAAAATGAAAAGGTTTGTGTGGAGTCCTGCAGCTCCAAACTGGGAAGACCTTCCATACTGAGCATTTCAACATCTCAAAGAGGAAGACCTCTGCTGCACCTCGTACGTCCTGTGGGAATACTGAACCTTGCAGCCTTGACGTGGCCATAGAAGAGAAAACCACCTCTTCCATACCCAGGATGCCCAAGAGCGAGGTTCTGGACCTTAACAAAGCTGGATGTCTGCAAACTTCCTGAGCTGGCTGTAGGACTGAAAGTTACAATGAGAGGCCAGAGCCTCTAAACTGAAAGCTTGGTTAATGAGGATGCCTTCTTAACCAGCATCGTTAGTCCCTCTAAGTGAATCCTGAAGTTCCTTAGCTTCTTCACTGGCTACATTAACCACTAGCGAAGACTGAACGAGTGAGAAGAYTGATATTTTACTCTCAGAAGGGAAAGACGGCATCTCATAACATCGCTGCAAGAGCAGGACTGCTAGCGACGCTRGAGTCTGACACACCTACCTGTCAGACCCAGACTGCCTCGTTCATTAGAGACCGCGGTGCCGGTGGAGGCTGATGGAGAGAGCACACAAGACCCCAAGCTCTCTGTCAGCGGGGTCCAGAGAGACTGAGCAGCCGAGTGCGTTAGATGCTGAAAGCCCRGATGTCATCCAGCAGAGGATACACAGCATCTCTCTGAAGGACAGAAAGCCTGCTTGTTGCCAATATCGGGACTATAGGAAAGGACCCAGAAAGCATTCCCAGGGCGATGGCGGCACGCCGGTTGGGAGGTGGAGGCAGATGACCTCCTCTTCCTTGCTCTGGTGCCCCAGCAGCTGGAGTCCGGGCTGCCAGAGGCCACAAGCAGTCGCTCTGAAAGGCTTTGGAGTCACCTACGCCTACCGAGAGGGCAACGGCATTCTGAGGGGCACGGCGTGGCCCCAGTGAAGTCGTGACTTCCAGGAAACCGACTAATGTCTTTAGAAATCATTTTTGTTTTTTTCCCTCTTTTCTTCTTCCTTTCCAGAAGCTGAAAGACTGGTTAATCATACTTCTTCTGGGGACAGAAACTCTCGGAGATACTAAAGACATTTAATATACTCTTTTCGCACAGGCATGTCTGGCCCAGGACAACTTCAACTGCAAAACCTCAGGAGAGGCAATTTTAGAGGAGGAGAAAAGGGGAAGTGGTTCTCGATGAGAAAATAAAAGAGCTAATATAGGAATTTCAAAATTTCAAAATTTGAGTATAGAAAGACAAAAAGCCACAAAGGTCAGAAGAGTTTCCCAAACAGAGGATCTTCAGCCTAAGTCTTGTAGGAAAAGTTATGCAAAAAAAAGAAAAAAAATTTTTCTCTCATCCCTCTCTCTTCTAAAAAAGAACAAAAAATGTAGGAAATGGTAATTAAAATAGATATAAAAAGGGGAAATCTACTGGGGAATTCTACAAAGAAAGAGGAACCCAAAAGGGAAAGACAAAACCACGAGGCCAAAAGCCAAGAACAGCAGAGGAGAAAGATATTGCGCTTAGAGTGTCTGCAAGGAACCGAGGAGGGATGTGCAAACTCCCCTCTCCGCCCTCAGCACAGAGCAAAGGGAAGGCTGCGCAGGGACGGGTAGGGTGGCACAGTGCCGGCACACATCGGAAAGCTAGGAAAGGAAGGAAAAGCTCCCGTGGCACGTGCGCACCCCCGGTATCAGCATGTACGTGGACGAGCACCTGATGGAGGGGGGCGGGTGACACCCTGGGTGAGCATTAGCTTTCACAAACTAACAACCACTCAAGTAACGATAATTACAGCAGTAATATTTCTGTATTGCTAATTGCATAGCATGGGTCACGATGCACAGAAACACATTTACAAAGCGGTTAATTTGCATACTACATGAAACCTTCATAATTCTCTGGTGTGGATTTCAGCAAAGTACATGCTAATGTTGTAGCAGCTGAAATGCACCTACTGCAGATGTGTACATTTAGTAAGGTTATACATACAGTCTTTACCCCATCTCCCTGCACATGAGTAGCACTGAAAAAGATGAAGAGATTACGGATGGAAGGGAATATAGTAAATGGGGGTAAAAGAGAGGGAAAAGAAGAAAACAAGTTTGTAGAAGGATTAGTAAATCAACTGAAATATGAAAAAGTAGGTCAAGAAACGAGGATGGAATTAGCTTCTTTGAATAAATGCCCATTTGGAAAAGGCCATGTTAGAGGTCTCAGGTCAAACAGCGGCCAAAAGGGAGTATTCTTGCCATTTCTAGCACAGGCAAGAACCCCCCCAAAACCTCTCGGGCTGTGCAGGTAGAAAGAGCAGGTGCCATGGAGGTATTTTGCCAGTTTTTGCTGCTCTGATTGGATGCAAAGCAATGGGGCATATGCATCATATGCCTTTGGAAGTATTTCAAGAAAGTGTTTTTACTGCAGTTACGGTACACAGATGTAACTATTTAATAACAAACAGACTCACATGCCTTTGTCAAGACATATTTAAAGTAACTGTATAAGAACTAATTGACCTCAGATTTTAAGGATGGGAACTTTTGCTGAGTTGCCCAGATAGCCTAATTAAGCTTTGTAGCAACTCAAACCCAAGCCTTAGCTACTTGCAGCTCAGTTTCCCAAATTTCAGTTTCACTTCATGAAACAGCACCCTTTTGATTCATCTAGAGAATTCACCCTCTCCTCCACGAGGAAAGATTAATACCATCATATAACTCCTCACGTGAGTTACATGATGGCGTCAATCTTTCGTTTAGACAGGAATTCTGCAGATTTAATTGAAACAGTGCTGGAAGTAGAGCAAAACCACTGCAGAGAGAAGAAAGCAGAGAAATCAGGACCCTGAAATTCTAATTAACAACAGCCATTTACAGGCAGAGGGGAAAAAGCAGCCTCACTATGTGATGCCACAAGCCAGGAGTCATCAGCAGGAGAGAAGCCCAAAGCGTAAGCTTCTGCATAGACTTGGTCCACCTCAATCACCCGTCCCATGAGCCAGCCACCAACGGGAGTCAACTCTGATGCTGCTGCAGTCCGGTCACAGACAAACCCCACAGACAGGCACCTTGTGAAAATGCTCCCCCAAGGAATGTTGTGATTTTGAGATACAGATTACACCACTCCCTTTGAAATCCACCCCGAGGGATGTCAGCAGGAGGGCTCTTAGGAATGCGACAGGAAAGAGAGGGCATTTGTTAATTCTCTTCCTCACCTGGCAAGGCTTTTGCCCATTTTACCACGTAGACCAGCTGCCTCTCCCCGAGCTCATTCAGACTGGTCAGCAGGTTGGAGAAGGAGTCAGGCTGGCTGTTGTCATGGCCAGCGCACACCACACCGGGCTCGATGGCTTCCAGGACGTTGAGGAAGATGGGCTGGCACTCGTACCCATCGATACGTGTCATCACCATCTTGGGGGCTTGCTCCTCTGCAGGGCTGGATGAGCTGCCTGCCTCAGGATCATCTTGTATCTTCAGGTTGCCCAGTTTCTTAAGCTTGCGGGCTGTGAAAAAAGACACATCTTAGCATGACATTTAAAAATTAAGCTTGAGTGTTCTTGGCTTCCAGCTCCATCACTTACATTTACAATGAAAGCAAAACTGATGAAGAACAGCAGCTACTTACTCAGTACACATAGACATCACCTAAGGACAAAAGGGAGTATATACTATGCAGGGATATTCAGTTGTTCATTAATCTTATATGGAAAAAAACAAGCATCATTTACATCCTCAACAGTGACTGGTTGCAGTTATGTGCAACTCAGTTATAAATGGAGAGGAGGGACTGGGAAAAACAGAGGAGAGGTAAAGTGATTCAGATAACTGCTCACATGCACTCAAAAAGGAAAGCAGCACAAGCAAGTAAACTCAGCATCTGATCACATTCTGCAGAAAACCTCACTACACTTGAATGTTGTCAGCTGGATAGTTCCACTCCACACCAGACTTCGGGCAGATGGGACGGGTACCCTGTCCTCACTTCTGTGAGACCAGGGCACTGTCCGCATGGAAATGCTTTTGACCTCACGAATTCACTGTAAGAGCAGGAAAATGCACCCAAGAGGAAGCTCCTATCTGAGTAGTGGCCTTCTCTCTGCACAGGATTCCTACCACACCTACTGCTGTGTAACCAGGCACGTCCAACTTCATTACTACTCTACAAATATATTACAGAAACTATATTTAAAAGGTTGGTAGGTGCTTCCATGGCTCTTTTCCTGGTATCTTCCCAGTCAACCCATGAAAAAAGAGAAGACGCAAGAAGTGGTGGTCTTGGTCCATTGGCCAGCTCCCAAAGGAGCTTTAGGGCAGAGGACTTGAGGGGTTCAGACTGCAGAGAGCAAACGAATGTGCCCACGTCGCCATAAGGAAGAGTCTCTCCTGGGGGTGCACCTGTTTCTTAATTACGAATGCTAGTTRGCAAACAAAACAGACCAGGAGCTTCAGATGCACGATTACAAAGTTCTTCGAGAGTTAGTGATTACCTAATTTGATCCTACATGACAGTGTTCAGCACAACACAGGTTGGCAGGCTATAGTAGATAGTAACTGCTTTCATCCTTAACAGGCTCCAAAAAACCCCTAATTAATTAGAGAAAAAAGCTGATTGCTTAATTCAAGCAAAGAATATAACATCAAACCCATTGTCCTTGGGGTTTTGGCTCCTACATTACATGATACTTATCTGAAATTTCCTTTCAGCTGTAATTAGAAAAATAAGCAGTGAAACATAAAAATGTCAAGCTAAAGTGCAGCTTTGTAAATCAATTCAAAACACTGCTCTTGAAGTAATGTACTTTGGATGATCTACTGTAAGTGTAATTAAGGCAGGCTGCTCTATAAAAAAAAGGAGGAGAAAACAGTAATAAAAACAAAAGAGCAACAGGAAAACAAGGCCATATGCAGTGAGACATGCTTCAGCAATTATTTGTGTGGGTCACAGGCCAAAGAGAAAACAAGAGCCTCTCCTCTCTCACTCCTCTAAAAATCTCARATAGCACATCCATCACCGGGCTTTGGCAAACCACGGTGCTCTCCTTCGTAACCTTGAGATTCCCGTCCGGCAGCGAGATCTCCTGGGAAAGGCATGGCACAGCTGTGCCCTGGAAGCTGCGTTTCTTCTTTGTTTTGGACAAGCAACAAGAAAAGACACAAGTGCGATACGCTGATTCCTCGCTTCTAAAAAACCTACCGCTAATCAAGGAAGGAGGCATCAGGGCTAACTCCATATGAGGTGAAAGCCATCTCTTATAGTTGTATTTGGCACTCGACTTTTAATGACAGGCGTGCTGGTAGGAAATAAGAGCTCGCAGGCTTAAAACACGAAATAAAAACCAAACTGTAACTTCCAAGGATGAATAATCAGTGCCAATAAAGTCCTATGTACAAATGAAGTCATACCTACACTGTATAAAACAAATATATAGCTTGGCTTAAATGTTATAATGTTTTTAATTGAACTATCTAGTGCTAAAAGAGATTCCACGAAGCAAGAAAAAAGGGCTCGCATGAGATTATAGGCATAAACCAAAGCACCAGGTGTCAGAAAGCAGTGAAGCTAGACAGCAACTATTCTTTTCAGAGGATCTTTATGTTTGTGTTTTACAGGAGCAGTTGTTCCACAGATCATTGAAATACTGATGTTATTAGTTGGAGAAAAGCTTCACAGGTGAAGATTAGATTATATTCAGTATAAAAATCTATAGCTTTTAGGAGGATTTCTCTAGGTTGTAAAACTGTTGTACTTAATCTATCCTGAAATTCAACTGCTGAAATGGCCCGCCTGGCCTTACTGGAATCTTACTTCACGTTTATTTTAAGTTTAAAAATATTGGAATCCAGATAGATATTTCAATCTTCTAACAAACACAGTTTCAAAGACAACAATTCTCCCATAGCAAAGACAAGTACTTCTGTCTTAATTTTGCTTCACCTCTGCAAAAGCCCTTTTGATGGCAGCCACTGCTCAGCATTTGATGGGGAACAAAAATACCTGGAACCAAGACTTAACACGTCAACATAAGAAGGAGCTGTTTCTTTCTACATATCTCTGAAATACTCTGACACCATCACAGACACGCAGTGTGGGATTCATCTCTTCTAATTTTACAAATCTGCAATGCTCATTAGCAAGACTCCCTTGATAACAGTGGACAGAAACAGATACTTGCAATGAATCTCCTCTTAAATGAGACATCCATTACACTTTTATTCTAGGACGAGTTAAGCCAGGCAGAGGTCTAGACTGCAGATGTCTGAACTACGGTGGGATGAACCCCAGCAGGTGCAACTGAAAACAACAAAAAATGAATCTGCTTTTGCTGTTACTAGAGAAAAAATCATTCAGGAAGCCTCATAATAGTGTTAAATGCACGGTACTGACAAGTCGCACATGCAGCACATCTGAAATTCTATTTTATTTTTGGTTTAGAAGGTATTTTTTTCTATTTGGAAAAAGCCCAGATGATGTAATATGCTTTGATATCATGGTAAAATACTCAGCACTGCAAAAGCCATTAGCGAGTACATTATAGAGCAATTGTAGAAGTTACACACATTTTAAGCAGCTTAACCTGGACGACTTTCAGCCAGGAGTTTCTGAAGAATTGGTCAAGGAATGCTCTGGGCTACTAATAGTGATTTTTAACAACTCTGGGAACTCTGAGAAGTTCTGGGGAACTGGAATAAAACTACTTTTGTATTAGAAATTACAAAGAACCCTTGTCAACTGTAGGCATGTCAGTCTGATTTCAGCTTCAGGCAAAATGACTGAAAAGCTGAAACAGGACTTGACTTATATTCTGCTCTTCAAATTATTTATTAACATCAATCAACAYTTGGCTTGCTGAAAACAGATCTCGTCAAGCTACCAGTTTTTTTGGCACGATAATTTTAATTGATAAAAAATAACAGTGCTGGTATAGTAGAACTGTTTAAGACATCTGACTCAATTTGGTTTGCATGAATCAAAAAAACAGAATGATATAAAATGAACATGCTACTGCTGAAATGATTTTATATCACCTGGCAGATATATCTCAAAACATAGCTATAAATGCTGGAACATTATCAAAGAGGTTTGGTTCTTATGAGGGCTGTTCTCAGCCCTCTGCTAATGAACATTTCTATTCATTCAAAAGGAAAATTAAATATTTCTACTAATGAAGTCTGTAGGACAATGCTAAAATGGGAATACAGTAATGAATGAAAAGGGCTGGTCACTGATCGGACTGATCAGGGTCTGCTGCTAAGCTCAGTCTACTCAAACGAATTGCATTTCACTGTAAACAGACACATCCAGCAACTAAAAACGTGAGCCATAYTCAAGGAGCAATGAACTCCATTCTCGGGAGCCTGAATTCACAAAAAAAGTTGATGGGTAAACACAAAAGCCCAGGCTGGCAGTATGATTCAGAGGCTGTAGGACTAATACGATCCCCAATCACGTAAAGGAGGAAAATATTGAGCTGAAGAGTGTCTTACCTCTGCTTTTAAGCACTGATGCTGCTGACAGTGGAAAGCTGTGACTGGACACTCACACTACAAGGGAGATGTTGGCAAACTGGAAAAGTCATAATAATAAAGACTAGAAAATACACTTTGGATCAAGGAAGTAAAGAACTTAACCTAGGTGGCGTCTTGGGCTTCCAGGGGATCTAAACAGTTGTTGCAATAGTCTTCTAGCCTGATAATCAACAAAATGAACTGAATCTTGCATGTTTGGGAGTTTTTGCTCGCAGGAGAATCTGGACATGAACCGCACACAGTGTTGCAATTAGGCAGAAGATTCACAGACAAAGCTGTTGGCTGAGSAGCAAAGTCCAACAACACAGACAGCTGGGAATTCAGGCCGTTGGCAGACATACGCGTAGTCTGCAGAACTGGAATAGCGTACGGGTCCCTGCATGCCAAGAATAAAATGCACTGGCAGCAAACGAACAGGAGCTGCCTTAAATTCGGAGCTGTGCAGTTCAGTACTGGTRCGCACTGACTGGGTGATGTGTATGGTCCAGACTGGAACAGGATAACGATGGCTGGATGCGTATGCGCATAACGGACACGGTTAATGCACGTCTGGATTGAAACGAACCAGTGGAACTGTGCAGATATCTAAATTTGTAACATGAAGAGGTACTGCAGGGCAGGGAGGAAGAAGCACTAGCAGAAGCGAGTAAAGGAAACCAGCATTATCACTTTTTTAAATGTTTTTCCTCTCTTTGGCTTTACAGTGTTGATCAGGAGAGAAGATTCTGTTTAATGGATTTCAGCTTTCAGGTCAGAGTGATCTCAATCAATAATGAAGTGCTTCGAAATATTGCCATTCTGTGCCAAAGCAGAGTCTCCTAARTAAGGCATTCAGTATGTCGCCTCCTCCTACCATAAAAAATACCCAGAGCTGCAGGTTTGCTGGTCACAGTCGGCTCTATTATACCTCCAAGTGACTGGTAATTAACAAGCAGTTAAGACCAACTGTCTGAGCCTGGAAGAGTTTTCAAACGCTGTGCCTTTCTACTGTGGGAGAAATAGCTGTGGACAAACTCATAGCATGCATGTTTTTAACAATTACTTTTAAACCAACATTAAAAACAAATGCAAAACAGACCAGGCAGAACGGGTCAGGGTGACCCAAAGAGCTTAAGAAAAAAAAAGGAGAGGGGGTGGAATCAGTATTAGCATTAATTTTGTCAGTGTGTCCTACAGAAGGGTTGCATTGATGGATGTCTGCTTTTATTTAAGGAAACTTCACCACAAAAAATAAGGGCATGCTTGTTTTGGATAGCATTACAAAGAGCCCTTCTGATGGTTGAGGACCGGAGAGCTAGGTTTGATTCCTCATCTCTGTCCTTCCTGGCACAAAGAAGTCCAGGAATCATATAGGCAATGCAATTACAGTGTTCCTATAGTGACCCTGTGAGGCTGACAAAGGAAGCGTTGAGGCATTCCTGAAGGAGTCTCCTTACTTTCCTAATGCCGATGACTAGGAGACCCAGGGCTACAGAACATCATCAGGTACCATAAAAAACAAACAAACAAGCAAACAAAAAAACCAAGTTTCATCATGAACTCCAGTAAGAACGAATGCATTCAGGCAGGAAGACTCCAACAGCCAGGATGTCTCCAAGAAAAGAGCCTCCTTTCCTCACGCTCATTCCCGACTGGGCTGGATGACACAGGACTAGATGGCAGGAGCAGTGAACAAGATACTGGAGAAATGAGATGGAGAGATACTCATTTGATAATATTAGCAAGCAAACTGGCTGCTTCGTCACCTCACTGGACACTTTCCTAGTGCTCAGAAATCCAGACGTGCCTTTGCACAAGCACTGCACACCACTTACAAAACGCTACAGCGATTCCCCCGTCAGCTGCCACAAAGCTCACACGTGACGGGATGGGGACTGGGGGGAAGGAGGGCAGAAGCTTTCGCAGCAGCGAGGCCACATACAGCAGCACCCATGGACTGACTGTGCAACGCTACAAGCCATCGGGGTTGACAAGAATCTCTTCCGCTCCGAAAACTGTCTAAACATGGTATTTTAACTTCATCCATCTGCTTCCTTGTATGTGTTCGGTCACATTTGCCAGCTTTGCTGATTAAAGCAAGTGCTCAGTGGTTTGCTTTAGCTTTCGTCTCGTGAACACCGCGGCTCAGTTTGGTGGGAAGGAGAGCTGGGGCGAGCTGGGGGAGCAGCCCTGGGCCCCYGCGAACCTCCCCTGCCGGCCACACGCGGCCAGGAACATCCCCTGCGGGACTCGCAGGCACAAAGAGCCAAAACAGAACAAACTCTACCCCACTTTTACAGTACCTTTCAAAGCAGAACTGGGCTTTGAATGAAAAATGAAAAGGTGAGCAACGCTTCTCGTGTTCCTGCATTGAGCCTCTGAACAAGCTCTTTGAGGTTTCCCGTGGCATCCTTGGATCTCGCGGAGCAGAACAGACCATTTCAGCTTCTGGACCACTTGCCCCCCCCCCCCACACCCATGCACCGATGCTCCGTTGTTTAACGAATTTGGTTTTTCTACTGCTGATCAGGAGGAAGCGAGAGAAGCTGCACCTCTGCATTTCCCCTCCTTCTCGGAGCCGGGTTACCACCGTTCCTTCAGATTTACTACCTGCTGCTGTAAAGGCAGACGTGAGCAGGCTGGTTCCTGCTCTGCTAAGCATGAGTGCTTGTTGGGACCCGAGCAGTAAGAATTGTTCGGGGGGAAAATAAAACCAAAGTCATTGCTCCTCGATGAGCCATAAAGCAGAACCTTTCCAGCAGCAAGCTCCTCAAGACTACTCACAGCACCCTAATGGCTCTCTAAGGCATTACGCATCTCAGCAACGGTACAAGCGTTTAAATTAAAACGCTTGCATATCTAACTAGCGAAGCGAAGACTCCTCCGCCTCCCTCTGTGCTGTCCCTGATGTTACCAGCGGCTTTCGTTTTCCATATAACATAGTTAGCACTTTGCTGCCAGAGGCCTTTCCATCACAGTCCAGCTCCACCAAGCCAGTTTTTCAGTGTATTTTCTTCCTCACTCCCATATCAAATAAACTAAATTTGCAGATGAGTCACCCAAAGGTACTTGAAAATAACTATATTTTAAAATTTTGTAAAGTTTTGAGGTAGACAGAAAGAAAGGCAGGTGCAGAGAATGTCAAAGCTTTTATATGGAAATTCAGAGGTTTCGGTCAGTAAAATACACCTGCTTGTAGGAAGATGAGAATAGTTTTGCATAATCTGGATTGTAGCTTTTAGATTTCAAACAAAACCTCAGATTTTGGAAGTGGACATTCTTTCAGGTTTTGATATAGCTACATATTTTCTAGCTTTTTATTTCTGGAGAAGAGCCACATTATAGCAAGGAGTTTTACTACTGGTACAGAAGCAACATCCATTTAGAGAAGAAAAATACTGGAGCCATACTTTTATGAAGAAAAATGCCCCTTTGCCTAATTCTGCCACTGAAAAATCATCTTAAAATGCGAGTGAGCTGTTCAAAGTGACTTTGGTATGAGTAAGAATCCAGCTTAACTGGCTGTTGATACAATTTTCCTGATTAACAAGGTTTTACATTAAGGAAGGGAATTTTTCCCGAAATGCAAACAGAAGTTTAATGAAATTCACAGTTCTGGCAATCGAAACTTGCAAAGCTTTCCTGAAGCTCATTATGCTCTATCAGCCTCATTTACTCAGACATTTACTATTAATATGCCAAGTACATTAATTATCAGCACGATTAGCCCTGGCTGCCCAAGAACGTCGCAAGGAAGCAGAAGATGCTGTTCATACGCTACCTCCAAGAGTCATTCCTGCTTCGTAGCATTTTCGCAGGCGACAGGAAGGGCAGTTTTTCCTTCTGAACTTGTCAATGGTGCAGTCGTTCCGGCTGGCACAAAGATACTTCTGTTTACCTAGAAAAATCAGAAGAAATGGCACATGGATGGTGGATACAAATCAGACCAGACTTACAAGCAGAAATGGGCTCATGTTTTCTCAGCATCACTCAACATCCAGCAAGCTCTTACCAAAGTCAATGGCACTGCTGCAGTTCATATTTCTATGTTAGCTTTGTGGTGTCTTTCCAAAAAACACCTTTCAGCTGTCACAGCTCTGCAACCCTCAGCTTGGAGGCTGAAAGCCAAGGCATGTAATTCAAACACGGCTTTGCCTCAGCTGGGAACCTGATGGTGAGAGCTGTTAAAGCAGCTTCCAGGCACTGGAGGCCAGGAAACAGAAAGCCTTACTCTCACAACCACTCCTCCTCCTCCTCCTCCTCCTCATCTGACTGGGGACGGAGACCTGCGGGAGCCACGTCAGGGGCCGGCGCTGCCAGCTGCCCACCCGCTCGCACGCGGGGTGAAGGACGGCATCGCTCCTCCACATTAAGAGGTCGGCTGCCTCTCCAGCCCGAAGCACTGACATCTCCCGCACGGTTCTAGAAAGGTGGAGCTGCCTCCTGGTCAAAAACCAAYGCAAGACAAAAAGCGGACTCCCCAGCTCGCTCCCAGCAGAAAAGTATGTCGGGAGTCGGTATCTTTTGGAAAAACGACACCATTCTTCATGCTATGGAAGTGGTTCATTGCCAGATATATATGCTTCGTATGAGAGCTGGCTACCTGAAATAGAGGTATATTCACCAAAATAGAGGTACAGTCACCGAAATAGAGGTATATTCACTAACGCTTTGCTAACATATGGCACCACTTCTCTCGGGCTGTTCTCCCTGTTGATAATTATGTCACTACACCTCTTTACAAGCACATTTCAGAGGCAGGAGAGCAGCTGTCAGAGGTAATATTTATCCAGATTTCTTCTTATTTTCTTTACCGCCTCGTTCTCTAGACATGCCAAGAATGAACTTTCCTTCTTGACTCATTTGTTTTCTTGTCAAGTCTAAACACGTTTACTGGATCGGGATTTATCCGATGTTCTTCATACCGTTCCARATGAAAACTAGTCTCACCAATTCACAGAGCTGCACACATTACAGATTCTGTAGAAGTAGACTAAACGGGAAGTCAGTCCATACCCAATTTAACCTGCATTTATTATCCTGAAAGTGTTTGCCTTCTGCATTCTTCAAGGAATATCCCTTCTGAGCCCATCAGAGGACCATTAAAAGGACAAGGTTTAATCTAACAACTTAATGTAAGCATTTTGACAGGAGATTCACCTTTGGTGCACTGATTTAACAACCCCACACCTCCTGCACACACATCYACAACATCTTAAGACATTAGCATCGGAAAAAGCGGCCAATCTTTTGGCCGTGCAGTAGTTATATATCATGTCGGCACCGTTTCTTGCTTCACCGTCGCCCTCCAAGCTCCAAGGACACGCTATGTTCTCCGCACTCCAGGTGACCGCGGCGCCCACAGAAGGTCCTACCGCTCCTCTCCTCCCCGCTGACCTCCAGCCTGACGTGCCCCTGTCTTTGGGCTGACGCTACCGACCTCCACCTGCAAAACCACGCCGCAGCCGGCAGCCGAGGTGCCACGCGGGAGCCATCAGAAGGCTCGGCGTCATCGCGAACCCCTCTCCCACCCCGCGCGCGCGCGCACGGCTACACCGGAGGGCTGAAAAACCACCGTGCACCTGAACTTCTCAGAACTGTCCCCGCTAAAAGCCGATCGTTACACCGCCCCCAAGGCCAGGAAACGTAACGGGGCCGGAGCGCGTCACCCGCGACACGTGACTCCTCGCTGGAGCCTTTTAACACCGTTCTCATCAGCACCTCTTCCTGCTCCCTCTCCCCCGGCTCATTAGCAGYGTTAAGGACACTTAGAAAAGCCTCAGAAGCAGAGACCACACAAAACCCCACTGAACACGAGCACCTTCCTCCCCTTCAACAGTTTATCGAGAAGGATGAGTAATCCACGACTTCAGCTGCAACCGGGTTACTCGGGGTTATTTTTGTGCCGGGGACAGGGGTGCTGAGGCCGCGTTCCCTCCGCTTGTCCTCTTCAGGGGCACGCGCCGACGGCAGCGGATGCTCTGCTTCCCRCGCGCCAGCACGGAGGGTGGTGAGCCGAGCCCCAGCTCCCCCTGCCCGTTCCCTCCCGGGCTCCCTGCAGGATTCCCATCTCGCAACAACACCGGGATGCTCCGGAGCCCGTCGGCATCATGCGCACGTGCGAGGCAAGCTGGGACCCGCGCTCACAGCACAGCCACTGCCCGAGCCGCGAAGGATGCCCCGGGGCCAGACCGAACCCCCRGCCGAGACCGGGACCGGGACTGGGACCGGGGGGTTCGGGGCATCCGAGACGCGGCAGCCAGGCTGCTCTCCCGGCCCAGCACCTCGCACGGGGGACGCACTCGAGAACGAGCGGCAGCAGACGATGCCGGCAGCGACTGGCAGCCGCTTTCTGCACCAAGGAAAAGGCACAGGGCGACGGATCACCCTTCCGCCAGCCCGGAGGCGGTGGACGGCTTCGGTGCGCGCCTGCTCTCTCAGACCATTACGCACAGAAATGTGCATATGCAAAAACTCTGTCTTACATTTTGCTTCCTCGCCAGTGGGCTCCGACAAATGCAAGCTTTTAGGTTCAGTCCACAACGTGCCCAATGGTCATGGCACAGCGATTTTGCTGAAACGGCCAGGGCTTACTTCCTGGTTCACAAAATAAACCCCTTCAGACAGAAAAGCTTTCTGTTAGCTGTACATACAGAGCTTGGCACTGCGCATCTTAAGCTGTTAGCTATTAACCCAAAGGGGGAAAAAGGTAATAGCAAAATTATTCACGCATCTCCCTCTGCTCAGTATGAGGGTAAGGTGTTTGCTCATCCGGCGCTGAACCCCAGGGAAATAGAGATTTCCCTTTTAATTGCTGGCGAACCCTGGAGTTGTCCCACCCCACGCTCAGCCGTGGCCGGGAGCGCGCTGGCGGGGCCGTGCCGCGCGGACCGAGGCACGTCCGACCTGGGCAGGTCTGCTGGACGGCCAGCGGCCGCGGCCCCAGGGGCAGCGCACCCACCGGCACCGCGCCGTKCATCCTCCTCCTCCTCCTCCTCCCGCCGGGAAGGGGCAACACGGGAAGCGGTGCGACCCACGACGTGTTCCGGCACGCGGGAGACAGCAAAGCCCAGGGAACAGTGGGGAGCGGCTTGGATACAAAGCGGCTCCGTCCAGCTTAAGTACCTTCTCCTGTACAGAGAGGTTCCTAAATTTCAGCATCATTTACTCTCTTCATTTAAGAACAAGCTGGCAAATCTGAAATCAACTGTTCTTTATTTAAAGAAAAATGTGCTATTTTTTGTTTCATTGGGTTTAACACTGGAATGATTTTTTTCCTCTTTTGCACCTGGCAAAGAATAGAGACATGTACTATAATACTCCTAACCAGAGACTGCAGCTTTGCAAACCTCTAGGTACAGTTCTAAACTTTAAACATATTCTCCTGTTATATCCAGCAGTCCAGCTCTTTGCAGAATCAAGCAGTTACGCTGTCTTTACAACGTCCTTTTTTTAAAATCACTTTCTTACTGAAAGTAGTCCTGAAGACATTTTACAATGTCTCTTTTTCTACCCACACAGGAGAAACAAGAGAAGTTATTTTTGATCAGGTTTCGGAACAAAAAAATTCAGTTAGTCTAAACAGCCCTTACCTGCTAATCTAATTCTGTTTCCTGGAATTTAGCAAACTACAATCATTGGTGCATACATCAAGAAAGGGCTTATGCTCATTCTGAAACCACACAAAAAATAACTGGCAAGAATAAGCAATACTTATGCTAAATTACCTCCTATTACAAAAACATCAGTGTTCGCTATTTAAAATTTTACCGGTCTTTTGTTTGCTGCACCAGGGCGATGGAAATCTCGCCGAGCGACAGAGGTGCTAGAGGCCAGGACTCCCTGGCACCTGCTCCAGGCCTGATCTCCCGCCTGCCCCAGCGAAGAAGCACAGGGCTGCCCACGCCGCCACGCTCCGAGGACAGAATCACTTAAAAGCATCAGAACACCCCGGCCCCCCGCTTGTCCCTCCCCACGCTGCAGCCCCCGGACGGGGATGCTGGCAACTGCTCAGGATCAGATATGGTTGCTCAGTCCAGAGAAGTTATTTAACTAAAAGCCTGTTGCCGCAGGAAGTGTCGTGCCTAGCGTAGCATCGTCTTCCAGAAAGCAAAGTAATCCATGCCAACATCTGGATTAAGATTTACAATCGTGGATGTGAAAACCCATTAAATACCTTTTCGATGAGAAATTATATTCTCATATTTCAAGGCATAAACCAAAATCTAACTGCTAGGGAATAAGATCAAGCTTTCTGAGAGAGCAAATCCCCCAGTCCAGAATCTCATGCAACTGCAGGTTTTCTAGCACTTTCCTTTAAAACTTCTGGTTCCAGTTGCTGTCATGAACTGGGATATGGCAACGGCTGAGTCTACCAGTTTGATACTGGGACTGCTTTAAAGTACTTAGCTTACGCTCCCATTAGAAATAACCCAAGAAGACAAAGCTATTTAGCTTTTCGGATCCAGCAATAAGCCACTATTAATAAACTATCTTTGCAAAGTAGTTTTGTTAACAGTCACCCATAATTACTGAAAGACTGAAGAAAATAAAAAAGAAAAATTTCGAGCACCATTTCGACCCAGTGCGATGTCAGGCACTGCCATTTTATTTTTGGAGCAGGGATTTTAGCAGCCTGCGCCATAAAAGCATGCAGGCTCAGCATGGGAGGCTGGCTGTCGGAAGAGCAAAAAGGAACTTGTCCAGGGAACCAAAAATGATGGTCCACAAGCGTAAACATTAGCTAGCCAGAGYGAGACAAGTATGGAAGCAGCTACAGATGCTGCATACTAATAGCACGTGCAGCTAACAGCTCAGTATAGGCAGACCACCCAGCAATAAGAAGGCTGGAGCAAGCCAGGGGTAACCTACAAGCTGTGAAAGTGAGTAACTACAGGATTGTGCAAACTTAAGAAGCTATAAAGAAGCTTAAATCCAGTGAGCAAAAACGTTTTAGCTGTTTGACCCTCTGGCAACAAGATAATACCATCATGTTTTAGCTCTCTAAAGTGTTCAGAGTTAAAATGTCCACTTCAAACTCCAACCAATGCCAGGTCTGACTATCCACGGGCTGAAAAGCAGACCAGATAACTTGCTTGAGCGACAACTGAAGCAGTGAGTAGCTGCCAGTTACCAGAACGGTGCAGAGAGACGTCATCACAGCATCACAGATGGCTGAGRTTGGCAGGGACCTCCGGAGATCGTCTAGTGCAACCCCCTGCTGAAGCAGGGTCACCTAGAGCAGGTCACACTTCTGCGTGTGATGATGTACCAGGTCACCCGAAGGGAAGCACCGCTGCGCTGGGCTGAAGGGAGCTTGTCTGAGGAAGGCAGAGGGGAGAAAAGCAGTTTCTCCTGGTAGACAGAGCAGGAGACAAGCAACGGGCTGTGCTAGGAGTGCCTGAGGTTTGGCAGCTCTAGTTATTCCACTTTCTGCTCGTCACACGGACCTTTAGGGCCAAGAGAGCCCAAAGCGGACCGAGAAGCCATCCACCAAAGCAGGAATGTCATGGTGCTGTACTACCAAGAAAGCATTTTGCAGACTCTTTGGTATACTGTCAGATCAGCCAAGAGAAGGAGAAAGAATTTTAAAACATGGTGATGGTCTCTGAAAACAGTTCATTTAAACTTGTCGTCATCTTGAGAACTGGCAAGAAAGTGTTGAGTTGGCCCTAATACACTGCTCTGGTGAAAGGCTAATCCACCGCATGTCAGAATGCAGAACAGCAAGTCGCATGTATGATTACAAAAATCAGGCTGTCCATCTTCCAAGTCCACATTAGAGCTGAAGAATCTGCATGGTGGGTCTTAGAGCTTGCCCATATTTAACCTGGTCTTACGTAGGTCTTGGGAGAGTTCACAAACCCAGACACCTGACAGACTGACGACAAGTAAACATTCATGTCTTTCCTATTAACTGTTCCAGCATCTTGTTGGAAGAACTGGCTGGACTTGAACTTGCAAAAAAAAAAAAAGAAGAAGAAGAAGAAGAAGAAGAAAATTCTTAAACTTCCCTGAATTATTATCAGATAAGCGCAGTATTAGCCAAAAAATATGAAAAATAGAAAAACCATGGGTCTAGTTATTCCCCATTCCCTATGAGGTGATCTGTTTGTTTTGCTCTTCAGTTCACAGCACCTTGCTTCTCCTGCCCTTTGGAAGATGCTGGTTTACATTAGTAACAGGAAGGAAACAAAGGCAGAAGGAAGGGTTTTTTTCTTATCTGTGAAGCTTTTGGAAACATTTTACAATTGCAGGTCAAAAGGTGCCCTAAGGTTTTCAGAGATACATTTTACGGACTTTAAAACCTAAGAACACACTGAAATATCAGCTTTCAAGATTGTTCCTCATCTTGAGGAAGGAAAGGTCTGGCTGGAAAATCACCAAGAGTAAGACAGAAATCATCACCTACCATTACCCCGTGTTCATTTTCCACAAATGAGCCTGATTTACTGTCTCCTCCCCAAAAAAGCTATACCCATGCACCTCAGGGTAACATAAGATGTAACCCAATGCTCCCTAGCTCTAATTATTCAATACATAAAATGCACTTACACTGCATTTTATTGCCAAAGGCTCAGAGGCACAAAACCATGAAGAGTTCTGCCTTTGCTTGCACCCCACGACTAGGTGAAATCCAAAGAAACTGCTTCCTATTAATTTCTTTATAATACCCACCTAAATCATTTCTGAACTTGGAAATTGCCAGAACACAGCTAAGAAAGCAGAGAAGACAGATAAACAGAAACAAAGCCGCTAGAAGTTTAGTGTAGAGGTGCGGCCCCCGGAATTAAGTCCTATTATCTAAAAGAGCGGGATGAGGAAGCTTCCTAGCTTGTCAAGTCGCCAGCTCCCTCCCCTTGCCCGATCGCCGAGGACTGTTTGCTTTCACTTGCACTTCACTGCTCTCCTCCCTCCCTCCCGTTCTCCGCGTTTGCAGCCGTGGTTCCTTCTGCTGCCCAGGAACCACGAGCGCTCGTGCGCCCGGCCAGCATGCCCCTGCGGGCTGAGCAGGACCACCTTCCCCTCGCTTCCCATGCTCCGTCAGACCAGACCTACCGGCCCCCCATCTGTAGTGGGTGCACAGGTCAGTTAACACCCTTACATAAAAATAAATAAATCCCAGAGCAGAGATCTTTTTTCCAGGCAGAAGAACCTGCCAGGAGGGAACACAGCACCATGCGCTGCTGCAAGCTGGCGTACGCCCCCGACATCCACTACCAGATCCTGCACAGCCAAAACCTTCCGACCCTCCGCTACGCCCCGAGGCTCAAAAATAAGAAGAGGAGTAAACACTGTTTAAATTCACCATCTATCACAACCAAGAAAGGGAATGACGACACGATACAGGACTCAGAGCAGCTCGAGCAGGCCGGGCTGCGAGCTCTCTGTCTCCCCGTCTCTCCCCGTCCCCCCGACCGAGCGACTCACGACCCTCGTCCGCACGGCTCTCCTCTACACAGGACGGCTTCGACCCTGACGCAGAAGGAGGAGCGGTGCCCTGGCACTCATCAGCTGACACCAAATATTTCACCAACGACTTACCTGGCAAGGAGCGCCAAGGCTCCGCTTGCTACAAATCAACAGCAACTTGCTGACTTAAACAGACCTGTGCTATTTACTCTGGCTGCACAGCCAACCCGCTTGGCATAACACAGAGCTGGTCTATAGCAGAGAGACATACCTGCAAATGATCTACTTAGGAAAAATATGCCAAACCTACTATTTTTTAATATTATTAGTATGGCAAGTGGATGTTTTTGGTGTAAAAGTCCTCTGCGACACAGCCCTGAGTCTTCTCTGAGCTAGTGCTGGCAGGTTCAGAGGAGTCACTCCTGGCATGCGTGATGCACGAAGGAAAATGAAGCTCTGGAAATGCACTCGGTAATTCTGGAATTAGTCTAGAAGCAGTGTTCTGACAAAGGCAGGCGAGAACCCATCAGCCTGCGACAATGAATTAACCAGCCCATCGTGCATCCGCCCTCCCGAACTGATTTTAACCCCCGCCCTGCCCTTGGAAGCATGCTGTTGTTTCCTTGTTCCTATTAGCCTAGGCAATGCGGCAGCACAACGCAGGCTTCCAGGCTTCACCTCGCTTCTTCTGCTCCTAATTACGACCTCCATTTTACAGATGGGTGAAGCCCGACGTGGGGAAGCAAACGTTCACAGGGTGTTAAGTCAAGGACAGAGGCCACCGCGTGCTGATTCCTAGTGCYGGTCACTGGCTTGGTAACTGCACTGCCTCCCTCTTCCAGCAATATCATAGCCTGTAAGACTGATGTCTGCTGTGCTGGTGCACTGAATAAATTGTTTTTACACTGAGGAAGAATTATGATTTGTACRTTGAATACTCCAGAAAACAAGTCAGAAGAGCGATTTATGGGCATATTATATTACCGGACAGTTAAGCTTCCACAATAAACAGTCTCACTCTGCTGCCATGGAATCATTATTCTTAAGTGTAGTTATAAAAAGTGAAATTACTGACCCACCAGCCTAAGAAAAGAGCTGGACTAGTTCCTTCTATATTCTAATTACCAAGGAAAGACAGCGTAAGGATTGTGTCTGTTGTGACGGAGTATCTGGGCTCACACTTATCTCCGGAGAGCCTGGCACTACCGAGCTGAACATGAAGGAGAAGCTGCTTTCACAAAGGTTGGACCTGGGACGCAAAGAGCAGAGCACAAACCTTGGCAGACAGATGATTCTGCTGTACAAGAAGTGCTGCTGTTTTGCAGGTATTCAGAGAAATGATCCTCTGAAGGGGAAGCAAGAGAGGGATAGCTTCCAGTAAATTAGGACTTGTGGGTCTAAGATCACAGGAGGGCTGATGGGAATTCAGAGAACCCTTGAGAGTCAAGGGGAAAAGCAGGAACTGACTACTCTGGAGCCTAACTCGGTCACTTAGATAATCAAATACTGAAAAGGACCATGTTATGGCATGTTGTTTTGGCTACTTTTTGAGGACAATCTATAATGTGCAATGACAAACGTATGTTAAAGAAATCAGTTTATCCATGAAGTTTCTCCTTTAACATTTTAAGAGACCTTAGAGATCTACCATGCTTTGTCCCTGTCCCTCTGACCTTGGTCTCCTCGGCTTGGCAGGTTCCCCAAAGCAAGCAAGGCTGCTTAACTTCAACAGGAGGAAAACATATCACGATGCTGCAAATGCCTCCAGTGCTTATATGTTAAATAATTCACTGCTAATGAAGAACTCGTGTCAGTATTACTTGGCTCTTAGGCTACTTTGGTGGAGAAACCCAGCACTTGGGGGTGAGAGTGATTTTGCCCTCCTCTCTGTATATGCATTACCTTCAGCTGCCCGTTTGAAGAAGACTTTGCAGCTGCCACAAGTGAGGGCTCCATAGTGGCACCCAGATGCTTCATCACCACAGATCAGGCAAGTCTTCTGAGGTGGAAAGTAATAGTCAATGGGCAAGACGTGTTCACACCCAGCATCCAACCTGCAGAGTAAAACAGAAAGAGAACAGGGAAGGGATTAGCAAATAAGGTCGAGCTACTGGTGAGCACAGTGGATGGTGCTTGGGAGAACATTCATGGCAAAATCCCGAATTCGAGAGACGTGACAAACCAAGCGTCGATCAGAAAGAAGGCAGGAAACAACGGAGCCAAGCCTCACTCTGAATACGCGGGAAGTCCACGCGGGGATCCCTCCCTTGACGTTGCCCCAGGTACAGGGTGTGACTGGGAGAAGGTACAGGCGTGGTGCCTTCAACCGCCATGTGACTGCCCTGCCTATGAAAGGGAGACCACTGGGACTCGCTGTTGCACTGCTAACTTGGTTTTGGCTTCAGTAGTGTGGCTACTCACATCAAAAAAGGACTTTCCATGATCATTAAGCTATTTGATCCAAATCCATTAAAGCCACTGTTGTCACTTCACTACAGATGAATTTATTATTTTGATTCTCAATTTAAACAAATGATTTTCTACCAAGCCATCAAACTCCGTTAAGCTACTCCTTTCTTTTTGCTTTTGTTCTTGCTGGTTTTCTACCCATCCCCTCTTTGAATACCCTGCAACTGCTAGACTGAACTTCCTTCTAGGACTCTGTCCATCCACATGACTACTAAATAAARCCAGGAACCTCTGGTGAAAACACAATGCATTTGCCGTGAATATGTTTATTCTCCTGTTTATACCCATCCCACGACTAAAAGCGCTGTGCCTCTACTTCTCGCCAGTCACATGCAGCACATTCAGAGTAACGTCACCAGGGACCCTGCCACAGACCAGACCAGCATCCAGAGCAGAGCGTGGGCCAACCAACCACCGAACGGCAGGAACAAACTCCCGATCCAAAAATAAAATGTGCAGGAGCTGTCATATAATAATTAGAATTAACTGCTGGAAGTGGGTCACAGTGGATTATTTAGCTTCATATTTTCCACTCATCAGCTCAGTAGTCCAAAAGAGACATTTTGTGATCTTCATTCTGGGTAGTTGGAAGCAAGGACTGGGGTGGAAAACAGCTCCTAACTGATGCAGAGCACCGACTCCCGCGAAGACCTGGGTCTCCTCTGCCTGCGATCTCGTTCAAGTCGTGGTGGAGAAGCACAAAGTGCCTCCTCTGGCCCTTGCACAGCTCAGAGATGCTGAACAAAATGCCAGGACGGAGATGGCACCGGAGAGCTCAGAGCTGGAGCCGTCCCGCACCTCCTACCCGTCCCTGGCCAGCAAAGCCCGCGACTCCCGTGGAGCAGCGAACGCGCAGGAGAGGAACCACGTCTGCACCGTCCCAGGAATGTGGGAAGGATGTCACCTGCCGGGAGGCAGCACGGCGCCTTTCTGCAGAGCAGAGCTGCTCCACAGTGCCCTCCGTCACGAGGTTTAACTAACCTAACCATCCGCTGCATGAAGAGCGGTGTGGAGGGAGACACTTTGAAAACTTGCGCTCTCATCCAGCCGTTTCCCCTATTAATCTGCACGCCCAAGCCTCTTTTCTGACGGCTGGCACCGGGTCCCTTCTGAGACACACTGGGCATTACCACGTATTTGTTTGACCAGATACACTGAGAAGGTGCTTTTTTGGAAGACACGGTGGCAGCAGAAGTGCTTATCACAGTTACCAGCCAATGCATGTCCAGGCAGTATGGAAAACAGTAATATTTTGAATTACTAGCTAAAACTGGCTTTCTGTAAAAACTCTGGACTAGGCAATTAACTTCTAGTAATCAATAAGTCATTGCAATTTTTTGCTTTAAATTATACCTGTTTTTGGTTTCTGGTGTTGTTTGACTGTTTGAGTACACTGCCGTTAGGAGCAAGCTCCCAGAAACCCAATTACGTTACGAGGGCACGTGATGGTGCCGGGACTTCTTCACCTGCAAAGAATCGTTCTGCTCAGACAAGTCCATCTGGACCCCGGCATGAATACACAGCAGAGGGAACAGAAATCCTCTGAAGCGGGCCTGGAGGGATGGCGGCCAAAAACCCCGCTGCCCTGCAGCACGCGCGGCCGGACACCGAGCAGAGCGCGGCAGCACCAGCCCGGTGCACAGACCCTGCCCRGGAGCCTTCCATGGGGCGGCAACGTTCAAGGAGAACRCCTAAGGAGAACTGCGTCAGGCACRTCGATATACGCGCTTAAAGCAGCTGCCTGGCTAAAATCTTTTGTTTAGACATTCTAATTCTGGTAGAAGAGCAGCTTCTTTTGGTTCAAATTGCCCATTCTCCTGCATTCAAAAGACTTAAGTTAATCTGAGCAAAGACAGCTTTTAAACTAGAAAAAATGTGCCCTCACACAAAAACCTAGTTCAATTAAGAGTACCACTGCAGTTCGCCCTCGATGCAGGTAACGGCCATGATTGCTGAAGGAAACGTCTTTTCTAAAACTCTAACCGTGAAAGTAAAGTATGAAATGGTGCAATTATTGGCGAGATCAAAAATGAGGCTCATCTTTGTCTTCTGATCTTGCTGCCGGTTGCATCCTCCAAGAGTGCTGCTATCTTATACTCCTCATCTCAGAGCTATGCAGGTTCTGCCTAAATTGTAGGTTAATAACTGGAGCAACAATTTTATCCTCTGTTCTTAAGGCAAGAAACATTTCTGAGTGACTTTTCATCTTTTTAGCAGTAGCAATCAGAACCAGTGACTCATCTACAGAGGCTGCTGAACTATCTTTCTCTGACAGTCTCCATTTCCAAGGCTTTTTTTGAATTGCTGATTAAATGGAGGAAATACCGTCTCTGGCAACATATCTGCCATAGTTTACGCATGTCCTGATGCAACAAACATCTCCCTATCTTGTCCTCCCACCCTTCCTCATCCCAGTAGTCCACTCTGTCCTCCCAGAATAATCCTCCTCTCCTGCACATAATAAGGTCCCTAGGCACAACTTGTTTCCTCCTGACCATGTCTATACAAGAATCCTGCACAACAGGGCCTTGACACTCAATTTTAGATGCTACTGTAAACACTACTAAGAAATAACAGGCAGCATGAAATAAAAAGTTTTGCTAAAAATCTCTTAATTAACCAGTAATTTTTAAGATTCCAGCCATACCATATCTCTTCTCTAATGATGTTACCTTTCTTCTCCTTTATATGCTATCAGAAATTTGAAAAAGATGAATTTTTCTTTTTCCATAATATGCCTTCCCTATTCTTTGCACAATATATTTCAGATAGCAAATAAGCAAAAGTGACTCTCTCAATAGCAGCTGTTTTGATGATATTAGCAGGAACCCCAAAAGATCATGGTGTATTTTTGTGGCTTAATTATTTAAAGCTGCAAAGCAGGTTAGCAGTTAGGGCTTGAGTGGCACCAGACCGAAACAACACATCTTCTAAGCAGTGATTTCTCCACGAGGAAAGCAGTGCAAGCACACACATACCTTCCTGTGCACGTGCATCTCATGCATCTGTAGAAGTGCACCTACAGAAGACGCTTGGCTGAGCCCCAGCAGGCACCCGGGGTCTGGTGCACGTACTAGCGCGGTGAGGCGTTCGGGCAGTCGTGTCCCTAGCTGTCCGCTTAGAGATGGAAATGAGCGGAACTGGCGAACAGTAAAGGTTAGTACTGGCTGCGGGACAAGTTCATTCCTGGCGTAACACTGCTGCCTTCAGGGAGTTTACACAAGGGAAGCATTTAGCTTCGAGTGTCCCATCATGCCTGAAGATTAATGTTACAGCAGCTGTTCTACTATTATCCCCGAAAGACACCAGACCTTCTGAACCATGGGACTGTACCAACGCTGAACGACAAGACCGAACAATTTCTGACCTATTCCTGCACCTTTATTGCCAGCAGTCACTGTGCGAGGAGTTGACAGGATTTGCCCAAGTATGCCCTTGATTTCAAGGAGATACCAATTTGACTTTTTTTTTWAAAAAAAAAAAGACAGGCCTTGTAAAATAGAGATAACAGAAAGTGTAAGCGACTGAGACTGAGCCTTGATAAAGCTACCTTTAATGACCTGCTTTCCTGCCAGCCTCCATGAGAACACTTTAAAGAAGCTCTCAAAATATATAGGAAATAACACCTCTAATGAGCCAAAAGGTGGCTTATGGAGGTCCTGAATGATCCACAGTATTTACAGTTCCTGCACCTCCAAACAGGCAGCAGAAGGGATTGCTAAGCCGAAAGCTCATGATGTGATATTCAAAACGTTTCCTCTGATGAAGTGGATGTTCTACTCTGTCAGTACCTGCTGATTGCACCCACCCATGGTGCGCCAGAAATACTGAGATCCGACAAGAATGAGCGCTGGCAGCCTTGTGGGGGACTCCGAACCACACGAATGCAGTCTGCACGATATATGGCAAGTGTCACACTAGCTTAGAAACCCAAAGAACAGAGATAGCACCGTGCAAGCAGACACAACTTGTGTAGTAATGACGTCGGGCAGAGATTCCAGCCCTAGTTCACCACTTGAAGGCCAAGGTCAGAGCTGCTCACAAAGGAGCACAGCAACTTTCAGAGGGGAATAAAAACAACCTCAATATCCTCCTTATTGTCATAGGAAGAATTTTACTGTCATTTCAGAAGTGTTCTTTAAGGAATTAATACAGCTTGTTTTAGCCCATGACGCATGCAAATCTTTCTGTAGAGTAGGAACCATAATTTTGCAGTTCAAGCATTTTTTTGTCAATAGTTAATTTCACCAAACAGCCTGGATTTCACAACATACCCAGAAAACCAAGGGCAATCATGGATAAGAGAAAAGTCAACCACTTCTCATAACTCGCAAAGTTTCCATCTCAGCAATAAAAGAAGGCACATCCCATCCAAAAGGAGCCAAGGCACAAGGATGTGCAATGCGACGCCCTTCCCTTCCAGTGCCCAGAGCTTCTGACTGTTAAGACAGACCACGAGAAAGTAGGTTTGCTTCTTTATATGCATGGCTCCTGCAGTCTATTCCTACCTGCTCCAACAAGATTAATTAGTTAAGCAACTCACCATGCTAATATAACGCTATGCATACTGGTTATACTCCCTCTGTTTTCCATCAGTCTGATATAGCTGAACACACACAATTACTGCCCCCTTCACTCTTCCATTTTTACTGAATCTTATGCTGCAACTATCACAGTAATTTTAGCACAGAACAACCCAGCAGACTGAAATGAGAAGCTACAACACTGTTCTTTACCTGGCTGTGCTTTGACCGCTAAGATCTCCCACCACTGCACCAGCTCATTAATCGAACTGCACAGCATTAATGTTTGCACGAGCGGGCTTGGAATTAGCTCCAGGATTTAAGTGCATCCTGCAGAAACGTGCCTGCTACAGCACAGTGTGAACAACACTTAAACACCAGGAGCCAGCTGCACTGGCCTTCAGAAAACCTCTAATTCGGGATTTGCCTCCACACCCACGGCTGTCATTCACCCCGCCGAGCTGACTACGTCCCTGCCTGACCGCCCGTCAGCTGGCAGTCCCTGGAGCACAGCCCTCTTCTGTCCACGGACCTGCTCGCTCTTTGGGGAGTCTGGCCGGTGCTTTCGCACCTTGACCATGCTATAGCTGCAAATCTCACTGGCTGGCAATAATGCTCAAGAAGATGCCAATCCACAAACCGAAAATGCACTTGCACGCAGACTTAGATGACACAGAACCCTGTTCCAGTCATTCCAAGTACTGTCATATCTGAGATAACCGTGATGTTATCAGTAGTAAACATTGCTTTTAAAACATTATCTTCCGTACATGACATTAGCTAACAAAATATTAAAAATAACTGGCTTCATGTCAATGGAATTGCATGGCTCATGCCTGAACAAGGATCTGTGACTCACATCTAAGTGCAAGAACCACATTTAGCTAAGAACACAACCGTATATTTCAAGCATGAGCCTTATGTCCTTTCGCACATGGCTCTTTTATTGCCACTGACTTCAACAGGAGTTGAATTGAATCTTAAATCTGTAGTCACTGAGCTGCGCTGATTCAGATAACATGGTCTGCATGGAAACGTTAAAGCACCCCATCTGTTAAAACGCTTTGAGCAGTTTAATCTATAAACATGCGGCCTTGTACACTGAATTTATTTCGCCTTTTCCCAATAGCCTTGAATATGTTTCTAAACTGACCATGCCTTGTTTTCGTGTATAGCTACTGGAGGCGGAGAGGCGAGATAGCATCTCCGAGCCGGCAGGGTATGGCGCACAGTGTGAGCAACAGGGACATGTCCATGGTAAACACATATGGGAACCTGATCTTCACTTGGACTCACACAAACATTAGCAGATGACAACGGGTTTTCCAAACACCCCGGCAATGGGAGCGCAGGCAGACCCAGCACGGCCTCAAAATAAAGTCCGTCCAAGAGGAGCTCCTAACAAGAGCAGCACGGGCTTTCTGCTGAGACGGCGACACGCAGGCGATTAAACAGGGGCTCCCTCCCAGCTCCGCGAGGACAAACAGCTTCGCAAAGCACAGCTGCACAAACCCGCCTGCAAACGTTCTAAATTAAATTTCCTTTTTTACTCCAAACGTTCTGTCTCCATGTTTTGACTGTTGATTACCCATCCCGCGTGGGGTCCGAGCTGCATCTGAAACCCTACCCACAGCAGAGTAAGGCCCAGGGCAGCCCGCGGCTCCGTTCTCAGCTGTCAGTGCCGCGTCAGAAGAATGTTTCGGCTTGGAGCTGCACCCGAAACGCCCGGCATTTCCCTGCGGGCCTGTCCGCACCGGCACGCGGGAGACGGTCCCAGAAAGCCGCCAGACCAACTGAACCATTTCCACGCCTATTTGCCGGGCAGAGTTCATTTCATCAACCCCAATAATCGCGGAGGCTCCTGACTTCAACTACAACTGTTGGCTCTCGCTTTCCAGGCATCTCTCGGAAGGAGGCACACGTGGAAAACGAGGCTACAAAGGAAACAAGGCAGGTATGTTACGTCTGAAATGCAAAGCCTGGGCGAAGTCACGCTGCAGCCTTTGCACCACACCGCTGGCCTCGGCAGCGGGCAGCCACCTGCATTTCGGGTACGGTACCGAAGGCAAAACTTCTGCGTCAAAAYCTGACCTCTACCCAGGGAGCCCGGGGAGCAGTTTAAATAAAACAGCTTGGAGGAGGAGGGTGAAACACTTGATTTCACCAGGCAGCAAAGGTGTCCACTGCAAGAGCCAGTTGTAAACATACAGCAAAACCACTTAAAACTGGAACTCGCCTGGCTACGAAGCACGAAGGGGACAAAAACAAAACAAAACAAAACAAAACAAGAGCACTGCAAGCAAGCTTCAGCCCTGGCTAGCAGCCCGGAGGCCGTCGGAGCTGTGCACCACGCCGTCCTGGTGACCAGAGTCACCTGGAACCTCCAAGGACGGGACCTTGGTGTCCCTGGTGCTCAGAGCGCCCTACTTATTTCCCAAGGAAACGGATTCTCTTGTGTAATATTTTCCAAGTTAATTTAACCCACGCCATAATCTGCAGTTCGCAGATCCAATCCCTCTGGCAGCAAAAAGAAAATGTGACTACAAAGAGCATCACAAATAACAAGATAGTCCTAAGCCGTATATTTCATGCTCAAAGAGCCGCTGCCGTCGTGGCAGCGGGAGCACCGGACTGAAGATCACCTAGGAAGCCTCCCGACTCCCATTTCAGCTTGCACAGTACAGCAGGCTTGTATTACCAGGCACTAACACGCTGCTTTTATAGGCAGCAAGGCATTCAGCCTTCACTCTTCAGTAATTAGGTCAAGTGACTAAACACTTTGGACAGACAATGCGAGCTCCTTGGTGGGCTTTTTGCATGGCTCAGATCTGAAGCGCGTAAACCCCCAGGGGTAACGCGGCCTCGTGGTGCCCGAGCCGGCTCAAATCGCTCCGGCCAGCGCGATGCCCCAGCAGCCCGCCGGGGTCAGCAGGAGACAGCACCGGACGCGAGCACGGCCCCACCAGCCTGCCTCCGCAGCAGGACTGCTCCTTCTGCTCTCAGCAAGACCTCGGCAGGGCTCCCCACCGGCAGAAGGGGGTTCATCAGCAGAAACCTCCGGTCTCGTCCGTGAAAGCCTTGCAGGGCTCACACCGAAGGAGGTGTTTGTTGCCTCYATGGAAATGGGTGCACGACTGAAGACCGAAGCCAGTCTCTCCTCATAACGCTTCTGGTTTCCCTAGTACATGGATCTTAACGCCAGCACCTCATTTATAAATTAGACAAGTAGCCTCTGCTCGCACTCGCAAAATCATTGCAGAGCCGCCCCTGCAAGTCGCATCTGCTCATGCAGCCACGAGGCAGCACGGCCAAGCGTGGAGACGGGGACGGCATCGCCAGCGCCGGAGGCTTGCGCCAAGGGAGGCAGAGCGCGCTCACRCTCGCCCAGCCCGCTGCTTTGAAATTTGGCCTGGCTGACCGATTCCCAGCGGGGACCAGCGAAGCTGCTCCAACAGGTTGGATGCAAGCAGCGATACCGGGAAAACCGAAAGGCGCACCTCCGGCGCGGCGAGGACCGTCCTGCCCCTCGYGGACCTCCGGGCGGTGAGCCAAGGGGCAGGAACGTGCTCTCAGCGACGGTGGGGACGTGCCCGGCAGAGCATGGGGCACAACGGCTGCCGCCGCCACCGCCGCCGCGGTCGAGGGGAGAACGGCGCGGGGCGCACAGAGCTGCCTGGCCCCGTTGAGCCRTGCAGCAAACGGTGCCAAACCCCAGGTGCTTTTATTTCTGTTCGGGTTTTCCCCGCGCTGTCCTGTCCAGCAGAAACCTGCTGCGACGTGGCCAGCCAGGACCTGCCCTCTGCCGAAACCGGGCACAAGCCACACCACCGCCCCAGAAGCATCTCCAGGAGGAGTTCCCAGCAAACCGCGCTATTCCGGAGACGGGCTCCGCATGTGGAGCCTCCGCCTGCRGCGCATCCCCACGCCGGCGCTGCGCGGCCCCGCTGACCGCGGCCGCCGTCTGCYGCCGCCCGTGAAACCCGGCGGTCCTGAATCCTTGGGGCGCAGCACGGCTGTGTCCAGTTTATCCCCCGGGAAAACCGCTGCTGGGTTTCTCCAGGAGCATCACCATGCCCAGCCCCTGCGTCAGGCAAGCAGGGGAACCTGCACCTCAAGGAGCAACCGCTAAATTAGCTATAACTTATCCAAGTTCAGGATTGCTCCCAGCTGCCCGTTTTTTTGAGACAGAGTCTGGCTGACACTTTCTCTCCGCAGATCCCTTTGGAGAGGCAGATGCTTTCCTTCAGTTCCCCTTGGGAAGACAGCATATGCTGTGTTCGGAGTTTTTGCCCTTTTTCTTCCATGACCTTGAGAACTAACTCAGGAAAAGCTGTTAAGGTACTGCAGAAAGAAAACCACTGCACATGGATTTAAAACAATGTTATATAAAACTTCAAATGTAATCATAATTTATAATGGCAGCATGGAAACCTCTGCCTACATAACTGATTTTAATTTTTGCCACATCTGTTCTTTGTAGCGACTTTCCCTAAGAAATGTGTTCAGCTATTTTCCCTWAAGAAATATTTTTGTTTGGCATTAATGTGTCAAGAATGTGTTGATTTTTAAATAAGCGTTGATGGCCTTTACAGAAAATGCGTCAGTTCTTTTTGTTAGCAAGAGCCTTCTGCTGCTCAGGAAGTATGTATTTAGTTATTGAAGCAATTACACAATTTAGCATGACATTTGATTTTCCATTCTATAGCTTAGAAAATGGTATATGACACATTTCTTACTTATTAGATCCCGGTGATTGTTTTAGTTGTGATATGYGTCAAGCTGCGTTCAAATGGAAATACAAATTCAATGGAAATGCAAACATTTTAATTTGCATTTCTAATAAATCAAAACTAAGTGTTTCCAAACAGGCTGCATTTCAAACCAATTGATGAAGCAAGCCAAGGGAGGCTTATCGGCAAGCTGCGAATTAAGCTGACTGCTCCTGTTCCAAGGGTCGTCCAAGACTTAGCGGCCGTTAGAAACCGCTCTTTCTTCCCAGAGGCTGGAATAAAAAAATCCCACATTTTCTGGCCTTTTCAGCTCCGAGTGGGTCTCAGTTTTGACTGATTCGCCTTCTGACTGAAGGGGCTGAACAAACTGGATGCTCTCTGCAGCAGTGACCGCTCTCGAGAGCTGGTTTAGCAGTTCGGTAGGTTCCAGGCGCCGAGGTGCCGGCTCCTCCTGGCTCAGGAATCTGAGCTCCTCCAAGGCTTCAGCGAAGCTACGAACCACCTACCACTGTATTTTATTTACCTTCTGTGATTTTAATAGATGCTAGTAAATATAGGCTTCCACATTCTTTTGTAATGAGAAAGGAGGAATAAGGCTCCACGCCTGGCCCCGCTCTCAACATGTGCGTAACAGCAGTCTGCTAAACTCTTCAGTTTGCGGGAGATAAAACATCCTCCGAGCTTGGCAGCAGCAGGGAACATCGGCATCACATCCGCGCACGGGCCCAGCGACGCACAGCTCCGCAGCGGCCGCGCCGCCCTTAGGGAGCGTCGCCCGCGTCGGCTGCCGCCCGCTGCCCGCCCGGGACCAGCTACCGGCCAAGCGCCTGCACGGAGGGTTTTAGGTCTCGTCTCGGGTAGGAACTTCAGCCAGTGGCGTAACTTACGGGCATACTTGTTTTATTTTCAGGCGTGTTTATACCAGATAAAACCTTTGCAGAGACACAGCTGCAGGGGCACAAAAATGCTCTTGCTTATTTTGTCTGGAAACCGGTCTATCTGCAAAAGCTCCATTTAGCTCTACGGGCAAAGCGTCTGCTCCCTAGAGCAGCCTCTACGGCTTGCACAACAACGCGACGTCCCCACGTCCTCGAAGCAGAGCGCGCTCTGAGTCACCTCGTGGAAAGCAAACACACAAATTATAACGAACGTTTCAGACGTCTGTGGTCTTGTTGGCACTGTTAGCCCCAATCTCAGCAATGAGTATAGCTTTCTAGAGGCAAATTCCCCAGTATCCCACAACAAATGGCTAATTTTTAGCCAGCTCCTTCATTTCGCGGCCTTGCCTTCACTCGCAGCTGCCCGTAGCACCGCGCTCGTCCGCGGTTTGCAGCTGCAAACATCTGCATGCTCATTCTAAGAATTCAACGCTTTTAGGAGAGCAAGCCTACGGGGCGGAGAGGACGGCGGCGCGCTCCTGCTGACCCTGCCGGCACGATCCCGCTCTGCCGTGAGCGCGCAAGCCCGGCACGGAGCTGCGACGCGCTGGCCGGCTGCTAGCAGGTTTCCGCAGCGGCACGAGGCACGGGGGGTCCYGCCGAGAGGTGGACCACCCTCAACGGCTGCTCGGAAAAGCTCACGGGCAGAAGCCTGCACCGGGCGATTCCCCCGAGCACGCAAAGTCACTCCTCAGCGGCACCGGTTTAACTGGGAGCTAAACCAGTAAACGCACATGAGCCCCGAGCCTCGCGCGCACCCCGGCTCTGCGGCGCGGCAGCGTCCTAGGGGAGCCAAGGCTCCTCCGCAAGCCCGTGCGAGCGGAGCAGCCCGTCTGCTTCGCCTCTGCTCCGCTCTTCCAGGCAGGCAGAGCACGGAAGCAGCCAGGAACCGCTTCCTTTGGAGCCGCCTGCAAACCAAAACACAGATGCTGTAACTAATTTTAGCTCCCCGAGCCCTGCGAGCATTCCCTCGGCTCTCTTTCAAGGCAGCAGCCAGGGAGCCATCCCGGGACGAAGCCACCGAAAGCAGCGGGCAGAAGCGGCGGCGGCGGCGCTCCGTCCCYGGCTGAACCCCGCGGGAGCAGAGGACGCCGGCGGCTGAGCCACGGCCACGCTGCCGCTCCGCTGCCCGGGTGTGGGGATCCAGGGGATCCTCCACCGGGAACGCCGAGCCCCCCCTTCGCACCGCCGCCTGCTAAAGCTGGGCAGAGAGCTCGTCCCCCGCGCCACGGTGTGAGCATCACGCTCCTCGTGCTCCTTGTGCTCCTCGTGCTCCGTCGCCCTTCGGGGCAGGTGGAGCCTCCAGCCGCCCGGCTCAGCGCGGGACCGAGCCCGCACACAGGCAGCCCCAGCGTGTCCCGCAGAGCGGCGTGAAGGCGCCTCAGGGGTGCAAGCAAAGGGCACATCTGCGAGCAGCCCGTCGGGGACCGAGGAAACTTCGCACCCCTTGCAGGGCCGAGCCATGTGGTTTCCGAAACAGCCAAGAATCAAGGACCTGGAATTTGGCTCAGGCTGTTCTGTAAACAAGAAAGGGGAAAAAAATCCAAGCGTTGCTATATTTTTTCTAACCTTTTAAAGATGCGACTGTGGACTTAGGAGCAGGTCAGGAAGCAAGGGTCTTTTCAGCAAGGGAACGATAGTATCACCAGGGAAAGACTTTCTTCTCTTACCATAAGGGAGGCATAAAAGCAGCAGCAAAACGAATAACTGAAAAACAGAAATCTAAATCCAAGGGCCGTGTAAAAGGCTTGAGCTAACCGGGATGACCTCACATTTTCTGCAGGGTACGAGCACACTCATGGGCAGAGCATGGACCAGCTCAAGCGTGGTGACTTGGTACCCTGCAGTACCAACATCTTCAGGCTCCTGACCCAGACTTGTCGAGTGCCATCTGCAACTGTTCTACCTGGATCCGACACTTCCAGACATGAAGGGAAGAAGGTCATACGGTTATCCGGAGGCTTAGTTCTTGCCCTGGGGTCTTCCAGCGGCAAGAACTGATGCTGACTTCACGACATCTCCAAAACCCGCAGGACCCAATGACGGAGGCTCACAAGATCCCATCTAAGTGCATCTGTCTGTGCTGGACAACTGAATTCCCAAATCATGAGAAATTCTTATGTCTTGGACATGGCAAATGAGCAGGACCCTCATGAAAGAGAAACTGTGACCCTCCTGGGCACCATTCCGAAACAGAAACGGTGACTTCCCTTCCCAACACAAGGTAGGATGTGGAAAAGGACAAGAAAGGAAGAAACTGGGAAAATACTGAGTCTTCATCAGGCAACTCACAAGTGAATTGGTGAAACAGGCAGAAAGACAACAGGCTGAAGACCCGTTACTGGTATACCCTCACAGGGGCGTTATGGTTCAGCTGCCAAATTCCCGTTTTTTTAAACTTTGCTCCGCGGCCAGTGGCTCACAGATGGATCACTCCAGGCAGGGGACGATGGATGCAGATCTTCCTCTGGTAGTCAGACACGCTGGCAGATGTTGCGTAGACAAGAAGAGAATAACAAAAACTCGCTTCGTGTCCCCAGGTATAACACAACACATGCCCACAAAAGCGCACACACACACCCATACATGGGCAATCCCAGAAAAACTGCAGACGGTCTCAAAAATATCTGCACATACTATTGGAGTTTTCCCGTTAATTCAGCTAGCTGCTGCCCAGATGAAAGCAATCACCCTGATCCACACACAAACCACTTCCCTCCTCTCCTCTCTTTTCAAGAAGGAAGAGGAGCCGTGGAGATATCCGTCCCAGCCCCCCAGCAGCATTTCAGAAAATGTGCAAACTCCGATGCTTCCCGTTCCAGATACAACGGGAGGGGGAGGAGGCAGGAATCTTCAGTGGTAAATTACTGATACAAAACTTGTTCCTGCACTGTTCTCAGCACACGAGCCAAGGTCAAAGCATTTTTTCTGTCATTTCTAACCAGCAAAGAAGCCAATGCAGCTAAAATATGTAACACCCATCAAACTGCTGAAAAGCTTGTGAAAAAACATCAGAAAAAAACTGAATATCATCTTCGGAAGGACAACAACCACCACCACCCTTCTAAGGCCTTCTTGGACAAGCGAGAACACTGCAAAAGAGAAGTGAGACGCAGTGTTTCCCACCTCACCCCATGAACCGAGCGTGTCCCAGTGAATCCGTAAAATGCATTTTAGGAAACCTGCGCCCCCCAGCATTTCTGGGATGGTTTCGGCGGGCGGCAGTCGTCCCGGGAAGCAGCGGGACAGCGGGCTGGTGAGACAGGCGAAGGTGCTGCCGTGTGGCTGCAGCTGCCCCGGGTTTCCCACGCCGGCTGCCGGTGCGGTGGCGGCCCCCAGCCCGGCGCGGACACACCGGCCCATCCCCCTGTGCCGGCACCCGGCTCTGCGAAAGCAAACGGGACTGTTCACCGGGCCTGAGGTCCAGTCCCCGGGCACTGCGCTGCAGCGCCGCTTTCTGAACGCGAACCCAACCCGGCCCCAGCGGATCCAGGAGTGCCCGTACACTCCCATGGGTGTCAGGTGCTGACATGCTTCCAGGGATTTTTGGCAAAGCTACCTGCTCTCTAAAAATCCCATTTCCCCTCATCTACAAAAAAGGAATAATACCTACGTTGCACGGTTGCCTAGAGGCTAAACGAATCGCTGCTTGGAAGTGCTTCAGAAGAAACGTATCATAAAAGCACAGAGTACCACTACTACTGATAGTATTTTGTTATCGTTGGAGGCTATATCGAGCTTCACTTAAAAACACTTGCGAAGAAGAACCTGGGCCGTAATTGTTATTTTTAAAGCAGAACAAAACACAACACATGTTGCAACAACCACCAGCGCTACGTTTGCAGGACCCTCGCCCAGGTAAGCGAGGTGCCTCATCGACGAGCGACGCCAAGGCAGCGGCTCTCCGCGGAGCACGTTCCCCTCTCTTTGCCCTGCGCCCCAGGCTTGCGGAAGGGCTGAGCGGTACCGGGACGCGACGAGCGAGGCAGTGAGTGCAGCCGCACCCGCGGGGAGGAGGCGGGCAGCAGCGGGTGCAGCGAGGGGGGACAGGCACCAAGGACCTCCGTCAGAGGTCTTCTCCACGACAGCCCCCTAGCAGCAGCCCGAAGCTGCAGAGGGAYGTGGGACCACGGCCGAGCCTCGGCTCACCCCCCCAGGGCCCGGGCGGCCGCCGCCGCAGCCCTGCACAGCAGGACGGTCCCGGTCCCCATCCCCATCCCCATTCCCGTCCCCATCTCCGTGGCCTCAGCAGACCTCTCCACGTTCCTGACTTCGCCCTCACCGGCATCGCAAAGCATAGCTGAGGTGAGATTTATTTCCCCTCCTTTTCTCAGCGTAACTCCTAGTGCTGATTTCTCGTGGCCCTGCTTGTTATAACCAACGTCCTAAAATGCCTAGCACCATTTGAAAAACAGAAAACGTTTGTCATCTCTTTAAAGCCTTTCCCTTCCCCTGCATCTACACTGCCCGGTATTCTGAAAATCCCATGTCTTGAAAACACCAAAATCTAGGAGGAACATTTTCGCCTGGTCAACAGTGCAATCAGACTAGTTTGGATGGCCGCCGGCTTCTGCAAGCTCCAGACTTAATTCACTTTACATGAACTGCAACTGGAGGACGAAACCTTCTGCAGCCTCAGCCTCTGCTGCTCTGTTGATTTCCGTGGGGACCGCGGGAAATCATGAGGATCCTTTGGTGCCACCACACCAGCGCAGCAACGGATGAGGCTCCCTGCCTTGCTCATCGGTAAAACACTTGGCCAGGGGACACTGCGCTCAGCAGGACCGGCAGCCGTGCAGAGACGTGCCGATTTCTTCCAAAGGCTCTTTTTTTCCTCTGAGCAAAATCTCTGCTTTCTGCTATACAACACAAACTTGAAGTTCACAAGACAACTTCTTTCTTCCCCTTATCTTTTTCAAGTAAATAATGTTAACAACCAGACCTAATTCTGCTACAATTTCCTACCCCTGCATCCCGAAACGCTTCGCAAAGGACACCTCGCTGCTCTGCAACTGCAGGCTGTGAAACCGAGGCAGCGGATGGCGAGAGGTGTCCTGCAGCTCCGTCACAAGGGAGGTCTCCAGACCTCCAGCCCGAGGCACCTGCCACCCAACTGCACCTAAACGCTAACTCAAAACTGAGAGTGATGGTGCCACTGAAAGAATGTAATTGTCACCCTTAAAAAAAAGTGCTTAAAACCTAAGATTTGCTTCTCATTACCCAAAATAAATCAGCATTTTAACTCAGCAGTATGTCATACGACCCAGAGCCAATCTCTCTGCAAAAGATCTGAAATACAAAAGTACATTCATTTTTTGTACATACCTTGTATGCCAGACAAAAGCCTCTGTACCCTCCTACTGTTCATATTCAAAGTTTGCTGCTAAGTTACACTTTGTACTAACTGTAATTTACAGCTCTTATCCAGAGCAAAAAAGCTCCTGTAAGGACCCGTACGGGTGTGCTGAAGGCTCCTGCTTCCTGACGTGTTGTGGCACCTTCTGCACCGCACACACCGCCGGTGTCAGCAGCTGCCCCACGCCGAGCTGCCGTGCCGATGCGCACACACGGCACGGGCTGTTGCACGGCACAACTAACACGACAGCCTGCACGCAACAACCAGGGGATGTCAGCAGCGCGCCGGCCCCCGCAGACCGAGGACTCGCCCCACCGCAYGGCAGACCCACAGCAGCAGTGGGGCAGGCAGGGACCGCTCCATGGGATGCTGCTGCCCAGGGCCCCGGCACATGCAGAAGCTGGACCGCAGCATCCTGCGGTGGCTGGACTGCAGCATCCTGCGGCAGCATCCCGTGGTGGCTGGACCGCAGCATCCCGCAGCTGTTGCACTGCAGCATCCCACGGCAGCATCCCACGGCAGTTGGACTGCAGCATCCCGCAGCAGCATCCTGTGGTGGCTGGACCACAGCATCCTGCAGCTGCTGGACCGCAGCATCCCATGGAGGCATCCCACGGTGGCTGGACTGCAGCATTCCACGGCAGCATCCCGCAGTGTCTGGACCGCAGCATCCCGTGGTGGCATCCTGTGGTGGCTGGACCACAGCATCCCGCAGCAGCAGCCCACAGCAGCTGGACTGCAGCATCCCGCGGCTGCATCCCGCGGGCGGGAGCAACCATTTCTGCACACCAGTATGTTCAACACCCGACAGCACAACCCCTGGCACTGGCTGCACGGCCCTGGTAATGCAACRTGCGTGGAGCTGAGAGCTTTCCCTTTCCTCAAGAGTTACCCAAAGAACATTGCTGAAATCCAGGCAGTTGCTCTGTGATCTCTTCCCACTCATCGTCTACCACACTATGAAATCTTGATGATAAAGAGGACTCCGAACAGGTTACTAGTCCCTCTAAGTCTGTGACGCTGCAAATGGTTCTCATGCAGAAGATTTTTACTGGCCAGAAATGACCTTCCAGGCGTTTTGCGACCAGTACCTACGCCCAGTCCGTCGCAGAGGAGGAGAACTCGGCCGAAGCAGAGACCCACACAAGCGGCGCCCGGCCGCTTGCTGCCGCCACAGCCGTGCCCGTCCCCCCGGCCGGCCTGATCGCACTCCGGCTCGGTGCGCTCCCGAGTCACCACTTGACCCATCCCTCACAGCAACAAGCAGCTGAAATATTGCAGTTTGGTTTGCAAGCCAACAGCTGCAATCCCTGGAAAATGAGAGGCAGAGGTAGGATGGCATGCTTGCACTGGCCAGATATAAAGAGACGACATGCCTGCGCCTGCTTCTTAACTGTGTATCAGGCATAAATGAGCTATTAAAATGGAGATGAGACACCTGCCTCTCCTGCATGCTGCCTCCCTGCTCTTTTGGGGAAAAGAGAGCTGGAAAGGATCTGCTATTTACACAGAAACTTTTCCTTTGCTGCATTCCTATAAGCACCGTGTTTACAAGCGTACCAGTGGGTTCATCCAAGGTGGGAGGAGATCCCTTGTTGCATATATTCACATTTTAGCTAATGATGATAACGGGGGAAGCTGTCCATGCCCTCTGTGTCATGTCACCACCTCAGCACAGAGTAAAGGCCGCTGAAGAGCGGCGGCCTGTCCCTAGACGGGAAGTCGGCAGGGTTTTTCGAGATGACTTTGCCATTTTGCTTTGTGCCACTGCAGGTGCCCACTCCGCAAAACCACCCGTCCGGCCCCCAGCACCTTGTGGGAGCGGGCAGGCAGGCGATACCCCCCGAGGGTCCCGCGAGGGAGCCGACGTCCACGCGGTGAAGATGCTGCACCCGCCACGCTTGGGCCGAGGCAAAGACCTGGAAATCTACAACTGCTTATGCAGCGCTTTCAAAAGTACAAAATTACCTTTAAGTTGCAAAGAACATTTCAATTAGCTGAACAGAACTAGAAAATGGCCATGTCTCTCAAACCTTGCAGGCAGCTAGGTTCACCTGATGCCTCTTTCTTGGCGCTGCCTTCTGGCTCACGGCGTTGCGCTGCTTTTCCTCCTCGTCGACAGACGCGTCCAAGACTGCAAAGATCCTGAAAATGTAACGGGGGAATGCAGGGGAGATGGAGCGAAATGGGCATAGCTGATACCTCTCAAGGACTGCAGATCATCTCGCAAGAGGCCAGACATTAAAATCCTCCTTGAAAAAAGCTCACGTGCCTGCAGAGGTCTACGGCTTGTTAGCCCACAGTATCCCGCGGCGGCTGGACTCGGCTTACACGCCAAGATTTTTTTAAGCTGTAATAGCGGAGGCGGTTTTTGAGGAATGGCGTGAAGGAGGGGCAGGCAGCGCCACAAAGCCTGCGGGGCAGCGTGCCACGGAGGGATCAGCACGAACAACCGCAACAGGGAGAGTTAACAAATCCCATCACCGAGTGACCGCGCATCAGCCGAGCTGCACCGTCCTCGCCCGGCGCGGCTGCAAAGCAAAACCCACCGCTCGAACGGCCGCCGCGAGCCGAGCCTTCCCCGGCGCGTGCATCAAGCGAGCGGGTGCAGCCGGTGCGGCTTGGGAGAGCCCGGCCGCCGCCAGYGGCTCCCATCTCTCCAGGGCGAACYGCAGCTTTCCATGCACCGCCGGTCTTCAAGAGCCAAAACTGCTGGGCAGATTTTCGGGACCTACTAGAACAGCTCAGAGAAACAAACCGTTTTTACTAGATGCATCTGAAAATTTCCTGCGGAGCAATTTTCTTCCAGTTAATGCTCACTTGATAAAGTCAGAATGTTCCGCGGGATGATAAAATAATACATTTTTTTTTCTTTTATATTTCACTTTGCAGTTTCAGAATACCATCACGAGAGGAAAGTATCCATTTCAAACCAAATAGCCTGCTAAAGCAGCCGCCAGCCCCCAGCAGGCACGCAAAGTACGAACTGCAAGCAAATCAGAATACCAACTGCCAGTACAGAAATGGCAAATAAAGCATTTTAAAATCAGGGATTTGTAAAATAAAACTCAATAGTAAGGCAAGAATGAAATTAATATGCATGACAGAAAAAATAAACCCCAGTACAATGTATTACAAATTATTTTTAACTCTGTGAAGTGAAATTACTTTCATCATATAAAAACAAAATGTTTCCAAATGACCCCCAAAATTTTCAATTTTTAAACAAATTCTGGAATTTCTTGTTGCCAGAAACAGCAACATTTCCCATTTTCATTCCAGTTCAGGGCTGTTTTTGAGACGAGTACTCTCCCACCAAACAGAGATCCTACGTTCTGATCAGCTCCAGCCTTCACCGCAGTTTTCCCTTGAACTGATCATCTGATATTTGCTCCTGAAGTCCTGCAGGTCGTTATTTTTTATCCTTCTAAGAGCAGGCACCTCAGGGGTACCATCCTGGTTTGGATACAGAGCAAACCGCTTTTTCTTGCCCGGCATTAAGCAAGGCCTTGGGGGTCCCGGGATGGGGGAGGCGGGAGCGGTGCACAACCCGGGGACCCCTGGGGCCGCCGAGGACGCCTGGTTTCAGACACAGCGAGCGCTCCCACTTCGGTTCTCGCGGGGATCGTCCCGCGGGCGCCGTAACAAGCCGGCAGCGGGAGCATCCGCAAACCCGGCGGGAGCTTCCCGGCTGCTCTGCGCTGCGACGCCGGTGGGTCCGTGCAGCGAGGGCGGCGGGTCGCTGCCGGGCGGGCGCAAGGCTGCGCAGCCCCCGGCGCTGCCTGAGCCCCCGAGAAGCACCGCGGGAACCGCGAGCCCCAGCCGCGCGGGAGGACGGGCGGCAGCGCGGGGCTGCTCGTGGCACGTGCCTTCTTCCCCATAGCGCAATAGCAAAGTTACAGGTTCCTACGCGCGTTGCAAAACGCACCTTATCTCTCATTCACAATCAGTATTTGGAAATATATTGCCCTTCCTTACAGTGCTCCTTTAAGCCCAGGAAAAGCACCAAATCTCTACCAGTTTGTAACGGGTTCTCTCTGGCTGGCACGGAGACTACACCGGGATGGGCTGTGCGAAGCCACGCGGCGCACAGCCAGCAGCTGTGAAACAAAGGAAAACCAGGGAAAACTGCGAACAAGAAAATGACAAAGCGGCGGAAGCAGAAGAGCCGTTGCTGGCAAACTGCTGGCTGCTTTCTGCACAGCTCCTCGGCACGCCGGGCAGGGAGCACGCGGCGCCTGCGCTGCCAATCTCACCACTGCGCTCACCACTTCTTACACATTACTTTTTTGGTGAACTTTTCCAAATACGCAGCCAGCTTACGCTATGCGAAGCGCTGTGTATAGCTTATCCTTCACTGCATCAAGCACTTAAGAGAAACTCTGGAGGAAAAAAAGAAAAAAAAAATCACCGTACAYATCAAGCATGAGACTTTGGAACCGACTTCCAGAGGTGTAAGAGCTCAAAAATTCGAAAGATGTGGAGAGGAGGATGGGAAAGCCCAGAGGAGGATGGCGGGGGAAGGCTGCCCTTGAACATTTTTCTAATGAATTGGTGAAAACGCAAGTAGATGTTTGGGACTCCCGGAAAAACAGACAAGCAGGGACCAGACAAGCACAATATGTCCGTACGCACGGCATGCCACGGTCATTAATGTGGTGGTGCATCTCCCTCGCTGTAAACTGAGAAATCCGGAGAGAAGGGGAGAAAGAGAGAGAGAAGGAAAGAAAGAAAGAGGGAGGAGAGAAAGAAAGGGGCAGGGAGGGAGGCTACTTCACAGCACTTGGTACGTACGATGGAAATAAGAGAATCCCAGGACCAAAACAAATTAGAAGTGGAAGGAGCAAGCTGGAAAATAACGAATGGTGGAAACAGCAGTTTTTCCTTCACTCATCGCCGCAGCCATAAAGGTCATTTTAATAGCAAAGAAAACGGCAGTGTCAGCAGCTTGGGGGAAACCGTGCGCCGGTTCCAGCCCTGCTCTCGGGCCTCCGGCCGCCAGGGCAGACGCGAGCGCGGCAAGGTCGGTGCCTTTTTCCTTCCGAGGGCTCAGTCCATATATTAACGCACCCTCCAGGATCCTTTGAGTTGTGGGTGTTTTCTGGAAGGCTCTGAGCATCTTTGGGGCAAAACACAGGAGTTTCCCGGCACGCCGGGTGGCCAGGACCGCGGCCGAACGGCCCCTGCAGAAACGGCCAGAACGTGGGAACCTGAGCAGGAATCCTCTGATTTATCAGCCGAAATGAAAACTGACTCGCTGAAAACCACAAAACACCCCAGCAGCCTCAAACCGAAACAGAAACAAACTGAGCGGCAAAGCGTGGAGCAAAGCAGGCGAGCCCACCGCCCTGGCCCGGCTCCAGACACCTCGAGAGCCCGCCGTGCCGCACGGGCGGCACGGAAAAGTGCATTGCCGGCTGGGGAACGCAGGACGACCTGGCTGCAGAAGGCCTCAGCGCACGGTTATAAAACCTGCAGGCGCCCGAGAGGCCCGACCCGGCCGCCGCCGTAGCAGGTCCCCCTGCGGCAGACGGGTGCTCGCCGCCCCAGCGAGCGTCGTTTCACCGGCAGGGTTTGGGCTCACCCTGGAATTACCTACCCAGGTCACCAAGGGCGGATGTGAACCAACCCGGCAAACGCACCCGCTTCCAGGTCTGCCCTTCGTAGCCACAGCGAGCTTCTTCACGGAATAAACTATCAGTAGGAAATAATGAACACACCAGAATACCTCGGTAATTAGCAAATCACAGAAAGGCTTCCTCGGTTAGAGCGTTTCTTGGGATGCGATTCAAGGAGACTGCTCACGACCCTTCCCCTTGCTTCCATCTCAGGCTCTTCCTTTGAGTACAAAAAGGCCTACAGTTAGCAATTACTAAAGACAGAGTTTGGCAAACCCTTGCGAGAATTTAGGACACGTTCCAGGTGTGTCCTAGGAAAGGTTTCTCCTACTGTAAATTTGCTATGATCTCTGTTGCAGTCTCCAGCATTTACTGCTAATTTAGTGCACAGTCACTCCTGGCGACTAAGGTCACAACGGTGCAAACTGCCCTGGCACATGACATGAAAACATGGATAAACATGCTGAGAATTAAGTGTATACCACCAAACTCACTGTTACCAGTAACTTGCTCAAAATTCAGAAGTGAACTGGAAAAATATGAAAGCTGGGTTTTTCAAACAGAAATTGCCAAGAGATCAACCCTACTACCTATGACTTAAAAAGAGATGAGTGATGGAAATCATATGTTGAACATGATGTGCTCTGAAGACAACACTGTTTGCTCCCCTTGGAGACAGGGACTTGTACCTAAGCAAACATCATGATGCCCAAATTCTCACGAAATGAAGCAAATACTTCAGTCGTGCTGTGGAAAAAGCTGCAATCCCAGCCAAGAGAATCGGTAACAGCATTGCCCAATGTGTAGACTTTTAAATGAAAAACAAGAACTAAAAGGTGATGAGGAAGAGCTTTTTTTTAATGCTTTTCATCTCCTTTGCTCAGGAACCACCACCAAGGTTTAGCAACTCGGTGATTTTCTCAGCCACCCAGGATTCGCAGCACATGAGATCTGCACCATCACCTGTGGACCATGAGAACGTACCGCAAAGCCAGCCAGAGCGACAGGTTCCAGAAACAGCCTTCTGCCACGCACAGCTTGTCTGCAGAAGAAATATTTACACAGCGTTGTCATTCGGCTGAGCAGAAAGAAAGGTCACGTTACAGCAGAGGAGTGGGAGGGCCGATCCCGCTTCCGTGGAAGTCCGTGAGGACGCTACCAGGGAAGAGTTGAGGGTTTGACTCGCGAACGCCTGCGGCGGAGGGTCTCGTAAGCGGGGGCTGCGAGGCAGACCGCTGCCGGTGCGAGGATGAGGAGCACGGCAAAGTGCGGGAGCAAGGCCCCACACCTTGCCTCATCTTTCACCAGAACAATCTGCCCTTGATCTTTTAATCAGGAATCTTATCTCTTCCTTCAACAGGTAGAAATTATTATAGGTATTATTTATCAGGTGTGTTGCAATTACATAGCTGACCACAGAGCAGATTATCTATCCATTATGCCAGACGATGCATAAACACACGGCGCTGCCCGAGCCGATCGCAGCTGAAGCCAAGAACGGAAGCTGCAGGTAGCTGCAGCAAAAAGAGGGGATAAAGAACAGGAATAACAGGAAATGCCATTATTAAAACCTTTGAAACTACACGCACAGATAGATTTTTCTGAGCCAATTAACCCTTTAACTCTTTTATCATCTTCGCTTCCATCACTTCAGTAATAGTTTCTTCTTTCAGTTCTTTTAACTTAAACCAAATAAGCCTAAACCAGTTATGCACTTTTGCATTTCAATCTTAAAGTCATTTTGATCCYGCAGCCTTGAATTCACCATATATTCTGCTTCTTATTCTTAAAATAGCTCATCAGTCACCTCAAAGACTGCTCGCAATAATTATGCAATAAACCGAGCACAAGGATAAACAGCTACAAGTCCACAGTGTAACAGAAGCTTAGATTAATTTGCTAATTATACATAAGCATTACCAGCACAATTAGCTATACCACATCAAAAGCTTCAAATTAAATCAAACTGTGCTAACGCCCACTTTGTTGCCTCCGGAGCGTCTCAGCGCCTCGAGAGAGAYGAATCCCTGGAAGTGCCTAAGCAACCCGGGCAGGCAGCGGTGGCACCTCACGCCTGACAGATCCCGGCTGCAGGGCTCCATCGGCGCTGATCCGGCACCGCCACCTCGCCCCGGGCTGCCGAGCGGCGACGCGGGCTGGACACGGACGTGGACGTGGACACGGACATGGACACGGACACAGCCCTCCCTTCCCGAGGCACCCCTGCCCTGCTGCCTCCCGAGGGGAGCTAGTCTACCCCGCAGGCAGGGCAGGAACTTGGCCAAACCTGGCTTTGGGAAGCAGCGGCGTGGGACAGCAGCAGACCCTCCTTCCGCGAGGGAAGCGAACCTGCACCGCAAACACCCCAGCGCCCACGACTCCCTTCCCGGCTGCGGCTGCGGAGCCGCTACGCGACCAGCTGTGAGCGAGCTCCCCTCGCAGCAGCGACCGCTCGCCGCGCTTAATGGAGATCTTGCCAGCATGCTAAATAAACCCGACAGCAATTAAACTGTACAGCTTAGCCGGACCACAGAAGAGCGTTCCACTTTCCTTAAAACACTTTAAAATTGCAGCCGAACACAGCGAGGGATATGAACTGTCGGTCGCTCGCTCACGCTGGCCGAGTAGTGCTGCGTGGACAACGGGGCTCAAAGGACACGGTAATGGTAGTTTAAAACACCGCGCTAGATCTACTCCACTGGTTTTTGCTGCAGTCGCTGGTGTGAGTTCAGGCACGGCAATCGGGCTCCAAATCCTGCTTTTCCTGGGGAAATGAGGGCACGGACCTTCAAGCTGAGGGTTCCCCCCCACCCACCAGACAGAGGAGGAACGGTGTTTCCCACAGGAGTAAGGGAGCCATCCCGCATCTCCAATGCGAGACCCAGGCAAAACCTGCTTGCTGCCCAAATCCAACCCACACGACTGCCTGTTGACCACCGCGTAAGCCCGGTCCTGTTTTCCTTAACAAAATATTCCTTATCCATGAGTAGATCTGTTGTAGGGACTTTGCCCACAGGTAAGACATTGCAAGACTGATCCTTCTGCTATCAAAAACCTGTATCGGTGATTGACAGCATTTGGATAGTAAAACTTTTCCAGCTTTATTCAGTCCTGCTGCCTTTGCACTGATTTCAGCAGAAATATATCCAGACTCAAAAGGAACACGATACACATAATTCCTTCCACTGGCACAACATTTGCAAATCGGACTCATTTTGACCTTTCTTTACTTTCACCCCATTTTTTTCCAAGTCCTCAACTTCTATATATAACACTGCAGTTAGTTATTGTATAGATGGTAATTACTACGCTGCACAAATAAAAATGCAAGTATTTCTAAGCAGCAAAGCAAGCACAGAAGCACAAGTGGGGTCTGTCTGCCCTCCACTAATTTCAAGGGAGCCTAACTGCACACTTTAATCCTCGGTCCCCCACGCAGAACGTCACAGGAACGCGAAGCTCCAGCAAGGCGGACCTGAGCCGAGGGGAGGCAGCCGCTCGGGCAGGGGCTACCCGAGCCACCAGCCGGTCGGGGTTTTACACACCGAAGAAAAACCCTCTCGCAGTCACGCTCTCACTCCTGGTTTCTATCAGCTGCAGCGATTCTCTCAAGCAGCGATGCGCTTTGCCACGATGAACTGTGTGCCCACCGTCTGAGATTCAGTATATATACCTGTCTTACACAGATTAACCTCTTTGTCYGGGGTTCACGTTATCTCACGAGCCCATCAATAAAATTTACCTTTGATAGTGTGCTTTTTCTCAAATACTTAAACATTTCCTTCAGACTGATTTCCTCTTGAATCAACAGGATGTCACAGAACCGTGAGCTGACGACACGTTATCCTAAACACCCTTCTATCTGCGCTTAAAAGCCACCTTCTGCCTGCACTCAGAAAACAGAGCTTCAGTCCACGTGTGCTACTTCTGTGCCCATAAATTCAGCGGGTTTCGTCTCTCCCGCGCAGCTCCCGCACCGCGGAGCCCCCGGAGCGGCCAGGCGCGGGGCGACCCCGAGCCGCGCTCCCCCCGCAGCCGAGGGGCGACTAACCGAAACGGAAGCCCCGGGGGGGCGGCCGGGGGCTGCGGGAGCCGCGGCGCAGCGCTCCCGGCTCCGTCCCGCCCGCGGTTGCGGCAAAGCCCCGAGCCCCGAGCACCGCCCGCAGC